>NC_044330.1:89646006-89949037 GCF_007399415.2 Gopherus evgoodei
AGGAGGGATGGAGTACTACTGCACTCCAGTGATTCCTAGCTAGAGGAACAGCTCCTTAGGGATGTTAGCTGTGAACATCAGTTAAAGCAACACAGGCTGCTCTAATTTATAGCAGCAGCTGAATTGGCCCCTGGCAGCCCCAGGAATTGGGAGAGTGCAAAGGTAGTATATGGTCACATAACTCCTACTGCCTTCACTTCCTCTGTCCACAGCTCAGCTGGACTCAAGATCAGGGCACCAGGGCTTGATTCTCCTCTGTACTGCCCCTTGCGTAATCATTTGCAAAGTTCAAGAAGAATGTTATCGTTCGTGTGGCTGAGTGGAGGATTCAGATTTGGTAGTGGTTGACACTCATATTGCACAGGTATAAATGACTATACTATGTGCCAGGCTGTGGAGAATCAGGCTTCTGGAGTTTTGGAGGTCTTTTGATCCTCAGATCCCTGAGGGAGTGAAGAGATGGATGCTGAGAGAGGAGCAAAAAGGAGCAGCAGAGAGGGAATGAGAGAGGGGCAAAGGTAGATGGCAGCACTGAAAAAATCCAGCTGACTGGAGAGGTGATGGCCCCTAGCGAGAGTCGAGGTCACACAAGATTTTCTGAGTCTCCTGGGAGGTGCTGAGTGCCATCAATTCCCACATAACTCAAGGGGAGTTGAGAGTGTTCACTGCCTCAGAGAAGAGGCTCATTAACTTCCAAGATCCTCCTCTTTTTAGAGAGCAGATAAAGAAGGCCAAGCAAGGGTGTGTAAGAGCTGAGCTGGGGGTGGGGGTGGGGCTTGGAGTAGACTAGAGAACAGCAGAAGACATTCAAAGGGGGTCTAGATAAGGAGAACTAAAGCTCTGAAGTGGACTCTGAGTTCTGGAGTGCAGACAGACCCAAGGAGGAGGACTAATTAAATTAAAGGAGTTTTTTAAAGTTTACAAAATGTTAATATTTTAAAGAGTATAGTCCTTGTTAGCATAATTAAGAATACACAAGCCTCAACTAACTGAAAACAGAATTAAGAAATTAGCAGGTGCAGAGATTTGGAAGCAAGAAGCATGGGGAAATGCAGATCTTGCAAGTGTCTGCATTTAATAGAGCAGCAAAATTATGCAAAGTCTTATTTGTATATTTGTGCATTTGCTTTGTATATATGCACATGTGTCACCTGAAAATATATACCTCAATTTAATAATAAAGCCTAGGCACTTTTATACTGTAGCTGAATCTAAAAACAGAGAACAGAAAAAATAAGGCCCCCTTGAAGAAAAACTACGAAGAGCCTAATTTAAGATGTCTCTTGAAAACAAAAATATCTTGTCCATTAAAAGCAACAACAAATTAACTCAAAAGAAAGCAAACTCCAAACTGTAATCCAAGAGAAAAATAAAGGGAATCTTAAAATGCAGCCTCAGACAAAGACAGTGAAGAGTAACAGCAACTGAAATCATACACCAGGTGAGAGAATGTTGGGAAAAGGAAAAGGAAAACAACAAAACACAACAGTGTGAGAGGGTACCTTTAAGGGACTAGTGGACAACATCTGGGGCATCTTTCAGGCTTTGCAAAATGTGACGTAACAGCCCTGCTCCTTGCTCAGGTGCGTGACAGAGCTATAAGGAAAGTTTAAAATGAGATTGTGCTAACTGTATTTGTTTCACTTCTCATCACATACCTTTAGAATCATATTTTACAAGAGCAAAGTGTGCCACCCTACAAGGAACAGATTACATGCCTGGGAAGACACACCTGTCATCCATTACCTGCATTGTGGATGGCCCTGCATGAGTGCACAAAGCTGAGGAGAGAGAGTACAAGATGTCTTTTGCCCGTAGGTCCCCTGGGAAGGAGCCAGCTACAATCCCAGCCCTTGATCATAAGGGTTAAGGAAGGTCTCTGCAGTGGACAGGTTGCGAAAAGGCCCTGGACCCCTTCACACAGAAGGGAGACAGTATAGGGGGTTGGAGAATATACGCTGTAACACCGTAAAGGGAGCCACTGACCCCATTCCCCTAGAGAGAGGCTGATTCTTAGCCAACGTAGTGGAACTGTCTGTCTCTGTCTATCTATGGGATGGGGTCATCTGCCTTTGATTTGCATGAAAGACCCTTGGAGATTTTTTTTTCTCTCTTTTTTTTAAATGTTCTTTCAGTAGGTGAGTGGGCCCAGGTATCTAGCCAGTGCTCACCGTCTAGGCTAATTATAAAGCAGAGGCCTGATCTGAAGAAACCCCATTGAGAGCCCTGGGAGTGAGTCTTTCAGTTGCCTTCAGTGGGTTTTATATCAGGCCCTCATAGGATAACAATATTTTGAATATGTTGGGTGAAATCCCAGCATCAATGGGAGTTTTGCCGTTGATTTCAAAGGGGTCTGGATTTCACGCATACTCTCAACTTGCTTAAATCCTGTCCCTTCTCTCTGTTGCTTCCATTACAATGCAGACAAAGAGTCCTACCCTTGATTATGAACAGAAATTATTTCCTCCCCTCTTTTCTTAGCTGTGCTCCTGTTAGCAGGCATCTAGAGTCAACTGCAGCCGTGGCATGAACTAACCAGACACTCACCAGACACCAGAGAATGAGGGCATCATCACCTGGAGTCTCTCAGACTCCATCAGCCAAAGGAGAGGGACATGAGCCTGTAGCAATGTGTTTCTCTGTCCGGGAAATTGCTTAGTCCAGTGGATGGAGCAATAGACTCATAATCAGGAGACTTGCATTCTGTTCTTTCTGTGCCAATGACCAGTGTGTGACCTTGGGAAAGTCATTTCTTCTCTCTGCTGCAATTTACCCATCTATAAAATAGGAGACCACTGCTTTCATTCCTTTGCCAAGTACTTTGAGATCTATGGCTGAGAAACTATAAGAGCTAAGTATTATTGTTAGCCAAATAGTGCAATATAGATGTAAAGGTTATGAAATAATGTACTTACTCCTCAAAATTCCTGACCCAAATCTCCCACTTCACCTTCTAAGAATTATCTAACAACTGAATAGAGCAAGTCTTGTGCTGGAGAAATCATTCAATAACCTTATTAGGGCATTAATAAAAGCAAATCCCCCTATCCCATCAATTCCCTTATTTACAAGCAATATTACAGCATAACTCCTTTTCCAGGCTGGTTTATGTCTGTGTAGCATTTATTTATGTCTTTTAAATTCACATGCTTAATTCTCTGGAGACCAGAATTTTCCTATTATAAAGGAATGTGTTGTTATCTCCCCCAGCCTTTCTGTGAATCTTCCAATATGCAACAATTTACAGCACTTTCTGATTACAGCTTTATCACGGCTCCCCAATCTGAGACTGGCAGCTGCTTTCCTATGAGATCTTCATGCACATTTTTTATTTTTATCTGCAGATTATCCTGTTTGTTTAGCCTTGTCAAGGAGAAAGACCCATCTTCTTTCTTCAAAGATTTCTTCTTGCTGTTCCTTGATATTTGTGTGTGTGCAATTTTTCTTGTTTCCTTAAAAATGGCCCCCTTGCCTGAGTAATCGAGGCAGTCATTTTGTCAAGAGTCTTTCAACATAAGCTGCAGTGAAGATTGTCCAGAGCAGGGCTGGCTTAAACAAACAAACCAAGGTGACAGAGCAGGGTAAAAACTGGTTGTGTTGCCATTGAAATTGATAATCTCTAATCTCCATCAATATAAAACAGTATATTCAGCAAATCCCATTGCTTTTAAAACAGTGGTTCTCCTTCTCAGCACTGTAACCAAACCAAATCGCTCTCACATTGGAGGGGTTGTTTCAGAAATGAATTTGAACTAACCCCTCCCTGATCTGAATAACCCATGAATTCAGGCTGTTCAAAATTCACACCCTAATTTGGGTTTTGTGGTGGGATCCCTGTTAAAGGATCGTCTTTCTCCTGTTAGAATTTCAAAATGAGCAAACCCCAAAGGTTCCTTTCATTTCCACAAAACCAGCAAGGAACAATCCAGTTTGACTATGAGGATAGTAAAGTGGCCAAAAAGAAACAAAATCCAGACACCGCTTTGCCTCTTGCATCACCATTACATTTATACAGGGTGCAAAATGCCTCCAAGTCCAAACAGTAGCATTTGACACCACACTTTGTAATTGCTTTGCAGAGGTGTGCGTGACCACTCAAGGGGCAAGAGAATGGAGTATCATGCCTGTGTGGTCATAAACTGTGCAGTTTGGCTTTTCGCCCTGTTTGTTGCAGTATAAAATGATTTTATGTGTGTCTTGCCTTCTAAAACACTTTTCTTTGAAAGCAGAATCTATGACTGTAGTGTGATATCTGGGCTTGGGATTTTGTTTGTTTCTCTTTCTAACACCTCTGATTGAAGGATAAAATTAAAAAGAAAAAGCAGAGCAAGTGCTATATTCCTGCTGTTTAGTAAACATGGAAGACTTTATGCTGAGTTGTGGGTCTTTGTAGGTGTTCCGATGATGAACGCGGTATACAAATCTGAAGAGCATTTTTAGTTAGAGCCAGCTAAGCCAATGGAACTGTGCAGATTTATATCCGCTAAGGATCTGGCCCAAGCAAGGTATAAACAATTATGATAATGCTAGTTATTTCACACTTTCCCCAAAATGCCCTTTCCCTCCCCAAGTAATTATTTGACATGTTGCTATCTATTCTATAATCCTTTATTTTTTTAAATGAATGGGCAGCTTCCTTATACTTATAGCAATGAAGAAGCAACTGTGACAGTGTACAGAGGCACTGGACTCTGTTCAATGATTATCTTGTTGATTGAAGAAGTGATTACAATTCTCTTCAAGCAATAGTGGTAACAGAAAAAGACTCCTTGTAGGTAGCTGCAACAGCTAGAGATTATAGCTGATGGATTCAGAGAATGTGGATGCAGAATATGAGAGATTATAATGGTGCCATGCTACATAAGTGCTGTATTAGCAGATAAGACAAAGCAGTTGCTTGCTTGATGCTTTCTTGGTTCAACTGACATTTCTTTTCTGAAAGTGAATAGATATCACACCTCAAAAGAGGAGGAACGCAGTGGTGACGTGGTGGGGCAGACATAATAAGCTTCATGCTTTCTGTATCTGAGAAGATAGAAGGCTGTGATTGCCTTGTGATTGCACAATGGTGCATTTTTATATTCACGCCTTTTTGATGGCCATGTGAAGAGAAGTAGGAAATTAATAAACTGTAAATGCTGCGCTGTGGTAGGGGTTACACATATAACGGAGCCACCTAATCTGGGGGTCATTTTAGTAGCTTGGTTGGATTTTTGTTTTAAGTAACTTTTTTTCACAGAAGGAGTCTCTCTCATGGAGGGCTCCAAGAGATGAGAACATTAATATAGACAGGCAGACGTCTTGGTGACTGAAGTCTCCTATTTACTCTCTATGAACTTTGTTCTGGGACAGTATGCGGATGTGTAGGAGAGACCTCAGAGCAACAGGGGGTCTAATGGTTAGTGCACCCAGTTTCCAGTCTCTTGCCTTCCAGCAGGAAGGGCCTTTGGTGCAGATCCTAATCCTTGCATGTGGCTTATTCTTGCCTCAGGGTTTTCAATGTCCTTACCCTCTCTTTATTAGAGAGGGATGAAGAGGGGTGGAAATGAGATTTATGTCCCTCCTGCAACAAGGGCACTTGGTAGGGGTGCTGAGCCCCTGCCCCCTACTCCACCAGGCTCTGAGTCAGAGCCCTGTCAGAGAATGCAGCATCAGTAGGGTGACCAGATGTCCTGATTTTATAGGGACAGTCCCAATATTTGGGACTTTTTTTTATATGGGGCCCTATTACCCCCCCATTCCGATTTTTCACACTTGCTGTCTGCTCAGGTAAGTGTCAGGCACTCGGGAGTGTCTCCAGAGCTGCCTCCCAGGGTCACTTCTTTCCTACTATCCCTCTTCCTCAAAGCCTCCAAGCCCAATAGAAGAGAGCAAAAGAAAAGAAATAACAACTAAACCTACAGTCTCAGCTGGGCTCAGCAGGCAGTCTTCTTCCTCACAGCGAGGCTTCGTCAGCACCCTTGTTCAAGTGTCCTCAGGAAGAGCCATCTTCCTCCCCAGGCTTCCTCTTTCTGATCTGAGAGTCTCCCTTTTAAGCTTCCTCTCCAGTTAGCCGCATGCTCTGCTGGACTGGAGGGGCAGGGTTGCCTCAGCCCAGTCTGGGGTTTGCACATCCTATCACAGGAGGCAGCACACGCAAAATACCCAGGCCTGAGGCCTTGCCTGCTGTGCTCAAGGGAGCTGAGCTTCACCACCACCACAAGATAGACCATGAATGGGGGCTTAGTGTGAGGCCATGGCCACTGAATCTCCACATGGAAGAAGCATACACAAGATTCCTTGTAGGGGTTTGTAGCCATTGTTCCATCCCAAGGGCTGGACCAGTGGCCAAGGCAGGGCCCATGAGCTGCTATGTTGTGGGTGGACGGTGGGTTGTATCCCCTGCAGAGATTCCTTGCTTGAAACCTGTTTACGGGGGGCTTATGGGGAAAACAGGCCAGCCATTTCATCCCCACGTAACAGGTAAAGCCTAAGCAGGAGCAGAGCAACTCCCCACTCCCTAGCAATATGCTCGCTCTGACATGAAGGAATCACTTCTAGAAGTGAGAAAGCAATTAGTTCTTTAGGGCCCATGCATACCAGGGTCTCTCCTCTAAGACTGATCAAAATGGTGCCAATTATTGCCAGCTGGGATAATGCGGTTGACAGAATGGCATTTTACTAGATCTTTGCATCAGTTAAGCCCTGGGAAGTTCAGAGGAGTTTACTAAGGGCTTGGCTACACTTGTGAGTTAGAGTGCATTAAAGAAGCCCCGGGCATTCTAGCTCACTACCCGTCCACACTGGCAAGGCACGCAGAGCGCTCTGACTCCAGGGCTAGAGTGCTCCTGGTACTCTACCTCAGTGAGAAGATTAACAGTAGGGGCGCCTTGGCTGAAATGCCCTGGCATCAGTGTGAATGAGATGTTGCATTACTGCGCTCTGATCAGCCTCTGGAACCATCCCATGATCCCATTGCTTTGGAATCACTGCAGGAATGTGGAAGTGCCCTTTGAAAGCTCCGTTTCTGACAGCCAGCTGCTTATCTGCTCTGAGACAAATCAACCATTACTGTGGAATGCTGTCGGGTGGAGGGGGGGGGAGTCTACTGCTGTCTGAACTTACAAGAGATCATGCTGACATATTCTCAGCCCCCCCCAAAACCTACTCTCTCTCTCCCCACATACACACAACACACTCCCTGTCACACTCCACCCCACCTGTCCCCCATTTGAAAAGCACGTTGCAGCCATTTGCATGCTGAGAAAGCTACCACAATGCACTGCTCTCTCTGGCCATTGCAAGAGCTGCTAATGTGCCACACGACAGTGCGCTGTCAGCTGTCAGTGTGGACAGACTGCAGTGCTTTCCCTACTGCGCTCTATGAAGGCTGGTTTAACTCAAAGTGCTCTACATTTGCAAGTGTAGCCATGCCCAAAGCTTATCTGCATTTTCTGAGATCTCCTTTCCTCTGCACAAACGTCTCACCCCTCTTTCTGCCTTCCATTACAGATTGTCCTCCCTACCCTCGCCTCAGACCTCTGCACTGTGTGCCAACCCTCAGTTCATCCCCTGATTCCCTTCCTCAAATCATGCTCTGATGCCTTTGATCCTGTTCTGTTGGGGACGTCGGAGTTCTGGGGCTCTCCCTGTGCTGTATTCTGGCTGGATGATGGCCAGCATTCATGTTTTGCACGCTGCAGAATTTCTTCAGGTCACAGGTTCTTCAGCTTGTGTTATTTCTACTCCCCTTGAATTGCAGGTGTGCCTCCAACTACTACACTGCTAGCACAGATCAGTTTGTTAGGAGGCAAAGGAGTCAGGTTTGTGCCTTACTATGAAAGCAAATTGCCTCAGTCCTGGGACAACGTCCCTCTCCTTGTATTACGAGCTGATATATAGGATATTCTAGCTGCACAGAACAATGCGATTGCAATGGCACAACCCTTCCCTTTGTAATTGTTTTATTCCTTAGAACACATGTTGAAGCAATGGAAAGGTTCCCTTTGCTGCTGTCCTGTTGTTCTCCTCTCTAGTATGTGAATGTGCCGTGTAGCAGTGACAGTCCTTTCTCTTTCAGCTGGAACTAATAATCTTCCAGAACCAGCAGAGACTTTCCAACCACATGGATACATTGCAGCTTTTAATGATACCAGAAATAATCCCATATTGAAATTCTAGCTGTGGCTCAAACATACTCTGTTCCCCCTTTTTTTCTTTGCAGACTCTGGCACTCTGGTCCCTGCATGCCCCCACTTTCCAATTCCATTTTTGGTGTTTTCACTCTCATGCCTTCTGATCAAGCTGCTTTGAAATGTACCAGGAAAGGAGGTGGGTTTCAGGTTAGTAGAACATTGCATTTGGGTTCCAAACCAAAGGAGACCATTTGTTTCCAGTAGCAGTTTCATTTGGGAAATATATTTCATTAAAAAAAAATACATTGCTTTCAGGACAGATCCAGCCAAATCAGGGACTCCCAGAATCTGTAAAGGCCATATTTCCAGGCGTTCAAGCACCCCAGCTAATTATATGGACCTGAAGAGAATGTATTGTTATTTAATAAAATGCAGGCATCCCTAATATTGGCTTCTACTTTTGTTTCCTTTGGTGGGAGATGAGATGTTGCTTGTTAGTTTGAGTTCACCTTCAAAATTTAGAGCTGGCCATTCTCACCCTCAGTTATGTCCGCAGATTATAGAAGACACTAGGTTAAACCCACTCACCCAGAATACATAATAGTTTGCCTAGACTAGGGAAATTAGAAGTGGTGTATCTGTATCAATGCAATTACATCAAAATAAGACACAAATGTTTGGAATACTGTACCACTGCAAAAAGAGTTTTTTACTAGTACAATTTACCCCAGTAATTGACATCAGGGTAGTTACATTAGTGCAACTTCCCCAGTATACACTGAGCCTTAGTGTGGTGTATGCAGATTAGAAGAGTTGGGAAAGAAAACTGTACTGACTTTCCAGATGGGGCCATACTGGGAGAAGCCTCTCTTCTTTATAATACCAGATCCCTGTGCTGAGGTGGAACCTGCAGAGCAGTGTTGGGCAACCTGCGGTTCGCAGGCTACATGTGGCCCATCAGGGTAATCTGCTGTTGGGTCGTGAGACAGTTTGTTTACATCGACCCTCTGCAGGCATGGCCACCTGCAGCGGGAAGTGGTGGCCAGCCCACGCTGCTTCCCGCAGCTCCTATTGGCTGGAAATGGCAAACCACGGCCACTGGGAGCTGCAGGCGGCTGTGCCTGTGAACAGTCGATGTACACAAACGGTCTCGTGGCACGCCACGGAATTACCCTTACAGGCCATGTGCGGCCTGTGGCTCGCAGGTTGCCTACCACTGCTCCAGAGGGAGGCATCTGCCCATGACCTGCTCAGTGAAGGATCAATGCCCTAGTAACTGCTTTTGTTCTTGTTAACAATCAAAAGGCATCCCATGCCCATTTGGGCACCTAACCAGTGATAATTTCATCTGTCAATCCAGGTGAATAATTCTGGGGACTTGTTTGAATAACAAAATGTGGACACACCACAGAGTAGATTGCGCTCTGTAATTTACCACTCACTGGTTAAATGTGACCTCCAAAATGGCTTAATAAATGTTGGAAAAATTAACTTCCATCCATGTCCAGTGGATACCGTTTAGACTTTTGTGGGCCAAATCCACAGCTATGCAAGTGAAAGTCAATGGAGTTGATACGGCTTACAGTTTGTCTGCTCACTGGGAAATGCAGCTCCCACTAGGGAGAGAATCAGTATAATCATTCAGTCACTTGCCTTTTTTTGTTTTTGGATATGGAATGGAACATATAGATTGGCTTTTATTTTTGCAATGATTGGGATTTTTAAAAAAACAAATTTTTAATTTAAAAGAAAAATTAGTAATGAATCAAAATATCCTCCAATTTCCTAGCTCAGTACAACCATTCTAATCAGAATGTTTAAAAAGAAAAAGTACAAAAGGTAAGTAGTCAATTTGACATTGTCATTCTTCACAGGCCAGACATTTGCTCTTTGTCCTGCTGATAAATCTTGGTATAAGAGGCTTATGTTAAATTGATGGACCATTCTAATGTTCTGAGCTGAAAATGAATACCCACAATAAGATCGTCTTTTCTCCCTTACCTTCAGCCCACCCCATGTCTATTTTAAAGACACTTTCCCACATTCTCAGATCATAAGAGGAGTCGGTCTGGTAGCTTTTCTGTTTGGTTCAGCAAAGGATTTCAGGACATGGGCTGGCATTTCAGCTTGAAATTTCCAGGAGGGACAGACTTATCTACCTTATGGAAATTTGCACTGCAGCCACTTAATGCAGATGTGCTGCGGGCCAGTAACAAAGAACTTGGACTGCTGCAATTTATAGAATCATAGAAATGAGAGGTCATCTCATCCATCCTCCCATGCTCAGGTAGGAGCAAGTAAACTTAGACCATCCCTCACAGGTGTTTGTTTAACCTGTTCTTAAAAACCTCCGATGATGGGGATTCCGCAACCTCCCATGGAAGCCAATTCCAGAACTTGACTATCCTCTCCCGTGACAAACTTCTTAAGAGATTAAAATCTGTACATAAGTTAGTGATAATATTTTGAGCATGTTTAGCATCTTTCATTTGATGATCTCAAAATGTCTAACAGACATTAATTCATTAAGCCTCAGAGCAGCCCCGTGTAGAGGGTTTGTGAATAAAAAAGGAGCTATAGAGGAGTTAAACAACTGTTTCAGGATCACATATCCACTCAGTAGAAAAATTTAGATTTAGATTCAGGAACTTCTCACTCCCAATCCCCTGTTCTGACCAGCAGACAGTAGTGCCCTCTTAGCTACAAGAAGCCATGGTTTTCAGGTACTATGGCCCAGATCTTCAAAGGTATTTAGGTGCCTAACTTCCCATACTACTAGTTGCTAGAGGAGATACTCTATCATAGCGTCTGTACACCTATTATGGCCTGGATAGTGCAGGGTGTTAGATGAGAACTGCTCTAGTCTTAGCTAGTAGATAACAAACATGGGAGGACACTCTCTAGCCAGCATGATTCTTCTTGTATCCCTGGAGACTCCCACACAGAATACTGGGCTTCTTGTTAGTCCCACTTCAGGTGTCTTCCAACCCCCCAGCCCCAGAACAATTAGTGAATTAATTAAGAGGTTTGCCTACAAGATGAAGCTGGAATGTAAATAATTTTTATTTTTAACGTAGCTTGCAAAAATCCCACCAGGTGCAAATAGAGAATATTTTATTTAAGCCACGCCGGTATAGAATCATACTTTCTGAATCCAACATTTTAAAGGGAAAATTATGTTAAAAGACAATACCAAGGTTGACAGACCCCAGGGTTTGGAGCAGAAGGAACCATAAGGGAGAAAAAAAGCAAAAATGGGAAACATCAGGGATGAAAGGGAGAATATCGGCCTTTTTTGTTGCAGATAAATTGTCTTGACTGTCAACAGACCTTGAGATACAAACACTGTGCATGTTAGTCAGCAGCCACAGCCTGACTGCTGCAGGGTCCTCTGAGAAAAGCTTTAGAAGAAATTTCTGTCCTGCTGTGGAATAACTTTTTCCTTCTGATTGTGATGTATGGTTTGTAAAGGTGCTCAGATACCGTAGTGATGGGCATGGTATTAGAGTCTAAGTAGAACAGAGTAGAATATTCCAGGGGAGGGGCCCCAGGGGAAGGGAGTGTGTGCGTGTGTCAGGGAGATCAGGACCATAAGTCACCGTGTCACCTCTCTGCCTCAGCAAGAGTGAGCTCTGCTGGAGCGGAAACTGTGTGTCAGCTTCCTGTCATACCACTAGATGTCTGCCTCACCAGCAAACTTCCTGAGGCTACGTCCAGACTACCCACCGTATCGGCGGGTTAAAATCGATTGCTCGGGGATCGATATATCGTGTCTAATCTAGGCCACGTCCAGACTAGGAATAAAAATCGATTTTAGATACGCAACTTCAGCTACGAGAATAACGTAGCTGAAGTCGAATTTCTAAAATCGAGGTACTCACCAGTCTGGACGGCGCCGCATCGATGTCCGCGGCTCTCCGTATCGATTCCGGAACTCCGTTCGGATTGATGGAGTTCCGGAATCGATGTAAGCGCGCTCGGGGATCGATACACCACGTACAGACTAGACGCGATATATCGATCCCCGAGCAATCGATTTTAACCCGCCGATGCCGCGGGTTAGTCTGGACGAGGGCCTAGATGCGATATATCGATCCCCGAGCGCGCTTATATCGATTCCGGAACTCCATCAACCCCAACGGAGTTCCAGAATCGACAGGGAGAGCCGCGAACATCGATCCCGCGCGGTGTGGACGGGTGAGTAATCCGATCTTAGATATTCGACTTCAGCTACGTGAACGTAGCTGAAGTTGCGTATCTAAGATCGATTTCCCCCCCATAGTGTGGACCAGCCTTGAGACTCTGCCCATCTGAATCTTGCTTTGCAAGTTTGCAGGTAACTTCCAGTGAATCCTAGTTCCCCAGAAGCATCTTTCTGCGGGGTCCAGTCCCTCTCATTGGACACTCACGGAAATTATTGAGTCCAAAGAGACAGTGTACACACTAGCGTGTTGGCTTTCTGAGGCTACATTCTAACTTAATACACAGCATGGTTTATAGTAAAACTAAGGATAAGTTTATTAATAAAGAACATGGGTGTAAATGATACCGAGCAAGACAAAATAAGGAAGATATGGTCACAAACAAAACAAAAGTAAAAAATATGCTTTCTAGTGTCTAAATTTAACAGATTATAAATGTGGTCTTGGGCAATTCCTTATCTACAGTCAGTTCTCAGAGTCTTCAACCCACCCTGCTGAAGGATCCAGCTTTCAGAGATTTCCATAGCACTGGCCTCTTTTTCCCCATAAGCAATGGATAACAAAAAGGTTCTCTCCCCTCCTTTGTATAGTAAAGCAAACCTTGGAAATGTGTTCTTCTGAAGTGCCTATCCCCAGATAAAGTTCTTCTCCCCTGCTGTTTGTCTCTTCCCGTTGACTTCCCACCTCCCTGTTGATTCATATTGAAATGTAACTTCCATTGTCTCTGGCATCACCTTGATCAATTTACATCAGAGAGACGGGTAAATAGGCAAAACAACATTCCTTAGACTGGGACAAACTTGTTTATCAAGTCAGCCCCAATACACATTTTAGGAACATATTTTCAGCACACACACATAAATCTTAACACACCATCCATCAGGGAATGATATTCATGACCAGCCTGACATCAGTTTTTAGGCATTGTACTCGGTACACTTTTATAAGATAATAATATTGTATACAATAAGTTGATTCAATTGCTTATTCTTTGGGGTTCAGACTCCCTCTTCTCCCCCCTGGGGTATCTGGACCTCGACTGTCACACACCCATGTAAAATTCACTTTGCCTCAATGGTGAGTTCTACATTCAGTGCATTTAACAGTATTAAAATGCCACCTCTTTAAAAAAAAGGACCTCTTCTACTCGGAATATAAATCTCAGCTGGCATCTAGGATGTGGGACTCTTAAGCCCTGATCCTGCAGTGAGATCCATTCAGTCAGGCTCTTGCATCTGCAAAGAACCCCACTGAAGATAAGGGGGCTCAGTACGAGTACAGGGGTCTGCCTGTGCAGATCAGCCTGCAAGCTGGGGCAGAAGAGGCCATATGCTTTTTCCGGCATAGTTAGTGAATAAGAACTAAGGCACTTAAAAGGATCCAATCACAGACTCAGTAGGTCCATTAAGTAAACGTAATAATATTTACTTAAATAGCCCTTCTGGACTATGTCAGAACACAGTTTTACAGCCTTGTAAAATTGATCAATATTATTAAATGCACAGACTCTCAGAATGACTGAAGAGCTAATTGAACCTACCAGTTTTCAAAGAGCTCAAGCCCCAGGTAGAGAATGAAAAGTGCAGATGATGCCTTCATTGAGACAAGGAGGAAAAAAATGCCATACAAGCATAGGACAAAGTGACATAAGATGCATTGACAACATTTAATGCTACACACACACAATTTTGTCAACCTCTTCCAGAATGCACTTACACTAAAAGGGAACAACTAATGTGTTATTTGCACAGTGACAGATACAGTATTTGATTGACTACTCCAATCTGCGATTTTGTTCGGCTGTTCACACTGAGCCCCATCAAGCAGGAAAGGTGGCTCTTGAGTATTTGATTCTTGTTTTCATCACTTAGGCAGATGTTCACAACAGTTGTTAGCAATAAGTTTCTGCAATTAAACTATATATATATGTACATATATATTCTGCTTTCATTACATAGTTAGGCCCTGGTGATTTATGTCACTTGTCTATCTGTCAATCATCAGGCAAAACAAGTGATAAAAAATAAACCCGTTATCTAGATTGTCCTGTTTTATTAGAAGGAAACAAACTAACATTGACTCATTGCATTTTAAGTCTTCACCAGAAGTCTCAAGGGATGAGAATTTTAGAATGTCACGCCCTGGATTATATCCTGTGAAATGTGATGGACAGAATCAAACAAATGCCAAAAATTCCTGAGAAATTATCCTGTGAAAATCTGGTGAAATATCACGAAATGTTCACAGTGGCAGAAAGCAGCATTCATGATTGGCAGCTATGTGTCCCCATCATTGATAGTATCTATCTATGGAGGGATATAGTTATTAATAATAAGATTTCCCTTATTTCATTTCTTCCTACATCCCCAATGCTTCCTTCATGTCACTCAAGCTTCCCACCTGACCATTTCTTTTGTTTCCTTCTCTCGGTCTGATCTTTGTGTCATCTTCCATACCATCCCTTGTGTCTCCTCAAATCCACTTCTTCTATGAAGCTTATCAATGTGCATTTCTCCAGAGGAAGAAGTGTTATAGAAAAAAATGTTGTTACATTGAAAGGGGTTTAATTATTTTATTATTTTTGCACCTCTTGGAGACAGAGCCATATCCGGCTTATCTGGTGCATCCTAAGTTAGTGCTGTTATGTTTGTATGCTTTGGAATGGTATGGGAATAGAGTTCTCTGGGTTTTGCATATGCGATGAAATGTATTAAATCTCTCAATAGCTTCAAACAAGAGCCGTTTTTTATTTCAGCTACAACTCAGAGAAAGGCTTCTTTCTTCCTCCCTGTTTGTGGACTGTCTCTTCCAAAACTACACTGGCCCAAAGTCAAGGATGAGCAGTATTCATTCCTGGAGAACTGACATATTTGATCTCTGATGTCTCCTGACTCTGCAGCACTAGAAAGGGAACTTTATCCCTTTGCAAAGTGGCAATGCCAATCTATGCAATGGGTAATGCCCTGGAAGATGCTGAGAGTTCAGACCTTAATGCTGTGGGTACAGAAAAGCTATTTCAGGTCATTTATAGAGGTTTTAAATGGCTGCATTTAACGGGATAAAACTCCCATTTCTTTAAGAGGCAGCTTAAATAAAAATAGCGGCTTTTTGAAGCTGTTTGAAGATTTGTAATATTACAAGTAGATCTGATAAAGAGGGAATAAATGAGCTTGAGGCAGGCAATATAGTCAAAGATAAATGATAAAGTATGGACCACGTGATATGTAATTTATTACCTGGTTCTCCTGCTTTTTACAATGCTCTGCATTTTATTGTTTGGATATCACCATCACATACATAGTGTTTATATAGTCATTGATGCTTTTGAAATCCAGCACATGTACCATTCAGAACACCTTTCCCTAGTCCCAAATATTAACTTGGCTAGGAGGAGACTTTGCTCTGTGAAAGGAAGTCAAATGAAAAATGTATATTTTTCAAGCTTTCTCTGCAGATTTCAGTATATTAAAGTCACTGTGTAATAGCAGCCATGTTTCTGGTTTTGCTACATTTCAAATACTTCGCTGTTGCTTCCCTTTGATGTCCCTGGGACTTACACAGATCTTTTCTGAGTTTGATTTCACCATTTTTTTAAATTTCCCTAAATGCTTATAAGAGGGCAAGTTTCTGTCTCTAGAATAAATAAGCAGCAATGGTCAATGCAAATCTGTTGATCAGCAATCATGACTTCTTTATGTGTATGATGTTGCTCACAGCAGGCCAGTGAAGTATGAAAGTGAGTGACACACTATACAGTAGCACTTGTGGTAATTTGTTAGCTGTCTGAGTATATGTGATCATTTTGCTAACGGGTGGCTTTATGTTCTGATTTTACAGGAAAGATATAATGAGATTAGAACGTCCATCTACAACCTCTCCTCATCCATTCTAGATCTAAATCTGAACAGACAAACAAGAGTTAACAAACAGCTTGGTCGATCTGCAATGTAACCCAATGAGAAATATATTAGCTTGGACATTGCATGCTATTATTTCCACCCCCAGAAACGGTTTGTTTGAGGGGGGAGCAGCTGTACAGGTGACAGCGTATTTAACAGAGCTGAATGAATAATTCAGTTGATGAATTTTTCCTACTCTGATTTTATGAGGCTTCTCACGTGCTTGAAATGAAGCAAATGCTTTGATGGATCAGAACCTTAGGCTATACTGGGGGCCAGGATCTATCTGTTTTAAAGGTTAATATGAATTGTGGGGTTTTTTCCTTTACAAAAAGCTATTGGAAAGACAATGGACTAAATTCTTGAATGATTTACACCCAGCGCCACTCCACTGACTTTCACAGGGTGGCAGTGATTGAAAATCATTGCAGAATTTGGCCCACTATTTACAAATAATTCCATGAAAGCAAATAGAAATAGGAGTAAAAGATGTCCAGCTGGACTTGAATTTCTCACTAAAAGATCTCAGGCACGTTGAAACATCAATCTTCACAAGAGAATGATGTCTCCCTTCTCATGTCATCCTCTGCATCACTCTCACTTCGCTGAGGGTCACTTCAGTCCTTCTTTGCTTTCAGGCCCTTTCCATCTCCTGTTGACACCTTAACTCCCTGCAACCTGCTGGTGTCCTTGCGTTATAGCTCCCATCTTTCTGGCCAGAATGATGCCTTTTAGACCTCGGGTAATGTAGACCAGGCCTAAGTGACATAGGAGCTTGATAGCTCCATTTTTCAGTTTCTTGACCACTTAAGAGCCTAAGTCTTATTGAATGTCAATAGGTGCTGAGCTCCTAAGTCACTTAGGGCAAGTCTACACTTAACAAATGTAACTGACATAACCATTTCAGCAAGGGCTGTGATTTTTAGACTACGTCAGAAGAGGGGGACACAGAAAATAATCAGTCTGGGAATGGCTTGGCTGCCTTACTCACTGACTACCATCCTAGCACATTGAGCTGTCTGTTTAAGTTACATCACTTAAGCACGCAAATGCCACAGACAATATGTACAACAAAATAACAGAAGCCACTATGTTTAGCGTCAAGAAACGAAGCCAAAGTACTTAAGACGGGTTGTGTGCAAGGCTTCAACCATATCTCAGATTGTTTCTAAAGCATATGTGCTTCTAATGGTTTAAACAGATGTGAGTGGAGCTGTAATTCTTGTAAATTGAGAAATACTCCCATATTCATCAGTAGCAGGGGTTCTCACAGAGCATTTTCTGACTGGCCTAACCCATTGTAACGAATATATGGCCTTCTAAGACATTCACAGATGTCCCTTTGCTGCATGCCAGTACTTACCCCCAGTTTCATGGTGACAGCTGGGATAGAACTGGGATCATCTTGTTTCAGAAAACACAAGCCCTTAAACCAGGGGTCGCCAACCTGAGCCTGAGAAGGAGCCAGAATTTACCAATGTACATTGCCAAAGAGCCACAGTAATACGTCAGCAGCCCTCCATCAGCTCCCAGCCCCTAGTGCCTCCCGCCCGCCGGCAGCCCCACCAGTCAGCGCCGTCTGCCTGTCCAATCAGCTGTTTCACATGCGTAGGAGGCTCTGGTAGGGGATGGGGGAGGAGTGAGGGCATCGCAGGCTGGGGGGAAGGGGCAGGGGCCTTGGGGAAAGGGGTGGAGTAGGGGCAGGGCCTGGGGCAGAGCAGGGGGTTGAGCAGTGAGCACCACCTGGCACATTGGAAAGTTAGTATCTGCAGCTCCAGCCCTGGAGTCGGTGCCTGTGCAAGGAGCCGCATATTAACCTCCAAAGAGCCGCATGCGGCTCCGGAGCCACAGGTTGGCCACCCCTGCCCTAAACACTCGAGCGAAAAGAGAATCTGATTCAGTCCTTAATCTACTAAACACAGCTGCCCTATGGCAAGCACTTCTGAAGCCACATCGTAGAGAGCAGAGATATACCTGTAGTGCAATATTCTGTACAATAGGAAACTGCCACATCAAGTCTGACTGGTTAGCCCCTCAGCTTATTCAGTGAAATTTAAATTTCACACTAAGTAGCGAGATGCTGTGAACACACACTTCAGATTTAGATATTTATGCAGATTACAATAAAAAGTATTTGCACTCACTGCACAACAAGTGGATGGAATGAAAATATTTTCCCCACCTTCACTAATAGTTTTACTGCACATATAAACAAGGCATCACAATAACACTAAAAATAAACAGGTGCATGTGCAGGACAACGTGTTACACTGGTTGAGTTATTGGTAGTCTAGCAGTAAGAAAATAATAAACTCTCTATTTGGGATAGAACAAGTGAATACTTGGTTGGGTTACAGAAGGTCAGACCTGATAGATGGAAAGCTGATCTATTTTTTGGCTTGTCAATCTTGACAGAATACTTCTTCAGCATAAATAACTGAGGTTGATCACTTCATTGAAAGCACAAGTACGAAAAGATGTCGGCTCTTGTATGGGGAATCTGTGGCAAAGCTAAAAATAAAGGCCAGACCTGACTCCCAGGCCTGTGTGTGACTCACAAAACCCTCCTTCTCCATCTGTTTTCTCCCCTTAAAAATCTCACCTTGCCACCTGGCGTAAAACTGAGTGACACAAAACCCTGTTAAATTTGCTGCGTGGAACAATTCTGCATTGGGCAAACAGCTCTAACTGGTGTTTTTAACTTATGTACTGCTATGATACTGACTTTTTGGACCTCATTGGCTCCAGCCTGCAGACAACAACATTAAACAATGTCTGAAGGCCCCTGTATCCTCAGCGTGATGCTTTTCCATCCCCTGTGCTCAGGGGCGGCTCTAGCTTTTTTGCCGCCCCAAGCATGGCAGGCAGGCCGCCTTTGGTGGCTTGTCTGCAGGAGGTCCGCTGGTCCCGTGGCTTCGGCGTACCACAGGGACCGGCAGGCTGGGCTGGTGCCAGAAGCCGCCGCTGCATGGGTACCTGGCCTATTTGTCAGGTAGCCTTGTGGGCTAGTAAGTAGTGATGGGATGGAGCTGAAGTTCAATTTGCTACACTTGTTCAAAGGAAGTTTTTTCCTAGGCTGCAGGCAGCCCTGCTGACTCTAGGGAGCTCCAGTGTGTTGTGAACGTGAACTCAACTTCAGGAGCTATTTATAAATGGGAGAAAGTTAAATTAAAAAAATGTGCTGAGGTTTTAAAATAAAACTATGACCAGGCCAGAGTATAAACACAGGGGGGAAATTAATCCCTTCTTCAAAGGAAGAAAAAAAAAAGATAGCAAGTGAGAGAGCGCACAATAAAAGGAAAATTCATTAAGTATAACAGGCCAGTTTTGGATGGTGTAAATCAATACAGGCCCATTGACTTCAATGGAGCTATGATGATTTATACTAGCTGAGGACATGGTCCAATGATTATAAAGGGAGAGGAAAAACACTGAGTGGAAACATAGCAGAGGTGAGAAATCCACTTATTCACACATTTGATGGATAGTCCACTAACAACAGCTGGTGCTGGTTAGCAGATAAAGAAAATCATTGGCATGGCATTTAAAGTACAACCGGTGTCACTTTGTGCATTGTCCTGAGGAATATGACACTGCAACTTCTACTTTTCCATGTAGCCCCTCATTTGATGAGTGTTGGGGAGTATTAAACTCATTGTACTGAAAATAAGCCCGAAACTTTCACTACAATTGACCTTTAGCAATTTGTTCCACTTGAATGGAAGCTAGTAGTTGCTGTAATTTCAGTCCCTAAGTGTCCTTCTTCTTTCTTCCAAACAGGTTGCACAGTCACTATGAACAATGGCCCAGCTATACTACAAAAAGGTAAATTATTCACCGTACAGAGACCGGATCCCATTGCAGATTGTGCGAGCAGAGGCAGAGCTCTCGCAAGAAGAGAAGGCCTATCTCATTGCTGTGGAGAAGGGGGACTATGCCAGTGTGAAACATGCCTTACAAGAGGCAGAAATCTACTACAACATCAACATTAACTGTATGGATCCTCTTGGACGCAGTGCCCTTTTAATAGCCATAGAGAATGAAAACCTGGAGATCATGGAGTTACTGCTGAGCCACAGTATTTATGTGGGAGATGCTCTGTTGTATGCAATACGGAAGGAGGTGGTTGGAGCAGTGGAGCTGCTTCTGAGTTACAGGAAGCCAAGTGGTGAAAAGCAGGTTAGTCAAATATTCAGGCAAGGAATTTTTATATTAGCTAATAGTTTGGTAAGAGATACCCAGTTGTTCAGAAGCTCCAGAGGATCTGGACAGGTCACAGACTTAGCTAGATAAGGCCTGGCTATTAATTGAATATGACATCACTATGGAAAATCCCAGGATGTTGTTGATTCTGTAGAGAGCACATTTCCCTTTGAATCAGTTCTGAGCCAATGTCCCAGAACAGTTTGGGGAGGTGGTGTGGGGGTACTGTGCTGTTGGAGGTGCTGTACAACACAGAACACACAAAATGAAGATCCTAATGAAAGATTCTTTGATCCTGTTTGTAAGAGTAGCTGTGTCAGTCGTGGTCTCCTGCTCAATTTCCAATCTGACTAATCACATTCTGCCTTACTTAAATTCCCCCTGCAGTTTCAGTTTCAGATAGTATTCATTTTCACATCCCAAACTAAGGATGTGGGTAAAGTGATTTACCGATAGATACTCTGTGTAGCAATTTAGTGGGTTTTTTAATTAAATTCCAATATATAAATCTAAGCTATTGTTTTCTTGCTATTAATACATGGAATCACTTTTCAAAGACAGATCCCAACATTGCAAACACTGATGCATGTGCTTAGCTTTAAGCAGGTGAGCAGTCCCATTGACTTCAACCTGTACACATGTGATAGCTGCCATGCATTGGCACAGCCGTACCAACAGACTGGCTATTGAACTGGAGACCTCCAGAGCAAAGAGCATGAGTTGCTACAGCTTGAAATAAAGCACTGTAGTTGTGGGGTGCAATAACGCATTTCCTCTGTGGTTTGGCAGAGAGGGGGACCTGTAACAGACCCTGGGTCGCACATGTGCTTAACATTAATCACATGGACAGTCCTACTGAAATCAGTGAGACTGGCCATGTACTTAAAATTAAGCACATGCAAAAGTATTTGCAAGATCAGGGCCCATGAATGTTACCTTTTGTACTGTACAATTTTTTCTCTCATCCTCATTTACAAATAATGTAGCTGATAAGTGGGCTGCTATGTGTACTGTGATGGGGCAAGGCCAGATGGCTACAGAAAAGTACTGAGGAACAGGTATGTTAACCCCAGGCTAAACAAATCCCTAGTACCATAGTAACCAAATGGCAGTTACTCCAGGTTAATCAAGGCACCTTGGGCCAATTAAGATCTTTCTAGAAGGCAGTGGAGATAGCCACATTGATTAGAATACCTGCAGCCAATCAAGGCCGGCTAATCAGGGCACCTGGGTTTAATAAGGAGCTCACTCCAGTCAGGCAGGGAGGAGCCAGAGGAGAGGAAGCGCATGTGAGGAGCTGGGAGCAAGAGGCGCAAGGAGCTGAGACTGAGAGGGTGTGCTACTGGAGGATTGAGGAATTATCAGACAATCAAGCATTATCAGACACCAGGAGGAAGGCCCTGTGGTGAGGATAAAGAAGATGTTTGGAGGAGGCCATGGGGAAGTAGCCCAGGGAGTTGTAGCTGTCATGCAGCTGATACAGGAGACACTATAGACAGCTGCAATCCACAGGGCCCTGGGCTGGAACCCGGAGTAGAGGGCGGGCCTGGGTTCCCCCCAAACCTTGCAACTCCTGATCCAACACAGGAGGGGTTGACCCAGACTGTGGGTTCCACCAGAGAGGAAGATCACTGAGGTGAGCAAATCCGCCAATAAGCGCAGGACCCACCAAGGTAAAGGAGGAACTTTGTCACAGTACGTAATACTAGACACACTGTAGATTTTTTCCTGTCCTTTGATTAGAACATCTGTCTACCTATCTGTCCATTCCAATGCCTAATTTCTGTTCTGAAATTCACTGGAACATGTTCCCTGTTGGAACATGTTCCCAAGAATTGAGGGATTAATGTGATTTAACCATAAAAGGCCCTAGTGTGCAGCCTTTTGATAATAGTTGTAAATAATCCAAAGCAAACAATGAAGAAATACTCCAGATCATCAAAGATAACTTTGAAGGATGTCCCACTTACAATTCAGAAACCATTCCACAAATCCTTTGAATACTAACTAGCAATATGTTGCTGGAACATTAGATAGATAGATAGATATTTTCTGACAGAGTTAAATTGAAATACTACTTTTCTGTTTTATCCTGATGTTAGTGACAAAATATGGACCATACATGGGAAATTGAACTGTAGTCTTTTCTCACTGTTCTAGAAAGACTGGTTATCTTGTTTAGAGATATACCAGAATGACAGAAAGTAGCACAGAACTAAAGATAAACTCAAGCTTTATTGAAAGGGTCGTCAGTATAATGGGAAAATGCTGAGGTTAAATACAAATACTTTTGAATGATCATGAAAAGAAAGTGCTGTGATTCTATGCAGGCTTCAAAAAGTTCTCTTGTAATTCGGAATTTTTTGTTCCTAGTGATTCACCGCCTCTGCTGTTTTAAGTTGATATAGTTCCACTGATGTCAGTGAAGAGAGGCTGATTTACATCAGCTGAGGATTGGACCCAACATCTTTAGTTTAGTGCTACATTTCAAAGCACTAAACTATATACGTATCTATTTTCTCTTTCTACAGCAACGTTTATATCTTTGTGCGTGTGTGTGTGTGTTCCATTAATGCCAGTGGGAACTGCGCATGTCTGTTAAGGCAAAGCAATTTTCATCCTGATATAACAGTTACATTTTACACAGAGTTGTGCAAAATGTTCCCGATAAAATCTCCAAACACACAAAATACACCTGGTTCAGATCCAGATGGCACAGAATCAGATTCGTTGCCAGAGTCACCCCCTTTCTTCAAGGGTGAGGGGAAAACAGGATTGCCTTTGACATGCTCATTACACTTGCAGCTCTGCATTAAGACAGTGAGTATAATCAAAACTAGTATAATCACCTGCCGGTGTCAGGAAGGAATTTTATCGCCAAAGCGCAGTTGGATAGATGCATTCTGGATGGGTTTTTTGTTTTTGTTTCACTTTCCTCTGAAGCATCAGAGATTGGCAATTGCTGGAGACAGGACATAGCACTGGTGTGGACAGCGCTTAGGTCGCTGTAACTTGTGTCACTCAGGGTGTGGGTGTGTGTCTTTTTCACACCCATGAGCAATGTAAGTTAGATCTACTTAAGAGGTAGTCAAGTATCAGAGGGGTAGCTGTGTTAATCTGGATCTGTAAAAGCAGCAAAGAGTCCTGTGGCACCTTATAGACTAACGGACGTATTGGAGTATGAGCTTTCGTGGGTGAATACCCACTTCGTTGGATGCAGTAGTATAGGCCCGCCCTCTGATGTCTGGCTGGTTTTTCTTGCTTATATGATCAGGGTCAAACTCATCCCCAGATTTGAGTTCAGGAAGGAATTTCCCCCCAGTTCAGATTGGCAGGACCATGTGTGTCTGTCGGAGGGGTGAGGGCAGTTGCCTAGCTTTGCAGCATAGAGCATGAATTGCCATTAGTATCATCAGGGTGTATCTCACCTAATCAGTTCCCTGCCATTGCAGGCGCTTCAGACATTGAGAACACCTCAGTCTCTCCCTGTGGGGGCGTGCCCCAGGTTAGTCTACTAAGGACTGAAATGCTTTGGTCTAACTCAGTATACATCTAGGAACAAGGAATGTCAGACATTCTTACAGGATGGGGGAAGCAGTGACTCTGAAAAGAGACTTAGGGGTCATGGTGGATAATCAGCTGAACAGGAGCTCTCAGTGTGACGCTGTGGCCAAGAGAGCTAGTGCAATCCTAGGATGCATAAACAGGGGAATCTTGAGTAGTAGTAGAGAGGTTATTTTACCTCCGTATTTGGCACTCAGGAGTGGCGCCAGGGTTTCTGGCTCCCTAGGCAGAATTCAGAGGGTGGCATTTTGTGCGCTCCCCACGGGGCGCACGGGAGCTTCCGGTTCCACTCCCATCGCACTGCTGAAGAAGGTCCCTCCACCAAAATGCCACAGGCGACAGCAGCAGTCATCGAGCTGCTCAATTGCCTGCCGCTGTTTCCTGTGGCTCGTCGGCAGCAGGTCCTTCTTCAGCGGTGCAACAGGAGCGGAACCGGAAGCTCCCGTGCGCCCCGTGGGGAGCACACAAAATGCCGCCCCCGAATGCTGGCGCCCTAGGCGACCGCCTAGTGTCGCCTAATGGAAGTGCCGGCCCTGTTGGCACTGGTGTGACTGCTGCTGGAATCCTGTGTCCAGTCCTGGTGCCCACAATTCAAGAAGGATGTTGATAAATTGGAAAGAGTTTAGAGAAAAGCCACAAGAACGATTAAAAGATTAGAAAAAAATGATTTATAATGATAGACTTAAGGAGCTCAGTCTATTTCGCTTAACAAACGTAAGGCTAAAGGGTGACTTGATTTCAGTCTACAAGCATCTACTTGGGCAACAAATATTTAATAATAGGCTGTTCAGTCTAGCAGAGAAAGGTCTAACTCAATCCAATGGCTGGAAGTTGAACTAGACAAATTCAGACTAGAAATAAGGTGTGAATTTTTAATGGCTGGAGTAATTAATAATTGGAACAATTTACCAAGGATCAAAGTAGAGTCTCCATCACTGGCCATTTTAAAATCATAACTGGGTGTTTTTCTAAAAGATCTACTCTAGGAATTATATTGGGAAAGTTCTAATGCCTGTGATATACAGGAGGTCTGGCTAAGTGATACGATGGTCCCTTCTGGCTTTAGAATCTATGAGTCTATAAATACAGGGGTCACAGGGTAAAATATAACAGTCTGTGATAGACAGGAGGTCAGTCAAAATGATCTGATGGTCCCTCCTGGACTTAAAGATTCTGACAAAAAACAGGTTTGTCACAAGCCCAGATTCATTCCCATTTTGAGTGGCCCTGGGTCAGCGTAAGAACTTGTGTACAAACTAGGATTTATTAGCTATACCATCTCAGAATTTCAGGTTGTTCTGATATGCGGTTTTGGTTTGGGCCCTTTGGTAGACCTCATTGGGAATTTGCCTGCAGACAGCTGCAGGACTGGGTTTTTAGCTCTTCAGCCTCATCAATACTAATGAATTGGTATTCATGCACAGTTTTATTGCATGAAATGAAAAGAAGTGCCTAGTTAAGCACAATAAGAACACATGGCTTAATGCTTCGACCCACAAAGCTAATCCCGGAGCAGCCTGTGTCAGAACTCAGACTCCTTATGATAGCCTCAGAGCAGTGCCAATGCACATTCTCCTGGATCCTTTCCTGGGGAAGTCCTAGGGTAGCTCCCCACCAAACATCTTTTATGAGAGTACCCTAGAAATCCTCTTAGCACAGAATAGCAGCTGAAGTTGAATTGTATGCCTTCTATGTGCACGTATACAGGTCCTCCTTGGCTGACATTATGGTCGTGGCAGTGTCAGGGCTGGCCGGGGGAGGGAAGTGGGGCAATTTGCCCCAGACCCTGGCCCCCACAGGGGCCCCGTGAGCCCTGGACCAGTGGCGGTCTGGGTCTTTGGTGGCATTTTGGCGTCAGGGAGCCCTTCAGTTCTGCTAAAGACGCAAAGCAACTGAAGGAACCCCACCGCCGAAATGCCGCCGAAGATCCAGACCTCCGCCTGGTGAGTACAAGTGCCGCAGCTGCCCTGCTTTGCCCCAGGCCCCCTGAATCCTCTGGGCGATCCTGGGCAGTGTCCTCATTCATGCCAAGTAAAAATAAAAATGTTGCTCCTCTTTGGCTGAGCAGTAGCTGAAATCCAGGCCTTGCAGAGTAGTTTCTGTTTGGCAGAGAAATCAGTGACATGAAGTCATGTTATTTTCTGAGCGCAGTCTGTTTATTTATACACAAGGGTTTGTTTCCCTGGACCGTGGTAGGCACAAGACTGCACATGGGCAGCTCTTTTTTGCAGAAAACTAAAGTCAGACATGGTCAGTTCTGTTCCAGAGAGAGGCGTTCTGTTTGCTCGGCTTCTGCTCCTAGCTGCTTGAGATATAGCCTTCTTCCAGCCTCCCAGCCCTGAGTTATGGGCTTTGGAAACCCTATTAGTGCAACGCTTTCTTGACATCTCACTGGGGGTATCAGTTTTTTGCCCTATAAAAGTGTTTCAGGTGCTCCTGATGTCGCACCTATTCACCTGAACGAGGTCTGTGACTGTTTTTGCACGATGGCAGGCCACTAGTACCTTCAGGCATAACTAATCTTATAAACATATACAGACAGCCTGATATGGTCTACCTTTTACTGAAGGCTGGACTGTGGCTGGTGTGTACACGGCTCCTCGTGCGAAGAGCCTATCCCTCCTTCCTTGCACAGCCAGCTGAAGTGCCTGCCACGACTGTAGTCACTGTGCATCGGGGAGCACAGAGACTGCACTGTATGGGGCAGAAGAGGAAGAGGGGAAGGCTGAGGAGAAGACACCACAAGCCCACTCCTCCCACAAATGATCCACAGAATGGCTTGGACCAACCAGCTGCAGAGGGCAGGAGGTGGCAGGTTTGTGTAATTTTTGGTAGTGCCTAGAATGGCTCCAAGTCCCACCCCCCATCCCACCTGCCTTGTAAGCCAATATATATATTTAAAAATAATGTAAAAATGGACTGGAAACAGTAAGCATTTAACAATTTCCCTATATTGCACAATATCACTGTCATAAGAAAAAATTATTTAACTAAGAATATCAACTTTATTAATACTCTTTTGAATATGGAAATGGCCAAGCACTCTTGGATCACTAACACTCAAAAGCAAATGCTTTCTAAAATTAAAACAAAATGGAGCCCCTTCTTTTGCGATGTTCTACAAGAGGGGTATGGGGCGGCCCCTTGCCCAGTGTGGGGCAGAAGCGGTGACTACGGGTGGGGGAAGGGGGACAGAGTGTCACGACACTCACCTAAACCCCAGCTGCTCAGGTCCAGGCCTTCCCTGTGGTGGGTGCAGGGGGGGAGAGGCTGCCATCACATGTGCATTTCCTCCCCTGTTGCTGTCCCTCACGGTAGCCTCACTGGGGGGGAGACGGGAGGAGGGAGGGGAATGGTGCTGCCCCTTGCCAAGTGAGGGGCAGGAGTGGTGACTGTGTGCATGGGGGGCAGAGTCTCACAAGTCCGACACTCACCCAAGCCCCAACTGCTTAGGTCCAGACTCCAGGAAGCCCCCCTCAGAGTCATCTCCTGGTGGGTACCGGGGTGGGGGTGTTGCCATCATGTGTGCGCCTCACCCCCCCCCCCGGAGGCTCAGCAGCTGCCTCTGCCTGATGCCAACGCCACTCCCTTTGTTATAGCCAGCAGCAGCCAGTGAGGGAGCACGGTGTGGAGCAGCAGGGCAGCCACCAGCTGCCCAGGGTGCAGGCAGGGATGCTCCTGGGGAGGCACATGGGGGTGGCAGGCGAGGCTGGGGGACACTGTGGGAGCAGCAGGTGGGGCCAGGGAGAGAGACCTGGCCCCAAACATTGGTGAAGCCAAGCCCCCATGCTCCGAATATTGCTGGAGCCTGGGCACCATGGGCCCATATAACTCTAATGGATGTAGCCTGGGCACCCCTCAGACACACAAGGGAGCTTCTCATGGAAGCTTGGCCCTGGTCCCAGCTCAGGCCTGGGACTATATAGAGATATCTCCAGGTAGCAGGGGTTGCAGTGGTTTCAAAAGTAGAGAAAGAGCTTTTGGTTTTTGCTTGTTTTTTCCCTATGAGAGTGCCAGGGTCCCATCCCTGCCTCTCAGAGCCTGATTCAAATTGGTGAGCTTGACACAGCAGCAAAGGACTTCATATGCGATTACTAAACCCAGCAGGCAACTCCTCACGCCTTTGTTAAACTGCAGTTTTGATGTTAAACTGCTGTTTTCTGAAAGCTCTATGACAATTGTAGTGATATGTCATATGTCAGTTACTATAACAACACACTTCTCCAGTGCTGCAGCTTGGCTTGTATCAGATGTGTCTGGAAAGAAAGAAAAGAGATTTTGTTTACACTGGAAGTTTAGGAGAGATAGGGCGAGCAAAAGCCTCTTTGAGGGAACCGAGGTAGCACATTATATCTGAACAATGATGTGTTAAAGTAGCTCTATTTCCTTTTAGGTT
This sequence comes from Gopherus evgoodei, assembly GCF_007399415.2. NCBI lineage: Eukaryota > Metazoa > Chordata > Testudines > Testudinidae > Gopherus > Gopherus evgoodei. Next base: position 89,674,385 of record NC_044330.1, read on the forward strand.
CACCTCCACGGAACTTGGCATTTCTCACAAGGTCTCTTCTGTCTGATCATTACAATGGACAGCCACAGTTTTCTGTTTACCATACTACAGGTCTCTAGATGAACTGTTAAAGAGACTACACCAGTTATACACAGAATAATTTCATTGCTAACTTAATGTTACAGCAGTTGTGACCCACAATGACCCCTTTTGGAGATTTTGGGTTCAGCCACAGAGATGTCATGTCATGGGACTCTGACCTTTGTTTTAATCAATGGAGTGATTGTAGGGAGAGGCTGATATGTTTCATTCCCAGTAGAGAATAACATCCATGCTCACTAAGGGCCTGATCCAACTCCCAATGTGGTCACAGGTACACCTCTACCCCCATATAACGCTGTCCTCGGGAGTAAAAAAATCTTACCACATTATAGATGAAACCGCGTTATATCAAACTTGCTTTGATCTGCCGGAGCGTGCAGCTCCCCCCCCCCCCCCCAAGCACTGCTTTACTGCGTTATAGCCGAATTCTTGTTATATCGGGTCGTGTTATATCGGGGTAGAGGTGTACTTCGAATGTGAATTAAGCTAAAACAAATTCAGGCCGCTTTAATTCTGAATGACATTGTCCACATAGGGATTTCATGCATCTTAATGAATCCACTTCAAATTCACACTATTAGTTAAATCAGATTTTCCTGGATGTCCCCATGTAGACAAGCCTGTAGGTGTGTGGATATTAATTTCACTTACAAAAGAGAAACCACGCCTTTGAAAATTTACATTATGTTTACAAAGTTTTCTCCATAATAATCTTAATCTTATTTTTAGAAGCAATAGTATTTCCAAATAACTCTCTCACTGAGGGCATGATCTTTCAGTGAAACCCGCTGAAGGAGGTTAGGAGTCTTTCCATTGACTTCAATGGATTTTGAATTAGAACCTATAGGCATTTAGGTTTTTTTTAATTGTTTCCTATGTGATTTTTACAGAACAATGCAGGTGCCTTGCTGAGTGCTTTGTGTAGTTCTTAGTGCAAATACATGCAATTTGCATGAATCTGCCATACATTGTAAATCATGGAAATATGTTCATTTCTAACATAAAATGTACAGTCTATGCTGAATTCTGAACCCTATTTCTGTTCTTTAAGAAATGAACTTCTATCAATTATCTGGATTAATTTTTTGTCCTCAGTCTACCCATAAACACTTTCCTGGATAGCTGTTTTGCTCATGTCAATCAGGGCTAACATCAAATGTTTACATAAAGATGATATTAACATCCCTCTTCTATCTGCCATAATTAGTAATTTGCCTCAGGCAGCTGGCTTCAAATTAATCTGGTTCATAGATGGGACTGAAATGCAATGTCTCAATAACTAAAATACAAAAAAGTGTCTTCAGTATTGATAATTCTCACTGAATTTGTTTCAATGGTCAAAAGGCCCCATGAGTCAGTGAGATCTCAACAGACAACAATCCTCATATCTTCCAAAGAAAAAATACTGCAGAAATAAGCCCAGGGGGATTTTTTTTTCCAGAAAACACTGTAGGGAATAAAAGACAATATTTAGGATCTGTGTTAATAATCCTCAGACACCTGCTAGAAGCAGGCTTGATAACATTTGAAAACTTAAACTTGACCTTGAAAATCCTGTTTCAAATGAGCTGATGAATAAAAGTCTGTCTTATTCTCTGTATATGTAAATACCAGAGATCTGTTGCCCCAAGGCAATCTTTCATGAACCATAAATGATATGCTACATTAAACCTTTTTTTTCATACCAAAGTCAGGTTACTTCTTTGAGGGTGTTTCCAGTTGAGTAGTCATAATCACGTAGGGATCTTCTTCTCAACTAAAAGAGACAAGAGAAGAGTTTCTCTAACCTTTCCACACACCTCGATGCAAGTGTAACTGAGTCACAGAGTAACTAACTATGGTTATGAAAATTAAGGAAACAGGTTAGATACCACAGAGATGATTGTGGTATTAAAACTAGATATGAAAGAATGAAAAATCTTGGAAACCAGTGGGATTAGGTAGGACCTCTACACAGTGAGAAGATTGAAGGTCTGAACTGCCCATTCTTTTCAGAGTCATAAAAGAGATCATCCCTTATATTTCTTTCCTGTAGAAAAAGGAATGACCCTTGCCTCTGACCTTACTAAAGTATTAAAGAAAAGCAGGGATCTGTGTACTCTCAGCACAGTGGTATCAAACTCCAGAGCTGCAACACTGAGACGGCAAACCAAGGAAGAAATGAATGCGGGAGTGGTGTTCATGGAACGGCAAGGCAAATGTATGTGCGGTGTACATACTGCTCCATATAGTGATTATGGTAGAAGCACAACTTCAGTGTTAGTTCTAGGACATCTCTGAGAAGATGCCTTAGCCAACCTTCCTGAGATGTCACAGAGATGAGCATGTGAAGTGCCGGACATCAGAAACTGATTACTGGCAAAAGGAGCACAAAGCCTAAATTTAACCACCTGTCTAGGAACTTCTGTGGCCTTCATCATTGTATCAGAGCATCTGAGACAAGGGTTTCACTGGAACAGGAAAGATTTAACAATAGTTGGAAGAGTTTAGAGTCAAAGTTATCCCAGAGAAGGTTCAGAGGGAACTGTGGTACTAGAAGAAAGTTTGCTGTAGGTACTTGGTATGGGAATATTTGAAGACACAACAAGGAAGAAAGATTGTGTTTGAAAAACCTAAAAGTGATTGTTGCAGCTCAAATGTCTAACAGCTCTGCCAGCATCCACTCTTTTCATTATTTTTATTGCTGTAGTAAGAACTCACAGCTATAGTTAGCAACAGGCCTTTGACAGTGAAAACTGCGTCACAAATCGAGTCCATCTAATTAAACCAACAGCAGAGAAATCACCACTTCATTTAATCATCGCATTAATCAGGAAAAAGCCATATTTTAAACTTAAGAGTAGGTAGCAAAGACTGGATGTGTGGAAGAACCAGGAACAACATCCTCAGGGTGATATACCAGATTGTGACAGGGTGCGCTTCTCACCCACATCCTCAGTCACTCCAGGAACTGCCCAGACTCTTTTCTTTTAGTGTCCACTCTGTATAATATATTCAAGTTCCTTCCACCAATAACTGTACAGAAAAAATACTCCCTGCCTCAAAGACAGACAGAAGGTCAGGCAATTGGAACTATGATGGATGCTGCACTAGGAACCTTCTTTACTCATTTAAGAGAGAGTTGTTCCTAATACCTCAAGCAATGTGTTCAACATGACCCTATGTCACTTCCTAGCAGCTCATAAAAATAAATGTCATTGATCCCCAGTAGCTTAATATCATGTCAGCTCAGCTGTCTGAGCAAACTGGTGACCAGAAATCTGAGAACAGGGGAAGAAAGTTCCTCACACATCACTGTGCCGTTCCAGAGTCGGGTGGTAGCTGCTCAAATTAAAGCTGGGTGAACTATTTGCAACAAACTCTTTGTTCAACAAATTTAATCCTTTTTATGTTTCTACACAAACATTTGTTTTGATCAGTTTGTTGTGGTAATGGTTAATCAACATATTTGGTAACATAATGGTTAATCAACATATTTTAGGCTGGGGATTGTTCACAAACAACATGACTATGGCTTCAATCTTCTTTATTTGTTCAACTTGACTGGTCCCCTAAATCACATATTTGTTTCTGCTTCCTGACTGGCTACCTCCCAAGCCCAGAAAGAGATTTCAAGCTGGACACTCAAACTCTTTCAGCGTGAATATTCATGAATATCTATTTGTGCCACGAGTATTTGTAACACTTTCTCATTCATATTTTCAAAGGAAAGTCTGCCTGGGTGAGTGTTGGAGGGAAGTGAAGAGAACATATTGTGGGCACCACCAGAACAAATTCATGGGTTTTATTAAAAACTAATGCTTGGGCCTAATCTTAAAGCTCAGTCCAGACCTGGAGCTGAACCCAACCACAACCGACCTGAAGCTGACCCAAGAGTATTGAGTCATTTTCAGAACTGACACAACCTGGAACCGAACACTTCCTGTTGAAACTGTCTGTGTTGCCTATGTCATGTCCTTAGAGCTTGACCTGGTGAGGGCTTCTTGCTCCCCTCGCCCCATACATGTGATCTGTCTCCAACTGCCTCCTGCCTGTGGAGCTGGGGAAGCAACAGCTGCATGTGCTGCTCCTGCCAGATACCACTGCCTAGCTGTGCTGCAGCCCATTTGCAGAGTCACTCTACAGCACACACAGAACACAATGAGGTGGCGTGGCTAACAGGAGCAGGGCATGCAGCTACTGCTACCCTGACCCCATCAGCAAGAGTTTTCAGACCTGACATAACCCAAGCACTTTAGTTGAGTCCCACCAGATTCGGTCACATGGCAAGGCACTAGCTCACAGTACTTTTGCAGAATTCATCTAGATCTGCTCAGAATGCGAGATATACCCATATCTAACCTTGCAGTTCACTTACCCCTACACTGTGGCAATGACTTACACTTTACAATGCTAGACAATGCAGTGTTTACTAGTGACAGGATACTTGATTCCCCCTAACTCTGGGACTGAGAATATTATTTCTGTAATACTTCCCACCTCTGCTTACTAGTAAAGTGGAAATCTTGTAGAGACTGTCCAAAGGCCAATCTCAACTTGAGTCTACCTTGAAGGAGCATGTTGGCACACCAGCCAAACTGAAATGGTTCAGGGCAGCATGCATCATGGTATTTAGTTCATGGGAACGTGAACAGGGCTCAGGTGCTGCACTTGAATATTCCCCACATACTTGTGGCACCTTAGAGACTCCTCATTCTTTTTGCTGATACAGACTAACACGGCTACCATGCTGAAACCTGGTAGCAAAGGAAGATTTTACTCATTCTGATCTTTTTTTCCTATTGGGAGAAGCAATCTATTTTCCAAATTGCTATTTTTTGTCAGCAATGACTCTGTGGTCTTTTCACTCTCTAGTTCAGAAGCTATAGCATCAAATTTCATATTCTTTATTACAAAAACAAAACCCACCAGCCTGGCCTAACAAAATCAAAATGGGTGGAGAGCTAAGGCATGTGCTTTGTAAGTTTAGAGATCTGTTTTGTGAAAGACCATTGGGCAGGGTCAGACAGCATTAAGTCCAGCACAGAAGTGATCCCAGATATAACCATTTGCATAGTTTTTTGTAATGCTGCTCTTTTGCCATCAAATCTGAAATTTAAAGAAATACGGTTAAGTAGGAATAAAAAAACAAAACAAAACCCTCTTCTAAGCAAAAGCTGTTACATATTTAGTCAAGGATTCATAACCTGCCTGCATGTATTAATATATTACAGGAAAATGCAGGCATTCTACATAAAAGGAAGATGACATTAAAGACCATAGATAGCATAAATATTAAATTGTACTTGCACATCTTGTCCCTGTTACCATTTTGTCTGACTTGGGAATGTGTAGCTCAAATGAAGTAATTTAAAAAGGCTGGAAATGCAATTGTCTTTTCTGAGTAAACCTTAGAAAAAATAATGAATAATAATAATAAAAAGCAGATGACTTTACAAGCTATGCCTGATAATCACTGCAAATTGCCAACCGTGCAATGACTTTACATCTACACGTTTGGGTTTCAGGGAATGCTTATCTGTAAATTGTACAATGTGTAAGGTGCAGTGGAGCTCCAAAGCCTTTATTTGGGACAAAGTCTAAACAGGACTGGAAGTGGGTAGTCCTTCAGCAAGATGAATTTCCCATCTTTAACAAAACAAAACAAAAAGCCCACTGTTGTCAGGCTTTAGTCTATGTTGGGGTGACCAACCTGAGTCTGAGAAAGAGCCAGAATTTACCAAAGTACATTGCTAAAGAGCCACAGTAATATGTCAGCAGCCCCCCCTCAGCTTCCCCACCCCTGCTCCCAGCACCTCCCACCCACTGGCAACCCTGCTGATCAGCACCTCCCCCTCCTCCCAGCACCTCCCCATCAGCTGTTTCACGGCGTGTGGGAGGTTCTGGGGGCAGGGGAGAGGAGCGAGGGCGGCAGGCTCAGGGGAGGGTGCGGAAAGGGGTGGAGTGAGGGCAGAGCCTGTGGCAGAGCCAGGGGTTTAGCAGTGAGCACTCCTCAGCACATTGGAAAGTTGACGCCTGTAGCTCCAGTCCCGGAATTGGTGTCTATGCAAGGAGCCACATATTAACTTCTGAAGAGCCGGATGTGGCGCCGGAGCTACAGATTGGCCACCGGTCTATGTTGTCACCAACACTCCTGTTCCTATCAGTGAATCGCTCTTCAAATCGTAATGACAAAAAAAGTGCTTTATATTTTTAAGTGGGAAAAAAAATTCTCATCTGCACTAACACGTCTGTCAATGTGGACTGCAGCAAAGGGGCTAAATTGGATTTACTCCTTTATCAGCATTACTAGACGTGTTTCTGAACTGCTGCTGGAGAATCTTGGGAAATGATTGTTGTGTCTAACAAGTAACTTGGGAACAACTGGGCTTTGGCAAAGCTTTAATAACGCCAGTCACCCTGTGAGCCAGATTCTGATCTCAGTTATATCACTGTAAGTGTGGAGTAACTCTGTTGAGTTACTCTGGATTTTTCTCAATGTAAACAAGGTTGGAATTTGGTCCTCTGTTTATTCTATTGAATTTGACAAATATTATTCAGCTAACCCTGCGCTATGTAAATGAATAATAATAGAGATACATTTACTAACAGAGGGAGTGGAAGCATCAGAGAACCACATCACAACACAATATGTAACAGTGTTTGTACAAATCGGAAGTCATGAATATAAAAGAGGATGCGGTCGTTAAAATCCTTACAGCACAGAATCCAATCCTTGCTGCTTTATAATCAATGGAATTAAAACAACAAGGAGTCTGGTGGCCCCTTAAAGACTAATAAAGTTATTTGGGCATAAGCTTTAATGGGTAAAAATCCCACTTCTTCAGATCCACTTCTTCAGTCTCCATGCATCTGAAGAAGTGGGTTTTTTACTCACAAAAGTTTATACCCAAATACATTTTGTAGTCTTTAAGGTGCCACCGGATTCTTCATTGTTTTTGTGGATACAGACTAACATGGCTACCCTCTGATAATGGAATTAAAACTTCCTTATGACATGAGATGAGCCTTCCAAACTGGATTCTTGTTCCAGTAGGTTCCTCTTAAGTTGTGTCCCTTGTCTCAGTTAAGAGCAAACCAGGAGGTTGAATTTAATTTAAAACATAAGAGGTATAAAGACAAGCTATCTAATTCTTAACAGCATCCTGCTGGGATCAGGAGAGGAGACTATGCATTGGTTACCCTCCCTCTTTGTCTAAACATCAACTGCCTCATCTTACTTCTTTCATTCTCACCAGGAAGGGAGAGTGTCTTATGCAGTGTACTACTGATAGATATGCTTATGCCAGTAAAGAAGGAAGTGCTCATTCCAGACTGAACAGTGCTAGGTTACTTAGATATTATATTTGCAAAATCATTCCCTTGTACATATTTCCCCCATAAAAGAGGAGTTATTATTGCAGCATGAGCCATAAATAGTGATATCTTTTGGCAATCTATTTGGTTACACTGCAATTCTTAAACACATGGCTGAGCACAAGAAGCCAGGTACAACTCTGATGCCACTGTCAAATGCCCTAAGTATGCTTGCTAGCTCTGCGTAGGTTATCCCAGGGGTACATTTCGGATTTTAAACACGTGGTTAAGCAGCCAAATTAAAACTAAAACAGTCTGGGGCAAATATGACTGGCTGAATATCTATTTTGCTTCTTCTTACCATTGGCTAAAAAAGAACTGGTCATATTAAAGTCATATGTTTCCCCACTCTTGCATTGTTTTAGAAAGTAAACACCAAAGTGCTTACCATAGGCCAGTGTTTTTGGCCTTGACAACATTTTAAAATTTAAGTACTGTATTATATAGTAACCTTTGGTTAGTGATTGGCTACTACAGTGTGCTGAAAACGGTATGGATCCACATTTTTGCTTTCAGTTATGCCATTGTAAATCTGAGGTACGTGGACATTTTGGGGTTTACACTGATGCGGTTTGAGAGCAGAATTTATCCCAATGGCAATATCCTCAGCTGAGCATATTAGCATAGATCCATTGAAGTTACTGGAGTCAGACCACTGAAGATCAGGCCCATGGCTGAAAGCTTGCCTACAATTGAGTACTCTGAGCACCAGAGTTAAAAGATGTTCATGACAAGTCCAAAGACAAGCCTAGAACTTTTTTCCTTTCACCAAATAGATAGTGGCATTCACTATGTTTTATTAATTAACCATGTAATTTCACTCAATTAATTGCTCTATACTGAAAAATCAACCACTGTGTTTATACATTGTTACTGCATTGTGCATTGTCACCATTTTAGCCCTGTAAAGAGCCTCTCCAGGTGTATCTGACTAGATGTTACAGCCTTGAAATCAGTATCTCTGGAATCACTGCTTAAAACTGATGGTTAGCATCCTCTTATTGTATCAGCTAATGTTGCATTTTTCAAGAGCCCCACAATACATAAAGACACGAACACCTTTTTGGACCAGAAAGTCTGTATCGTGGATGTAGGCAGGGAGGTGGGATCAGAAAAGTCACTGTATGTCTACATGATCCAGTATGTGTTTTAAAGTCCTTTTTGCCAATAGCGACGCTGTAGTCTAACACTGACTCTGTCTGTCCCCCATGTCTCTCTATTTTCAGAACAGAATCTATAAGTGTCACAAACAGGATAGTGATTCTGAACTGACAACCAGTGTTAAGGTATTTTCCCAGCCACATTGTGACTCTGGTGTCTCAGGTTTCACAGGTGGTGAGAGTTTATGCTGCAAAACCCTGTTTGTTTTAGACAATTGGTGGCAGTTGATTCCATGTAGCTCCTTTACAATTGTTCATAGAAAATTGATATACTACAAATAAAGGTTCATTGGTCAGTAGATTATCCAGACTCTGATTTTGTCGTGTTTTGTTTTCAAGTGTTGTAGTTGGATCTATACATGAGATTGTACCAGGGAATCTTTGTCTAGTGATGCATTACGCTCTGAAACAGGAAACCCTTGAGATTTTCATTCTATCAGATATTAATTAAGTGGTGGGAAATAGCCACATTAAGTAAATGTTCATATCACACTTTTACACTAGTCCAGTAGAGCTGATTTATGAATTAGAGATGAGCTGAGTAGCTGATGTTTGAATCCAGATCAGGTAAGGTTCAGGTCAACATTATTACTGATTATTTGCAAGAACTATCAATATGCTAATACCTTCTGTGCTGTACAGGGCACAGATATACAGCCTGTCTCTGGCCCAAGAAGCGAACAGACTATGAGGTAGATAAAGCTAAAACAAGATGTATTGGGAAGCCCAAAGAAGAGTCCAAGCTTAGGTTTTGTTTGACTTTACTTATCTCATTCTCTACTCCTCAATAACATGGTGGAGTAGAGAAAGTGTCTGAAGTAAGCTAGGATTTCTGGGAATTGTGGAAAAAGACAGTATTTATGAGAGAATTGAGTAAGGAGAGAATATGTGCACAGGTGGGGGTTTGACGCTGGCACATCTATGCAGAATGGGGAGAATGGAGAAAGCCATGAAGACGGGAGAAAGAATTAAATGAGATGTCAAGTCTGGTTTCATTGGCAGAGCAAACAGGTGTGTGATAGGTTCGGAAATATAGACTAGGGCAAAAACTGTGCAGTCTTGCTGGTGAAGATTCAGATTTGAAGCTGAATCAGAGGTTTTATGGCACTGAAATCTTGTGAACTCTTCTTGTGAATTTCAGGCCCAAATGATGGAAATCTTTCCTGCTCACTTTATCTCAGGTGTTTTCTGCTATCTTTAATAGGGGAAAATGTCACATGATTAGCATTCTCATGAGATTATTATTCACTTTTTGAATTGTATTCCAAAAGTGCCCCATACCCAATTAGATCAGGGCCCTATTTTGCAGGGTGCTGCACAATCACATAGTAATAGGTGGGTCCTTCTAGGTGAAAAGAAGATACAACAAGTGAGTGTAACAAGATGAAGGTAACTGTCCTAAGAAAAGGTAGCTGCCCAGGGTCAGTATTTAAACAATTTAGCAGGTTTTCTTTTAATGCCATAAAAAAATAAACAGTCCCAGTAATCCCTGCTGGCCACCTGATTAGTTGTTATCAGTTAGCAATTTCCTGTAGGCTCCACAGGAGAAGTGAATCTTGAGAATGGCTGGAAAGGGGACAGGATCATCACCTTGGGCCAAAAATCTCAGAAGAACAATTGTTCCCAGCTCTGTCCAAACAAGAACTTCAAAATAACTCCCTGGTGGTTCTGAAACCAACCTATGACAAAACAGACAGTGGCTAGATCAGACCCACATACTCTTCTAGATCAGTGGTTCCCAAACTTGTTCCGGGCCAGTTTGTTTACCTGCTACATTCGCAAGTTTGGCTGATTGCGGCTCCCAGTGGCTGCGGTTTGCTGCTCCAGGCCAATAGGAGCTGTTGGAAGTGGCATGGGCCAAGGGATGTACTGGGAGCCGTGATAGGCCGAACCTGTGGACTTGGCAGGTACACAAACCGGTCCGGCCTGCCAGGGGCTTTCCCTGCACAAGCAGCGGAACAAGTTTGGGAACCACTGATCTAGATGAATAGCTTTGGTTTTGAGTTTCTGCACTGTGGTTCATCTTGAGTCATGGAAGTTATTGCTTTATGAGGTGTAATGTAGTCTAGTAGTCTTCATCTTCCAACTGTGGAAAAGAATAACTATTCAGCATCTATAGAGTGTCTGTCATCTAAGGATCTTAAAGCATGTTATAAAGAACATATTATCTTTTTCTTGTAGCTGGAGTAAACTGAGTCAGAGAGGTCAAGTGACTTGCTCAACATTACAGCCTGTCCCTGGAATCCAAGCCTTTGCTCTCCCTGTCCTGTGCATTGTTTACTAGAAGATGTTGCCTTTCCAGTGATGAATAAAACAGTGTTTCTGCTGGTAGTTTGAAAACTCAGAAGTAGATTGAGCAATGATTCCACATGAGGGAAAACCACGTTTCCAAAATAGGACAAGAATTAGTTAAAAACGCAATTATCACTCATTGCAGGATCATCAAAAAAGGCAATGAGGTAGTGGGTGAGTAGCCCAGCCTTGTGAGGATTAACTCAAAGAAGATGTTAATAAGTATTCAATCTTTTGTTATAAATGGTAGTTTTAATTTCTGAAGCTGACGCTACCGAGATAAAATGCAGGAAAGGCACATGTTGTTATGTGAGAACTGACAGTGAGGTTCTGAGGGATTCAGCATAACAGCTTGTGTCAGGGGATGAGGTTAATGGAAAAGAATTTGTTATTCAGGTCACTTAATGAAAATAACCTTGGGAGAGTTTAGCACAGTCTTTGGGGTAAAATCATTTATTCCTATTCTACTTCCATCACTGTAATTTTGCCTAAAATGTGGAATAAGCTGACCTAAACATGAGCTCAACCTGTGAGAACAATGCAAATATATGCTGAGTCACAGACTGAACATCAGCAATTACTCCAATGACAATACATCAAATATTGCATTATCAGCAGAGGATTTCTCTGCATAATGCCAACTTTTAAACAGAAGAGTCACAGACCAAGATCTGTGTTTGAAAACCAACAAGGCCTGATGCAAAAGCACCAAAAAGTCACAAAATGTAAAATTTCTGGCCAGCATATTGCCTTTAGCGTAGATCAATTAGGAATGGGAAAAAAAAAAAAAGGTTCATCACAGCCCTCATTTTCGCCAAGTGTCTCTCTCTTGCTGCTTTGGTTTATAATACATCTGTAATTAGAGATGGACCCAAGTTGGAAGTGTTTAAGGGACTACAAAGGAAATCAGGAGATGTGGGTTCTATTCTTCACCTTGCCAGTGAACTGCTGTGACACCTTGGGCAATACCGAGAGCTGACAGTGCTTCTGTTTCCCTTCCCACTCTCTGTCTCTTTCGACTGTAAGCTCTTCCAGGCTGGGACTGTCTCTCACTATGTGTTTGTATTATGCCTAGCACAGACTTCCAACCCTGGTTTGGATATCTAGGCTCTACTGCTATGCAGACAATAATAATAATGGATCAGGGCTAGGATATCCGATTCTGAAAGCCTGCGAAGGTCCAGGGTCGCTTGGCTTGGCTCCTTCCCCTCTTGTGTCACTATTTTGTCTGCAAATGTCTTTTACTTAAAGAAACATGAATCAATCATTTATAGAAGGCTGAATATTCTCCCTTTACAATTCCAGATACAGCACATTCAATCAGGAAAGAAGCAAATTAAACCTGTCACCTGATCATAATGGGGTTTACAGAGGGGAAAATAGTTTCTTTTCTAATTTGAAGCCTAGGATCTGGGTATAGTAGCCAATAGCTACTGACTATACAAGAGAAATAACTCAGTCATTATGTACTCATACATGCATTTTATTTTAGGATTGAAACTATAGTAAATGTGGCCAAGTGAACTCTGTACCTTTCATCTGCCATTTAGAAAGGTAGGTTACTAAACTGGCAGAGCGAGCAACCAGCAAAAGCCTTGCAAAGAGAGCTTCCCTCCATGCTATTTATTGCCAAGAGCTTAGTAGATTTCTTAAAAGACAATAATCACCTTGTTTAATGAAGAGAAAACAGATACAGCTTCCCTAAACAATCATGACCAACTGATTTCCTTCCCCCCAACACATGCACCATCCCCCCCACTCCTGCCCTTAGTGAACCCAGTGAGCCTTTTTTATAGGATTCCCTGGTGTAAGCCCTTAGCTCCTGATTGCCTGCAGTCAGGAGCTCTGCCTTGTTAACACAATTCTTTCCACCTGTGTGGGTGTGGCTTGCTGGAGAATTAACTCCTAGTTTGCTGTAACCAGGCCGGCACCTTGTTATATTTGCAAGCACAGGCACTCCAGCTTGGTCATCTGCTTTGCCATTCTCATCAGCAGCGCTCCCAACCCACCTAGCCTTTTTCATGTTTTGGGGAAATTACTACAGATGGTAGCCACAAGTGTTCCTCTCTGGCTTTCAGTCCTGCTCTAGTGGCTGGACTGCATAGAGGTTTATGAGTCTACTAAAGCAGGGGTGGGCTAACTACGGCCCGGGGGCCACATCCGGCCCTCCAGATGTTTTAATCTGGCCCTTGAGCTCCCGCCAGGGAGTGGGGTCCGGGGCTTTCCCCGCTCCTGCGCTCCAGCTGGGGGCTTGCCCTGCTCCATGCGTGCTGTGGCTCTGCATGGTTCCTGGAAGCAGCAGCATGTCCCCCCCTCCTGCACCTATGCGTAGAGGCAGCCAGGGGGCTCTGCACACCGCCCCCACCCCAAACTCCACCCCCACAGCTCCCATGGGAACCATGGCCAATGGGAGCTATAGGGGTGGCACCTGCAGACGAGGCAGCATGCAGAGCCACCTGGCTACACCTCCGCGTCAGAGTTGGAGGGTGGGGGCATGCCGTTGCTTCTGGGAGCTGCTTAAGGTAAGCGCCGCCTGGAGCCTACACCCCTGACCCCCTCCCATGCCCCAACTCCTTGCCCCAGCCCTGATCCTTCTCCCGCCCTCCAAACCCCTTGGTCCCAGCTTGGAGCACCTTCCTGCACCCCCAACTCCTCATCTCCAGTCCTACCTCAGAGTTGGCACCCTCAGCCAGAGCTCTCACTCCCCTGTACCATAACATCCTGCCCCAGCCCAGAGCCCCCTCCCGCATCCTGAACTCCTCATATCTTGCCCCACCCTAGAGCCTGCACCTCCAGCCGGAGCCCTCAGCCCCTCCCGTACCCCAACCCCCAATGTCATGAGCATTCATGGCCTGCCATACTATTTCCATACCCAGATGTAGCCCTCAGGCCAAAAAGTTTGCCCACCCTTGTATTAGAGCCTTTGAGTGTAGAAACTCATGGCTTTAGATGCCTATGTTCAATCACTGCTGCTCACAACCACCATTACATCATGGTACAGGTGTCAGATAAAAGGATTATTAACTAGCTCGAGTGTTTTTTTTAAATGGACTGAGTAATGTTTCTTGTCATTAAAATCCTTCTGTGAAATGCCTCTGACAGTCACAAGAGGGAAACACGCCTGCTATTCACCATAACTAGCAATCACACTTTCAGCAGCAGAATGTCAGCCACAGGAGTGAGTGCGGAGGGTACATGAAATACAGTACGCTTGAGTGATAATTAACACACAACAAAAAGAGCTACCTATGCTGCAAATGGAAACACACTGAGGGGTGGGTCTATATGAGCATTTCAGTATAATTGTGCACTCTGAATATGGTAATGAATCACAATAGAGTGAACATCAACCTCAGCTTCAGCCCTGGGCCTTTAACTACTTGAAAATTGTACGAGTAGCCAAATAACGCACACCCTGTAGTGGCTAATCAGTAGTAGATTGTGGCTCATTAATTTTACATTTAATATTTTTCAGACCTTTAAAAAATTGTGACTTGAGGGCATTTATGTAATATTCTCCTCCTTTGGAGAGTTGTTCCTACTAAAAGAATAGGAAAAAAGTTAGCAACCCCTTTGCTCAACTAGAGACCATCATTTTATTCTGTGTTTGTACAGCACCTGGCACAGTGAGTCCTGGTCCATGACTGGGACTCTAAGTCACTACTGTATTATAAATTAATAATAATAATAATTAATATATTGGTTGTTTGGGGGGCTCTCCTTTTGTGAGGTTCCCTGGGCCTTTCTCTCACAAACCCAGCTGTCTTTTCAGTAGCAATTTATGAACTAGGATCTACTTTCTATTAACTTCCTATATAAAAATGAACATAGGCTATTGAGCAACCTTTATACCAGCATGTGAGTTAAAGGGCCATGGATTGCTGCAGTGAGGCACTGGGCACTTTTGCCTGAATGGGGAGTAAATAAGGTTTGCTGAATGTGAAATATTATGAATGCCCAAGTTTAGTGTAACTGTACAAGATGAATGTCTATTTCCTACTCCCCTGAATGAGATTATTTATTTATTTATTATTATATGTTTATTTGTTATGTGTAGGTCCCTACCTTGATGATGGACACCCAGTTTTCAGAATTCACCCCTGATATAACCCCAATAATGTTGGCGGCCCACACCAACAACTACGAAATCATCAAACTGCTTGTCCAAAGACGGGTAACAATACCACGCCCCCACCAGATCAGATGCAACTGCGTGGAATGTGTCTCCAGTTCCGAGGTGGACAGCCTGAGGCATTCCAGGTCAAGGCTAAACATCTACAAAGCCTTAGCGAGCCCTTCGTTGATTGCCTTATCGAGTGAGGACCCTATTTTGACAGCCTTCCGGCTGGGCTGGGAGCTGAAGGAGCTCAGCAAAGTGGAGAATGAGTTCAAGGCTGAATACGAAGAGCTTTCACAGCAGTGCAAACGTTTTGCTAAGGACCTTTTGGACCAGGCACGGAGCTCCAGGGAACTGGAGATCATTCTCAACCACAGGGATGATCAGAGTGAGGAGCTGGATCCCCAAAAATGTCATGATTTGGCAAAGCTAAAGGTAGCAATAAAGTATCATCAGAAAGAGGTAAGAGTCATCTTAATGTGGGGGTTTGCCAAAGCCAAATGTTGGGTAAAATGAATTATTTCCTGGCCTACCTTGTGTTCACTGAGGGAACACCAGGACTGTGACCGTGTTTGGATTGAAAGGAAGACTAGGTGCAAGTAGAGCTACAAGAGCTGGTTCTAAAGCCCACCCACCCTCAATGACAACCGAAGTCAATGAGCGCTCAGGGCCCTCAGCATCCCCTAGGAAGGGTGGAGCGTGCCACAAGATCAAGATTAGGCATTTGCCATCCTGCTTTAGCATTGATTGAGTACCTCATTTTCTGTCTAGGACAGATGTGAGTCAGGCTTCAATTAAAACTGTGCCCATAGCTAGCTAATAAGCCTTTAATGATTTCTAAAGATGCTAACACCAAATCCCCTTCCAGGCACCCTCAGTAATTTTATTCTCACTAAAGTCCATGCCCTGGGCCTTTGCAGTTGCAGGACTGCCTGTGCAAGGGAACTCCTGCTAGTATCAACAGCTCCCATCATCCTACCACTTCTCACAGGCCTGTGGATTTGAATTTGAGAGGATGTGACTACAATAGGCTCAGTATCCCTAAGTAGTTCTGCAATGATGAGATGTAAAGAAAATCAGAGAGGATTTTAATAAGCCTTGACTAGGAGTCACAAAGAAGGAGCCTTAAGGACAATGATTCTGGTGTGTTTCATATCCCTAATGCTCACCCTGTTTCGTTTGCAGCTGTATTCCAAATGCACTCAAGTGAAGCACAAACCGTGACTCTGTGCCCTTGGTGGGCATTCTGGTTGCGAATGCATTTGGAAACAGTGTTCAAAGCTGAGAGCTATAGATGGGCTCCCTCATTTCACTACTGCTGGTAGGAAGAAGGGGAAAAATTTGGAAGAGGAAAGAAAAAGGCCTTGACAAAAGGAGATGCATAATAGTATTTTTGGAGGCATCTTATTGGCCCCTATTCCACCAACTCAAGTGTGGCCTACAATATCCAAATTCCTGTTACATACATACTAAATGCACAAACCCATGTGACTGCACAATTAAAGTTATGGGCATGTTGTTAACGAGGGTAATGGTGGACAATTTGCAACCTTAATGATCACAGTTGCTACTAAGCAAATACTAGTTTAAACTCATATTTCTCACATTTGGGTACAGGACATTTGTCTACAGAGCCATACAAATATTGCTTCACACCTGAAAAACCCCAGTTTGATTCTTTGGCTCTGCTTCATCCAAGTTCTAGGGACTCAGAAAAATTTCCCAGAAATAGAAACTACTCCCTTTAGTGCCAGAAAAAAGGAAGAAATGCTTCTGCTAAAACATGAGAGAGAGCCATCCAAAAGCCCGGTAAATCCACAGACACTTCAGTACCATTCAATAGACAAGGGCTATGAATCTAACTCTAGTAAAATGCATGGTTTCATTAGTTCCATGGACATGATTTCATTAGTTGACTCTGGATTTTCCTTCTGTTCCCAAACAAAGGACAGAACTCAGTAGATTATATATCACTTGCCATTTGCCTGTGACATCCCTGGGTTGGAAAGGGAAAGATCTAGTTAACCTGGTTAAGGAGTTTAATTTATTTTACTTATCCATCACATTTGTTTTCCACCTGGGAGCGTGGAGGGTTTTCTAAAGCCTCCTTGAAGCTTCATAGACTTTAAGGTCAGAAGGGACCATTGTGATCATCTAGTCTGACCTCCTGCACAATGCAGGCCACGGAATCTCACCCATCCACTTCAATAACAAACCCCTTCAGAGCCTATCTAATCACCCTATTTTTTTACTGTCCTCCCTCCACTCATGACCCTGCGTTAGGCCATTGTCCTGGATGAAGAGAGCTCAATATGACACATTCCATAGCCCACAAAGTCAGCTCCACATTACCAGAGGGAAAATTGCAGAGTGGTGGAAGATGCATCTTTCCCATCTTCTACGCATGACCTGCTATCTCTGCAGAGCACATAGCCCCAGAAGCAAAGAGCAAAGCTAGACCCTCAAGTTTGGCCATATCTAGCACATGATAACAGATTGCTACACCGATAAGCTGTAGGTTGGACTAAGAGTGAGATACCGCCGTGCCAGTTATTCTTCATATGGATTGGTGATTTTGCTCACACTGATGGAGTTTGGGAATCATTTAAGTGGAGCCAGGTGACACAATGGATGAAATCCTGGCTATGTTCAACTCAGTGGCAAATTTCCTGTGACTTCCGTCAGGCCAGGCTTTCACTGAATAAGTTAAATAAGGTCATAGTCCCACTAGACAATTACGTCATGTCACATTGTGAGGTTTTTCAGTGTGGTACTGGAGCATCATTAACATTTAATGTGGCATCTTTTCATCACGACGCATCGCTGTTACATCACAGACGTCAGCATCATCATGATATTACTGCTGTAGACTGAGAAGCTTTGACATACTGAAAGCCAAGCACTCGACTGGCACAGTGACAGCTTTTAGGAGTGACTCACACTACATTTAGGTGTTATTTATTAAGGGCACATCTCATAGGCTGTAGCTACCCAACTGTTAAATGAATTCCAGCTGCTGCTGCTTTGGAGTTCCCTACCGAAATGTGTTCTGGGACACTGGAGCAGCTGGTCACTCCTGCCCAGATCACCTTAGATACTACAGATAAAACTTTCAAAAGAACTTATGTGACTTAGAAGCCTCAAAGCCAATGGGACTTAGGTTCCTTAGTCAGTTAGGGATTTTTGAAATGTTTCCCCTACATGCTTAGCTACTATTGCAATGGACGCTATACAAAACACTAAGACAGAGCAGATAGGCAGCCAGATCCTTCAATTGGAATAGCTTTTCTGTTGGAAGTTGTGACTGGAACTGGGAAGAGAAAAAAATATTTTACTCGATTTATTTTCATATTTTTGTGAGTGAAGCAGCGGAGAAATTAGAACGGCCTTGTCAAAATCGGGGCATTCCCACAAACACTCCAGCTGGTGGCACCCTTAAAAATAATTACAGTGGGGATCGTAAATTGTGTAAAGTGACATGGGTAGGTTGTTATGTAACTACAGTATAAATAAGTGCACTGATTAGACCACGACAGTTGTTCCTTATGTTCAGTAGTCCCACTAGGATTTTGGGGAGTAAGCCTTCAAAGCATAGGGCACCTTCTACTTCCCCAATGGACCTCAATGAGAGTGTAGACTGCATGTCACCTTATAGGACTGGGCCTTATTTTTACCTGAATGGTGCTTGGCAGCATGCCTGCACACACACTTTTCTGAGCTAAGAACCATACCTTAGATCAGAAAGGTTCTCAACCTTTCCAGATGACTGTACTCCTTTCAGGAGTCTGATTTGTCTTGTGTACCGCAAGGGTCCCTCACTTAAAAACTACTTGCTTACAAAATCACACAAAGATACAAAAGTGTCATAGCACACTGTTACTGACAAATTGCTGGCTTTCTGAGTTTGTCTGTATGACATTTTAGTTTGTACTGACTTTGCTAGTGTTTTTTATATAGCCTATTATAAAACTAGGCAAATATATAGATAAGTTGATGACCCCTGGAAGTCTTCTGGGTACTCCTGGTTGAGAACCGCTGCCTTCGATCACTACAGACTCCAGGTGTTTCAGGACATGCATTTATCCTGCCACTGCTCTTCAGAAGTGCTCAAGCAGGAGTCTGTAAAGTGACTGGGCCTTGTGTTTTGTTAGTGAAACAGCATGGATCTGGATTAAGTACAAGCCATTATTTGCAATGGGGGGCTGTGCTGTATTGACACTTGGTAAAGCTGTAATTCTTTTAATTGTTTTTTGACATTTTTCTGCCTCTTTTTTTGGTCAGGTTTGACTGGCTGTGTAACTCCGTATGTTTCACTGGCATGTGTATGTCAATTCCAGTGTGTAAATGACGTCAAATGGAACATAAGCACTGAACTGTCATTTTAAATCAGTGCAGTTTCCGTTTGCAATGTCTGGCTGCATAGGGCCAGAATGAATGTGCTTCCAAAGGGAAACAACCCTGATCTACCCCCACAGCTCCCTGCTGTTTGCAAAACAGCCCACCACTGCATGTTTCTAATTGTTGCGCAATTTTCTTATCATAATAATGATAATAAAAACAAATCATCAGGCAAAATATAAACATCCTTGCCAACACGTGAAAACTGTAAATAGGGACATTTGGTGACAGACATGGGGAAACGCCTTTTATCTTAATTGAAAAAGATTGGACTAAAAGCACTTTCCAGAGGGACAGAGAGGAAGGAGAGAGCACTTGTTTTTAGAAATAGACTTTTCCTACTGAGTAGGAGCATAAAATGGTGCTACCTTGCCTCACTGGCTCCAAAGTCAGCGAGCGTCTTGTACGCAAGCATGGACCCCTGTCTATAACAGGCTTCTGTGTTTAAATATCTCTCAATCCCTCCTTGCTTAGACCAGCAAAAACATAGCAAGCTCTAGACATGTATTGACACAGGGACAGATCATTATTTATGATTGATAGAGAAGCCCCAATGAAGACTCATTGCAGATAGGAATGCTTCCATTCAGTGCCTTACCCAGTAGCCATACTATGCTATTCCATGTGTGAACTTACTGCCTGGCCCTGAGTCATGGAAGCTTTCTGTCCATTGGCAGCAAATATTATGCTAACGATAAATGATGTGGCAGTCGCAGGCCATGCCTACAAACTTTAGTCAGTGCAGGTTACTTCTGAATAAAGCTGCCACAATTAATATATCACTTCAGCATATGCATACTTGACTGCTTGCATCAGCTCTGTGTATCCTCACCAGGGGTGCTTGTGTCAACACAAAGTGCAGTGCATCATGGGTGGGTATCCCAGTGTGCCATGCACTGCCCTGTGGTGGAATTTTGTAATGCCTTTTTGGGGAATTTTGTAATGCGCTGTAGGGGACACACAAGAGAGAAGGAGGTCAAGTTTCCCTCATGCAACTTTCTCCACCCATAATGCCATCTGTATCCCATAATTTTTGCACCTTTTTTTAATGTGTTAACTTCGGCTGGAGCCCAAACAGGGATATATGTGCTATTACCTGATAGCAGTACGGGAACCCCATTGCTGCAAATCCAGCCACTATGTCCTGTGCATTGCCAAGCATCACCGGCCTGTGTAGCAGGAGA
This sequence comes from Gopherus evgoodei, assembly GCF_007399415.2. NCBI lineage: Eukaryota > Metazoa > Chordata > Testudines > Testudinidae > Gopherus > Gopherus evgoodei. Next base: position 89,694,973 of record NC_044330.1, read on the forward strand.
TGATTAATGACCCCGCACACTTGCATGACAGAGGCCCATGTTATGGATATTCCAACTCCAAAATGATTTCCCACTGATCAGTAGCAATCTGGCACTGCAGGCTTCCACAGTGCAATCACCCCTTGCTTCTCAGCTGTCAATTTCAGTGGCTTCCTTTACCTTTAATAGTGGTTCAAAATTTGTGAGCTCAGGTAAGGCAGTCAACTGAAAATTTGGCCCCATATCTGTAACCCTTCTGCCCCCCAAAATGTAACCCTTCTGCCCCTCTGAGTTGGCAACAACAAGGGCCAGGTTCAGTATCCAGGGGTTCCGTTTCAATAACGCAATGCAAAACCGGCACAAGCCCCCACCCAGTGACCTGGGACACTTACATACCACCCCCCTGGGCGCCTCTAGGAGGCAATGCTTCCCCACTCGCAAGCACAGGGGGAGTCCGAGTGTAGCAAAATCCTTTTAATAAAGGAGGGAAACAATGTGGCATCACGTTGGAGAAACACCACAAACAGAATTATAACACAAACCATAAGCAAAAAACCCATCTCCAAGTAAGTTTGGCAATGTCCTTTCCCCCTTAGGATCTTAAGTCCAAAGTCCAACAACCCAAAAGTCTCTGTTTCTGGTCAGTGCCACCCCAGAGTTCAAAAGTTTATCTGCAGAGTTTCTTCCCCCACCCCCCAGCCTGGGTGGAAATGGGGTGGGGCGTACACAGGGTGTTAAGGGGCACCTTACATGGACCAGGGGCCAACTGCTCCACCTCTCCGTGGAGTTCTGCTTCAGCCTTCACCACGACGAGCTCCACTCCACTCCACCAGCTGTGCTGCTCCTCCAGTCGACCCGTGAGCCACTCCAGCCGCCCACGCAAACCGTTCCGCTCCACTCACTGTTCCATGGGCTGCTCCAACATGCTGCAAACTGCTCCACCACTCTGTGGAGTTCTGCTGCAGCCTTCACCATGACCAGCTCCACTCCACCAGCTGTGCCACTCCTCCAGCCCACCTGTGAGCCGCTCCTGCAAACCGCTCCGCTCTCTGTTCCATAGGCTGCTCCAGCGTGCTGCAAACTGCTCCACTCTGCCAGCTGCTTAGTGATAGATCTTCAGGCTCCCCCACTAGTTAACACAGCACTCAGTGATCTCAGCTCAGTAAGCTTAGCTCTTTCAGCTTGTAGTAGAGAAGCCCAGGTGCTGGTGCACCATTGGCCCAACATGAATTCAGCTCAGCAGCCTCTAGATGGACTCCTAATGGATTCAAAATTAGCTCTGCTCTTCAACAGTGGACAGAGGAGGATATGCAACTGGTGTTCCAGGCCCTCAAAAGGGAACCCATACCGTCAGGTACACACACCAGTCCCCAACCTCTCTCAATTCACTGGGTTTTGGCACCCATGTCCCTTGTCTAGCAAGTGCCACCCACCTGATGGTGAGACATCTCTGTTACAAAGCAGTCCCACAGTTCCTCATCCACACAACCAGGGCGACAACACACCACTCCTCCCGCCCCAACAACAAAGAAACTGTGGATCCCAGAGTTGTCAAAACAACTATACCAGGCTGCTGTGGGCCACGCCAGGCGGGGTGGGTGTACCAATGCAAATACCTGAAATTCTCTTCCACACTCCCCACAGTTCACCACCAGATGTCAGGGCAGAGCCCATCCTGACTCTGCTTACATCTTTCTCCTAGCTGAGAATTTGTCATCCCAACAAATCATATTCCCTACTATACCAACTCACTCGTCCCCTCCAAAGGGCCTTAGATAGCCCACTTTAGCTTCCACAAATCTGTGTGCTAAATGTATTGGCTCCTCACTAGTCACCCCAGGTGCATCATAAGTTAACTGTTTCACTGGACTTATTACCCTGTCTCACCTATTGAGAATCTCTGTTTACATATCTTTACATGTATAGTATCTTGACGTAACTTAATTTCGTTTGTTCGGATTCGCTACTTGGCAATATACATGGGCAATCAGAACAATACTTTGCATTCCTCTATCACCGTTGTTCTTATTTAATGTTTATATTGCAACAGTACCTAGAGGCCAATCAGGCCAGGGCTCCGTTGTGCTAGGGACTGGATAATGACAGTCCTTTCCCCAAAGAGCTGACAGTCATTTTAAGGAGCCAGTGCACTTTGCAGGCGCTAATGAAGTAAGCCTCACAACATCCTGATAATTCAGGGGAAGTATTTTTGGCACCACCTACTTCAAGACTTGACACAAGACCTTTGCTGTCCACCATGGGTTACAACTCTACCAAGTGAGTTGGAGGAACCTGTCCCAGTGGCTTAGCTAGCACTTACCTGAATCAGTGCAATGCATTCTTCTCTGAGGGATGCTCTAATATGCATCTCATTGGCCTTGTCACCAGTCTCCCTACCTGAAAATTGCATTCCTATGCCTCTGTCTGAGTCCTTGCATCCTGTGGCAGGAGTTGGTGTATATAACATGAAATCACTGCAGGCAAGAAAGGAACTAGAAACATTGTTATCTGCTAGCACTCTTCTTCCTTAAGACTCTGTTGTGTCTCTCACACTGATATTTGCTTTATCTTCACAATGGCAGAAAAATGGGTCATTTCAGTCCCACAGCGTATACAGCCCTACATTTGATTTGGCCAGAAAGTTACATTTGCAAATATTTTATAAATTGACAAATATGTAGCTTCTGAGTAAGAGCACTTTCCTTTTGGGGGCAAAAAGTGGGAAAAAATAAAATGTATAGCTGTTTATGTTTATTTTTGGATAAGCTAATGTGCATCCTGGAAGGTAATTACTTTTTTACACAGGAGGAGAAGAATCAGTTATGATAAGAGAGATTAGAATGTGCCCTTCCTGAGGTGGTTTTCGTAGCATATCTCTTGTTTATAAATGTTCAAATCCACTAAGCAATGCTCAGTGTCCTTCTCAATCTTCCTGGCAATGGAAACAATCCTATGGGTGGAAGGGTTGCATGCCAGGAATTTCAAAATAACCAAGCAAACGTGATCATTTATTTAGAAGACAGAAGGCATCTAATTGTTGCACGACATTCCTTCATGGTGTGCAAAAAAAATTAAGGCTGCTTTGGCACAGTATGAATGTGTTGGTTAGCTCTGGTGTTTTTGTATCTATGTTTCTCAGATCAATTTCCCAAAGAATTAAGCTCTATAAAATCAATGGAATTTATACTGAGAGGAGAAGGGGGAAAAGTCACTTCTCTAAAACTCTAGGCTTCCTTAGAGAGACAAGGTAGGTGAGGTACTAACTTGTATTGGACAAGATGAAAGAGACAAGTTTTCCAGCTTACACAAAGCTCTTCCTCAGGTCTGGGAAAGGCTTCCTCGACAGTTACTTAAAAACACAATCAGTTATAAAGACAACAGGTCTGATTCTCATTTCCACTGCTCTAGCCGTGAAAAGGGATCGGAGGTAGATTGAGAATATAATTTTTGCCCACTTTAAGGCACTGACAGAGAAGTGTAAAGTGGCAGCTGGGAATCAAATCTAAAGGACTAGATTCTCCACTGCCTTGCCTCTTGAGGAGTCATTTACGCCATGCAAAATGAGCATAAAATGCCGCTAAGCCAGAATGGTGCCGTTATGCACCATTTTGCCTGATTATGAATTGCCTTCCACCCTGTGAAATCCTTTGCATTTGCACTAAATCAATGTGGGCAAAACATCAGCATACAAAATATCCACCCCCCTTTCCATTTAATAAGGAGTCTTGAAGTTTAAATCTCCTCAGTGTGCTATTAGTGATCCGATTGGAGTAGGTTTCAACTTTTCTCGAGCTCATCAGAATGTGGTGTGAAGCTCACAGACAACAGACTAAGGCAGTGGTTCCCAAACTGGGGTTTGTGAACCCCTGGGGGATCATGAAATGTTACAGGGGGTTCTCAGGAAAAAATTCCGTAATGGCGGACAGAGATGGCCCTAGAGACCCTGGGCAGCATGCAGCCAGCAGTCTGGAGCCCCTGGACTTCCAAGACCTAAGCCTATCAAAGCAAGTGTATCTATCACACTGAGGAGATTTAAACTGGTAGTGCTTTGTGTCTGTGTTTTACTGACAGGTGAAGTTGACTATGCGAGGATGACACAGCGGAGAGCCAGGCCCACTTCATGTGTGTGTATAAATGATTCCACAAGATGCAAGGCCAGGGAGAGTCAGACCCATTTAAATTCCCCACAAACCATTTTTACCGTACTGAGAGAAAATGGCATTTTATCTGCTGCTGGATGGCTTAACACTTTCACTGAGAGATCAAAGGACTGTATGCAATTCCCTCATGGCAGGCTTACCGTCAATTGCTATTACTCACTTTACTCTTTAAATCATTGATAGGAGATCTGAAGGAATCAGATGGGTTTTGTTGAGTTTTTTAATTTATTTTTTACCACTGTCACTTTAGGACACAGCCTTAAAAGTTGTTTCCTAAGATAAGGAGTTCAGTTACTGTTTCCCCAAAACATTTATGTAGACAAGTGAGTCTAGAGATATATTACTTGAGTGTATGGACAATCATTCCAGCCATGCTGTATAGTGCTCAGCCATGTCTTGAGTGTGTCAAATTAGATGTGCACCATCCCCAAGAGAGTTTGAGTAAACCTGGAGAATTTCTAAGGGCACTTCAGTTTGCTTATAAAAATATCACAGGCTCATGAAGGATGGGGTGTGGAGTATGTGAAAATAAAAGCCAATCAACTGTACACTGTTTATATCTATTTCTAAACCCATTCAGTTTTCTTGAGGGAGAGCCAAGGACATTTTTTTGCTGATAGTCAGGTGCAGAGATATTTTCCAGTGGTTTTGTCTGTTTTAATGCAACATTGCCTAGATGTATAATAACGCAAAGCTGACTATTTCTAGTGTGCTTTTTAAAGGCAAGACATTTAAAACTGGCTTTTCAAGGGACTGCATGGCTCAGAGGATCATCATCCTTAGTTATTGTTGGAGTGAAAGTATTTCACCATCCTCAGAAACAGAAGAGAAATATATATTGAACACTTCTATTTTTGCTGCATTATTTTTGGTAATGCTACTATCTAGTAATGGATGAATAACACTGTCAGGATTCTTTTTGACTAGTGGTAACATGTATCAGGCAACAAAGGTAAGAATAATTTTTCATTAATATTTTCTTGCCCCTAGTCTCTGGTCTGAATGACATCTTGGACAGAAAGAAGGGAAGGAATATTGAAAGTAAAAGGAAATTGTCACGAACTCAAGACCATACTTTAATGATTAAGGGGATACACCATTTCCTTTAGCTCCATAGATTGCATCAATCTTTCTGCTGATGACAGGAGGGGCTTTGGAAGCACAAGCTATGGCACTGGACATGATTGATTTTGCTTTCCAAAGACAACAGAGAAATATGGAATGCGGGAAAGAAGTGATATATTGTGTATCTTAGAAACAAATTCATCAGTCTTCTCTTGTTTGAAGGTCTACAGCACCCACTCACAAACAGTCTTTCCAGTTACCCTGATGTTAGCATTGAAGGATATATCATTCACACTCCAGTTTGTGAGATACCCAAAGATATTAATATCCATGGGGAAAAGTCTTTATACAGAGCCCCCTGTTGGTGGTGGAAATGGTGCTATTAGTGATCCGATTGGAGTAGGTTTCAACTTTTCTCGAGCTCATCAGAATGTGGTGTGAAGCTCACAGACAACAGACTAAGGCAGTGGTTCCCAAACTGGGGTTTGTGAACCCCTGGGGGATCATGAAATGTTACAGGGGATTCTCAGGAAAAAATTCTGTAATGGCGGACAGAGATGGCCCTAGAGACCCTGGGCAGCATGCAGCCAGCAGCCTGGAGCCCCTGGACTTCCAAGACCTAAGCCGATCAAAGCAAGTGTATCTATCACACTGAGGAGATTTAAACTTCAAGACTCCTTATATGAAATGGAAAGGGGGGTGGATATTTTTTGCTGTTTTTAAAATTAAATAGACATCTAATATTGTTTTTTAAATTATCATGAAGAACAAACTTAAGCTTTGTTATAATGTACGTTGTTTGCCTCGACTGCTGAAGACCTGAATGTTGTGTAGGAGGAACTCCTTGAATTGGCTTCTTAAATACCTTCATGCTGTTTCACACCTGATACTCCTTGATGAAACATAGGAGCCTTGTCTCATAACAGGCTTATTCAAAGTGACACAGGCTATGAAAGTGAGATCTTGGAAGAGTGTTACCCTTTTCATAGTTTAATAAAAATACTGTAATGATAAACAATAATACTTAATCATAAATAGTGTGTAATAAGCATGTCATAAAAACAAATTTTATATTTCCAAGATCACTGCTTTTATAATTTATACTCAGGTAAAGGAGAAAATTCCTGGAAATATTCATTTTTAGGAAGGGGTTCACGAGACTTGAGATTCTATTGAAAAGGGTTCACAGGTTGTTAAAGTTTGGGAACCACTGGACTAAGGATTTCACTCTCAATGTCTATTATGTCTTCAATAGATGCATCATCAAAATAAGCCATTTGGATATGTCATGATTGGAAACATGATAATTTCATAGTTCTTCATTCTGGGAAAGTGAGAGTAAGTGTGATGGATAAGCTGACTCACTATAGTCCTCCCAGATTGGGATCTTGTTCAGAATGGCATTTATAATGTGACTGCAGTTGCTGTGTTCTCACTGTTTTGCCACCGACCCTGATGGTTTAGCAAGCCTACTGCTGCAGAGCATGTGTATTTCTCATTGTATAACAGTGATTTATTCTGCAACTGAGTGATAGGCTAGGGCTTCCCAGCAAGGTGAGAGGTGTTCACAGTGCACAGATCCATTCTCTCCTTCCCCCATGTATTTTCACCATTAGAAAGCTGAAGAAAATAACACCATTCCTGGAAAATACTCTTTCATGGTAGAAGAAAAAAGTAAATATGCTGGGTTCCTATTGGGGTATAAATTGTTTGTTTTCAATTAACCAGACATCTGGTCCACAGCCCCAGACTCCAACCTTGCAGATGCAGTATATGAATTAACATGATATTTTATGATTTATTGCCAGTAGTACCCTCAGTGAGAAGATTAGGGCTTGGATTGACATCATTCTACCTAACTGTTTTCTTTCCAGTGATTTATCAATGTCTCTTGTATTGTAAACATGTTTGTTTGGTTATGAATCTAACAAATGACTTCTTAAAGGGGACGTGCTACACACACACCAAAGTCAGACTTTTTTTTATTAAGTAAAAAGAAGTCTTGAAAGGGGCTTTTTAATAGAAAGGTTTTTTCTGTTTGTTTATTTAAATTAGAAATTCAGGTCTGGAGGACTCTGTGATGGCTGGAGAACTAGTAGGATAACACTGTAAGTACCAAGTGAAACCTGATTAACTGTAAAAGATTTTTATTCAGACTGCTTAAATGCAATCTGCAAAGAAAAGAAAACTGGACTTGGGCCCCATTTTTCTTCTTCATGATGTATAAGAAAGGATGTAAAGATATTGGTAGTTCTTTAAGGGTTTTTTTTGGCTCCTTTTTCATTTTGAAATGCACATCTTGTATAGGCTGGAAGACCATACTACTGGAGAACTAGTGAAATGATGACACCAAAGAAGCCAAAAGAGTGAAAGTTGAGCAAGTGAGAGGGGAAAAGACTTTTATCCAAACTGCTTCAAGCATTTTGGGTTTTGCTGGGTTTTTTTAAACACCTATTTAATTCCAATGACTATTTAATATTTTGTAAGAAGGTAGTCTTTCTCAAAGATTCAACATCATCACCCAGGCTATTAAGGTGTGGAACTCACAATAGACATCCCTGGGACCTCCCAGAAGTTCTCCAGCAAATCCAGGGAAGACCAGATTTGATATTTCTAAGGTTTAAAAAGGAACCCCCAAAACAAACAAACAGACAGAGAAACAAACACAAAATTGCAGAAGAAAAACATTTTCAGGCTTTTTTATTAGTAACAAAGAAACAAAAAAGGACACAGGCCTAATCTATAATGAAATCTTTGCCAGTCACCTTTAAAACCCTGGATTTTTGTTAATACATTTTAATTTAAATGCTGGAAATACTCTTGGGAGAAAAGATCTTTATTTAAAAATCAGCATGCCCATCCCTATCCACTACGTTCTGAGAAAGCTCACAATACCTATTTCTGAGACCTGTAACAATGGGAGCTCTGCTTGCATAAGGACTGAGAAGAGACTTCAGTATTTGACTTTACGTGACTTTTAACCTGAGTATCTCTGATATGTCCATAAAATGCACCTGATGTTTCCCTCAGTTGTTGGAGATCAGTCAGTTTGCTGTGAATTAATTGACTGGCTCCTATGTGTGTCATGTTCAGAGCCAGTTTGGATTGCAATGAGCTGCATTTGTAAATTGAGAGTATTAATCTCAACGTATTAGGCCTTCTTAACTTCTGTAATGGACCTATACACCTGAATGTTTGCTGAAATCTTTCCCAGAATAACTATTTATCTACTGTATTCTAATATCTACTAAAACAAATGCTGAAAACCAGCGTTTGAGAAGTCTGCATTGCTCCATGCACTAATTCTGAATTCTTGCATAGACTGACCCAGAGAAATTTGGTAGATTAGTGTCTGTGACGCCAGTTCATCATCCCTATTTGCAAACCACTTAAGCATGTGCTTAAAGCCCACTGGCAACAATAGGATTTAACCACATGCTTAAAACTAAGCACATTCTTACATGCTTTCCTGAATAAGGATATATTTAAGCACCCGATTAACTGCTTTGCTAAATTAAGGCCTATTTTCATTCTCCCTGTCTGCATGCAAAGAACCTGCAAGCTTTGTCCTGCAATATGCAGTATATCAAACACTTCTCTTATCTGGGGATTTAGGGACCAATCCAACTCCCATTGAACCCAGTGGAAGCCTTTGACTTTAATGGGAACTGGACCAAGCTCTTCAATATTTCTTCAGAGTCTTGCCTTCTGCCAGTATTTACATCACTCGTGACTTATTTGTTGCTGGATACATGTCACTGTGAGAGCCCTATGATCCTCTCACTGAAAAGCTGCCTGTATTAAATGGCGGTGCAATATGTGGCAAATGCTGCCTTTGGCTGTCTCTGCACCACTTCCATAGATTCCAGTTGGGTCTTATGTGTAGTAGTTCCTAACACACAATCCTATCTCTGAAGACTAAGTGGAAATAACCTAATTTATTTCATGTGGAACCACAAACTCACTTTTAACCTGCACCAGTAGGAGTTAATGAATGCTTTATTTGCTAAAAGATGAAGAAGAAATACTTTATTGCTAAAAAGATACCAAGTCCCCACTGAAACAATTTTACTTACTATTGAAAATAATACAACCACTTTGGGATTAGGGTTGGTACGAATTGGTTGATCTACGCTAAGATTAGGGTTGGGGTTGATCAGTTGCCTCAGAGTAGGGGTAGGAGTAGAGCTACTATTAGGGTTGGATTATTGTGTGGCCTTGGGATGGGGTTCGTGTTAGGGCTAGTAGGTGGACCTGAGCTAGCATTAGGATTTGGGTTACTGGGTGGCCTCAGGATAGGGGTAGGATTGGGGCTACCTAGATGGACCTGAGGTAGGGTTAGGGTTAGAGCCAGTAGGTGGCCCCAAGCTAGGGTTAGAGTTGGGCTATGTAGGTTTCCCTAACTAGGGTTAGGGTTGGGGCCAGTAGGCAACCCTGGGGTAGGCTTAGGTTTCATAGGTGGCCCTGGGCTAAGGATAGTGTTTGGGCCAGTTGGTGGATCCAAGCTAGGATTATATGTGGCCCTGGGCTTGCGTTAAGGTTGGTGCCATTTGGTGGACTTGAACTAGGGGTATGGCTACATTTGGAATTTCAAAGCGCTGTCTTGGCAGCGCTGTGGGAGCGCTGCCGCGGCAGCGCTTTGACGTGTGAGTATAGTCGGAGCGGCAGCTCTGGGAGACAGCTCTCCCAGCGCTGCATGTAAACCACATCCCTTACAGGTGTAGTGTGCAGTGATGGGAGCCGCGCTCCCAGCGCTGCTGCCCTGATTACACTGACGCTTTACAGCGCTGTATCTTGCAGCACTCAGGGGGGTGTTTTTTCATACCCCTGAGTGCGAAAGTTGCAGCCCTGTAAAGTGTGAGTGTAGCCATGGCCTCAGTTTAGAGTTTGGACCAACTGGCAGTCCCAGGCCTGTGATAGGATTGATATTTGATATCACAATACAGGACTTTTATATATATCCAAAATGTTAGGAAATAAAGCAGACCTATTCTACCTATGAGGTTTAAAGACTACGGGCCACATTTCCCCTTTGTTCCACATGTAGAACTGCCACTGACAATAATGGGAGATGTACTCCCCCTCCCCTGCACAGACTCAGCCCTGCTGCTAGGACCTCGAGAGATGGAGGGGGGAGCCAAGTCTCTGGGCTTGTCTACATCACAAAGTTGCAGCGCTGGTGAGGGGGTTACAGCGCTGCAACTTAGGAGGTGTACACATCTGCAGGGCATCACCAGCGCTGCAACTCCCTGTTTGCAGCGCTGGCCGTACTCCCGTTTTGTCTTGGGTGTAGAGGATCAGCGCTGGTGATCCAGCGCTGGTAATCAAGTGTAGACACTTACCAGCGCTTTTCTTGACCTCCGTGGAATAAGCAGGTATCCCAGCATACCTGAGGATACCTCTCTGGTAATCAAGCCGGTCTCCTTCCCCGCGGTTTGCTCCGGTGTTCTCCGAATCCCCCCCCAAGCGGGTCTCCTTCCCCGCGGTTTGCAGGGGGGTTCGGGGAACGCGAGAGCAAACCGCGGGGAAGCAGGTCTCCTTCCCCGCGGTTTGCTCTCGCGTTCCCCGAACCCCCCTGCAAGCAGGTCTCCTTCCCCGCAGTTTGCAGGGGGGTTCGGGGAACGCGATAGCAAACCGCGGGGAAGGAGACCTGCTTGCAGGGGGGTTCGGGGAACGCGAGAGCAAACCGCGGGGAAGGAGATCTGCTTGCAGGGGGGTTCGGGGAACACTGGAGCAACCCGGGGAAGGAGACCTGCTTCCCCGTGGTTTGCTCTCGCGTTCCCCGAACCCCCCTTGAAGCCGCCCAACAGCGCTGCAGTGTGGCCACATCTAACACCACTTGCAGCGCTGGTTGCTGTAAGTGTGGCCACTCTGCAGCGCTGGCCCTATACAGCTGTACTAATACAGCTGTAACAACCAGCGCTGCAAAATTGTAGATGTAGACATACCCTCTGTCCATTCCCACCTTTGCCTGCCCACACCCTGCACAGGACAGAGGAGTCATGGCCTTGAAGAGACTTCTCTCCCACTGTTGTGACTTGTGGGGTGTGTAGACAGTGCAGAGGAGCAAGGGAGTGCCTGCACTGGGCAAACAATGACCTGTGAAATACACGCTGAGCACCATGTGAACGGTTGCTGGGAACACAATAGCTGTTGCATTTTTCTGCACTTACTGGCATGCTAGAATTGAGTTCATGGGAAATTTACAGCCCATAAAGCACTGAATTAAATTTACATTTCTGCAACTGCACTGAAGACAATGAATTTGCATGAGCATAACTGATGGCAAAATTTGGCCCACTGTATTTATCAGAATCAGTCTTCTAAAAGCAAAAGTAACTTTCTTAGAAAGATTATAGCATTATATTTTAGAGGAGTGGCCTCAAACGCTACAGTATCACTGCTGTTAAACTGTGATGTTTTGGACTATTACTGTAGCATACCACATTGCAAATAAGGGCTAATCTAACAAAATTAGGAGTGGTAGACAAGGAACAGAGGTTAATTTTTTGAACTCTGCATCAGATTTTGCTCTCAGTTCTATTGGTGCAACCCCAGTAGAACTGACAACAGAGCTTGGGCCTGCTTAATAATACTGGGCTCGACTGTTATAAATTCTTGCTTAGTCATCAATGTAGAGCATTACACATCAAAAACAAGAAAGTACCGCCAATAAACTCAAAATGGAATAGACAGTTTGCAGCTCTGATGATAATCTAAAAAAACTCCAAGCAATGTCATGCCCATACAAAATGAAGTCTTCAGAGCTATTTCAGTTGCTTCTTGAAGCACTCACATCTTAACCCATCAGTGATCTAATCCTAAATTACATGTGATTGTGAGAGATAAGGGATTACCTCCTGAATGTTGGGGGAAAGGAATAGAATCTGTGTATCTGATGTCTGTATTAGAGACACACAACATTGAAAATATTTGAGCATAGTATTGATGACCTAAAATGTAAAGATTAGGCATAAAAATATAATCCATCTAGCAGATGCTCCCTTTAAAATGTTTCCCCTTAGTAGAGAAACAGGTGACAATGAATGTGATGAATACAGAAAATAAAATTCCGTAATAGCACCATACAACTATAAGCCAAATGGTATAAAAAGAAGCCTGGCAGGACACAGAGCAGGAAGAAACAACCAAAATATTTTGCACGTGTGTAGTTTTTGCCATCAATATGGCTTCCAGTTATTAATTAAACCTCCAACCCCTCTTGTGCAGTAGATGAATATTTTCATCTCTCTTTTACACATCAGAAAACTTTGGCCCAGAGAAGTGATATTACACACTGGTTTTGTCTACACTAGGAAATTCGTCCTAAATATATTTCTCATCACTGCTACCACCAGCTGAGCTCCATCCTCTTCTGTAGCAGAAAAGGTCTAATAGAATGATAGGGGAGCATCTCCTTGCTTAAATTTTCTCACTCAGGATCCCCTTCTAAAGGACTTTTCACACCAGGGTGTTTAATTAGCAAAGAGTGAACCTGAATGCAGGCAGGGCTGGCCAGGGGGGCGGGGGGCAAGTGGGGCAATTTGCCCCCATAAGAATATAGTATTCTATAGTATTGCAACTTTTTTTATGGAAGGGGCCCCAGAAATTGCTTTGCCGCAGGCCCCCTGAATCCTCTGTGCAGCCCTGAATGCAGGTTAAGTTGAACAATGAAACCCTGTGCCCTGCTCTGTCCTTGTGCTTGAGTTGCCTCCAGCCTAACTCCCTGTGTTCTGTTTTTCTGGTGTCCTCAATAGAAGTCCTTCCAGAGAACATTGGCCCTCTGACTCCAGTTCCACTGATCATGATACATCTTCCCAATTTTACAGACATTGTAATATAAACATTCAAAACAAATAATTGATGCTCACATCCCCACTTTGGCCTGAGGTGCTGGTACATAGCAAAGTTGGAGTCTTATCTTTACCACAGACTCAACTGGTTATCCAGGCTTTGAGATAGGTCACTCCCATTGTGGTTGCCTGTTGGGGAAACGCTATCTGCGAGTCTAGCATGCAAACTCTCTCTCTGGAGTCCTCCCTTTTCATGGGGTCAGCCTCTGAAGAGTTCTCTCCCTCTCCATTCTGTGATAATTTCTGTGTCTCTGGGTTTGCGTCTGATGGCTGGTGTCTCCTGTTCCTTCGGATCATGTGTCCCTCTTGTGGAGTCACCTTTTATGACCTGGGTGCCACTGCAGCTCTCACCACTTCTTTAGTCCACTCCATGTATCTGTAATGGCCATATCCTTTCAGAGTGCCTGTCTCCAAGTCTGGTAAATCCTTGGCTGACTTGTCATACTCTAGTGCCTGCTTTCTCACATCATTAGCCATCTCCTCTCACTGATGTCTCCATCCCTCTGGCTGCAACAGGTCACCCCTCATTGGTAGCAGATTTTGGTCTTTTGTTCTGTCAGTGTCTGTGCTGGTCTGTTTGATACCCCTGCTTGTACTATTACTGGGTGGACACAGGTGTGCTGATGGAATTGCTTCACTCCAGGTACCACAGCTATCCTACCACTCTGACAGGAGTCTGCTGGCATAAGCGACCGGCTGCTCCTGCAAAAGAGCTGCACCTACTCCTTTCTCTGATGCATCAAACTGGAGTGCCAGTAGCTCTTCTGGCTAATAGTACTTCAACACAGGGTTATCCAATATCATTTGCATCAGCATGTCAAATGCTTGATGCTGGGGACGTTCCCAGTCAACATTCTGAGTTAATGCACAGGTTGTGGTACTGCAGCCAGGTGTGTGGACAGAATTTGGACAGAAAATATATCACTGCTATGAAGCACAGTACCCCTTTCCCATCCACCTGAGCTGGCATGTCTATAACTACTTTGATCTTCTTGGGCTCTGCTATCAGTCCCTCTGCTGTGAGCAGATGTCCAATATATGTCATCTCACAAGTCACGGTTTTTCTGAGTTGAGTTTTATGTTCTTGTCACTGCATTGCTGAAGATGAGCTTATACTTCTCTGTCATGGTCTCCTTTGGCATCAGTATCATTACTTCTTTTGCCTACCGCGAGGATACCATCTGTAAATATTTTCACACCAGTCGGTCCTGTCAGCAATTGAGTGAGTCTTCTCTGGAACACCTCCTATGTCCCTCAGCATGCACAGCCATCTGTAGAGACCAAATGGTGTTGCAAAGGTTGTCAGCATACTAGACTCTTTATTCCGGCATATATGCCAAAACCAGTTCTTCATATCACAGATCGTAAGGATTCTGGCTCCAGAGAGTTCTGGCAAAATGTCATCAATTATGGATAGTGGCTTTTCACTGACTTTGGGTCTAGGCAGCTGCGTAATTTTCCTGATGGCTTCTACACCACACCATGATGCCTACCCAGGCTGTACAAGCCTCTGCCAGTGCTATGAGACACCTATAATCTCAGATTTTCTAGCTCCTTGCATATTGGATTACATATTGCCACTGGAATTTTCCTTCATGATAAATTCCACTGTGGGGTCTACTTCCAGTTGCAGTTTTTCTTCAAGGCACCTGTCAACTTTGAAACATCCCCATAGGCTTTTAAAATGGTCTCCATAGTCCAGGGGACTTCCTTTTGCTTCTCAAACAGCAGCTATAAAATTCTGATGCTGCACCCTGATCAGATCCATGGCTTGTATGGCCATATTCCCCACGGAGAACTTGAGTGACTCCCTGATTCAGGACAGGTTACTCTCCTGCTGTTGTCATCCTCCCCTGTGGCCGGGTCTGGGAACAGCTTAAACTCTTCTTTCCACTGGGCCCATTGCTGGACTAGGTTTGGTGTTGCAAACCCAGGGCTATGGGTGGCGTCAGATCAAGAGCCATGGCTCAAGCTGCCAGCTGCTGCACTTCAGAGAACTCACTGCTCAGATGCTGCCACCATGTTTCATTAGCAAAGAGTGAAGCTGGGTGCAGTACAGTTGAACAAGTGGAACTTCATTAAACCCTGTGCACTGTTCTGTTCACATGGCTGAGTTACTTCCAGCCTAACTCCTGCATTTCTTGTTTTCCTGGTGTTCTCCTCAACAATAGCTCCTCCAGGGAACATGAGCCCTCTGAATCCATTTCCACTGATTGTGATACAGAGGGGACAATTCAAGCCAACAACTAACACAACCTCAATAATAGAGAGGAAATGCCCAATTTGTCACACTCAGAATGTTTTGTAGGAACATCTCTGGTCTGATGCACTTTTGATGAATCACAGGCACAGATGGAAGCCTGCCTCATTTTCTTGTGGGCTGCTGGAGACCCAAGGTGGACTGCTCCAAGCCAGGACCAGCCAGTTAGAGTGAAAGCAGAGCTGGGTCCCTATGCTGCCCAGCTCCTAAGTTGGTAGCCCTGAGAGCCTGGAACGAAACTACATTTCCAAATAGTGACATTTCCCATGAACCAGAAATCCCGAGTTTCAGCCAGCTCTACTCAATACCATTGTACACTTATATTCATATATAAGCAGAGTACACTCTTAAAAGCACCTTGAAGAACATTCCTTTTCACTGAAGCAACTGTCACAGGATTATCTGTCATGTCTTCAGGGTGGTAACAGAGATGTCTTGTCTTGACAATTCTCCCAGAAAATGAAGAGAAGATTGGAGACTCCCTGAACCCCGTATCTCTAGAGATAAATACTAGATATCTTGACTGTTATTGATTGAAAAGATATATTGTTTGGGCATCATATTCTCATCATTTTTTAAAAAAGTGCCTAGAATAATAAACCAGCCATTGATGCAGGAAGTTATTGTGTCAGAAACAGTATTATAAAACTGGGAACATACACAATTTTTTTATACTCCAGATCTCTCATTTTTCACAGTGCAACAGCGTTAGTTGATAACAAAACCTGTCGCATCTGGTATGTTCATGAGAAATAATAAATGTGATAGTCACATGCATTAGTTCTATCAATGGCAAATGAAGAAGGATTATAGAATAGAATGAAAGTAATGTTTGTGACTGAGAACATAAGGGAACTGAAGAAAGTTTTGCCAGAAAACACTGGTAACTTTGCTTTACATAAAGGCAAGATGGAGATAAGGAAACTATATTTTTGTATACAGCAGTTGCGGCAATGAACTTGGACTCATGGAAGCTAGGTTTTAGTGGCTGGCTCTGACACTGGCTTAGTGTGTGTGATTTGGGGCAAGTCACCATCTCTCTGGGTTTCTCAGTTCTGTCCATTTGTAAAATGGACATGATAAAATGTTGCTCTCTCTATAAAGTGCTTTGAGATCTATGGATGAAACAAACTCCATAAGTGCGAAGTGTAAGTATGCAGCTTTGGACTACTTCATATATAAAAGCACTAGAGTTGAGCTTTTTATTATTTATTCATTTATTTTAGTGCCTGGCACCATAATCATCTTTTACAGGAATGAATGGCCCATAGTGTCCCCAGCCAGCCCTGAAAACAGTGGACATTCCACTGAAACACAACTTTATTCCATCATAGGTTCAGTCTCTGTTGCTCCCCTAACCCTTGATCTGCTGGTCACTAGAAAAAAGATAGCTGCTGAAGTTTCTGCATCTTCCCCTGTGGTCCTTACCTTGCTTGAGATTTAAAGCCACTGGAATAATATTTTAAAATCAGCGATAAATATTGTGCTATATTTTCGAATTTGGGGACGGTAAAAGGTTAACTCAGTAGGTGCTCAGCCCTGGTATGAAAATCAGAGGGCTTTCAATGATTTCTACCATTTTGGAGAAGTTTTTGTTACTGTTAAATTTCCTTTGGAGCAATTTTAGTCAGGCAGGGCTGGGCTTGATTGGAAGATTTAATGGCATTTTTATTGCCACTCCTTTTTTCTGAGCTGATCTTGAAAAGATCCCTTGCATGATATGTGAATCCTCTTCTCTTTGTAGAACTGACATCAGATACAAGGAAAGCAGAGCACATTTTAAAAACGAGCCTTTAAGCTGGCAGGAGGGGAGAAAGCTTTTAAGATGCCTGGAAGTTGCACAAGCAACAGAAGAAGCAAAAACATTTTGATTTCTCTAGTGCAATGGTTCTCAACCCACTGCCTGCAGGCCGCACATAGCCCAATTAGCTGCACACATAGCTGCAGCCCAGCTCAGCTGTGTGCAAAAGGCCTACCCAGGTGCTGGTTCAATTTCAGGTTCCCGGATGCCCGGTATGGAGGGGTCCAGCTTGGCTGCCCTGCCGCCTAGCATGGCGGGGTCGAGGTTGGGGATGCTGGCTCACCCCACGAGGCAGGAGTTCAGGGTTGGGACTGGCAGGGTGCCCCATGAGCTCCAGGGTTCCTGGCTGACCCCGTGTGCTCCTGGAAGCAGTCCGGCCCTGTGAGCTTCGGGGTCTGGGACTGGGGCAACCAGCCCACCCCATGTGGTGGGGGTCTGGGGCAGCCATGTGGCAGGGGCCCTGGGTCGAGGGTCACGGTCCAGGCTGTCTCTGCCCTCCCACTCGGCCTCTGCTGCCCAGGTAACACATTGTGGGTCACATATGCAGCCCACAATGCGTAATAAGTTGAAAACCACTGCTCTACTGGCTCTGGGTTTGATTCGGTGTGAGGAGTGGGGAAATAAACTTCTCCCCTTTCTGCTTTTTATTATATGGAATAAAGAGAAGAAATATTTTATAAGATACTTCCCCTCCCACATAAGAAAAGTCACTACTGATCTTTCTTAGGAAACATACTTCTCTTTACTATGGAAGTTACTGTAGAAAACATCCAGTCAGAACCCTTGTCTGAGCCCTTAATGTGAAAAATATGGCAAGGTACTCTTCCATGTCTTTTGTTCGATTGGCTTTTAAGGACAACTAGTGATTTAGACTCCTCTGAAATCATAGATTAAAAAAGGAAAAGGAAATTAATGATTTCTGTTGTTTTGATGTAGATTTTTTCTTTTCTATAATCTTGGTATATTATAATAGCATTTTCGAGTGGTCCTGGGAAACAGCACCCTGCAGTTTTCCTTAGGTCATCACCATACCAGTGACTAGGGGGTGTTAAAAGTCAAATTAAAGCAAATGTGTTTGGTCTGATTTTCCTTTCCTGTATCCTCCTGTGTCAATCTGTTTCTCTCAAATAAATGTCCTGCACCACAGACACCTGCTGTTCCTTCTGAGGCTTTTATTCTTAGAACTCAGGCAGGTCAACCCATCCATTTGAATTACCTGCTCCTGCAAATTTAGCCATCTCTTATATAGGGAATCTGTTACAGAGCCTAAGATAGGTGAACAAAATCCAAGTCAATATGTACAAAAAGTAATGGCATTAAGTCCCTCCTAAAGATTTCTGTCTGACTTTTGTCACATGTTAGTTTGCCTCTGTAATCAATCATTGGCTGATTACTTCCCTTGCTGTGGGTTTTCAATGTGAACTACAGTTAAAAAGCTATAGCAGAAGAGGAAGGGATTATCTTGCATTTATAAATTGGTCAATTTCCTATTTTTTCCCCTTTTGAACAGTAAATCACCATTTGACTCCTCCCAGATCTGTCTTTAGGTGCTGAGAGAGCTCCTGAGGAAGGATTTCCCACCAGCCCCCTTCACCAGTGCATTGATGAGAATACTGGCTTTTGGATGCCAGCAATCCTTCAGCTTATAGTTCAAATACTCAGGAGAGAATATAAGCTTTTCTCAAGTGCCTGCCCACTCTCTTTGTAGGCAGGGAACCTAGGTTTTAGTGCTGGCTCTGCTATTGTCTTGGTGTGTGTGATGTTGGACAAGTCTGTTTTCTTTTTGTCTGGTCTCAGTTTATTCCTCTCTAAAATGGGAATGATACTGCTTGAGACCATGGCTGAAAAGCACCCAGTAAGAGCTAAGTCTTGTTGTGCAGTTTTAGTGGTGAATGGATAGTTAAAAGGTCTGGGTATGCATGGGAATCTTTATTATGAAAGTACCATATGGGGAAAGGCTCCCTTTTCACCTGACCAGGGATGTGAACCCTGGACCCTCAGATTAGAAGTCTGACGGGCTATCAACTGAGCTAGCCAGGCTCATTTTATTAAAAGACTGTTGTGAAATATCCTGAAGAGATGCATTTTTCAGTTGTTGGAGAAGTACCATATGGGGAAAGGCTCCCTTTTCACCTGACCAGGGATGTGAAAATGAGCCTGGCTAGCTCAGTTGATAGCACGTCAGACTTCTAATCTGAGGGTCCAGGGTTCACATCCCTGGTCAGGTGAAAAGGGAGCCTTTCCCCATATGGTACTTCTCCAACAACTGAAAAATGCATCTCTTCAGGATATTTCACAACAGTCCTTTATTATGAAAGTAACTTTGCCATGTCAAATCTGAACTCATCTGATGTGCAACAGTAGGACCCATGAACAGGTTTGGGTATAAGATACATTTTTTGGAAATGACTAAAAGAGCACATAACTGTTTCCTAAATGTCCATGTGACTTGGGGATTAATAACACTATAAAACACCAAAGCTCACTTCTCCAGAGAGCCTCATTGAATAACAAATAATACTGTCATCTTCAGATTACTCACCACACTGAATCTATTTTCTAATCAGTCTCAGAGGCCTGGTCTACTCTTAAATGTTTTACAGGTCTAGCCATGTTGGTGGGGGGTGTGATTTTTTTTTTAACTAATAAACTATTCCAGTAAAAACTCAATAATGATATAGCACTTTTATACCAATCTAACTGTGTCAATACTAGGAGGGTTTTGCTGGTTTAACAATACCAGTATAACTATAACAATAAAAAACAACATCCTCCTGGTATAGACAAGTCCTTAGTGAAATGACATGGTTAGAACTAAGGTCATGGGTTTTCCATGTTAACTTGAATGCAGAACTGGTAGAGTGTGAGTGAAAAGTCCCACAGGAATATTTTCGATTAACTATGAATTTAAGGATAACTCCATCAAGGGGGATGAAAAAAATCACAAGGCAAAAAGCAAGCACTTCTGCCTCTATCCTGCAATGAGCTTGGATTGGGTATGAGGATAGGGCCCTTAATATACATTCTGTTCCGAAAAGTTTCTGAATGGAAATATTCTGAAAGCAATAGGCTTGCCCAGATGTAATTGACGGCAGCATCTGGTTGCAGAATATTTATTATTGATGCTGATGCACAAGCCACAAAGAACTTGGCTTGAGTTTTGAATCCTAAGGCTGTTCATAGGACTGGTGGTTAGAAAAAAACATCTTTTTACTTGTAAACTAAGCACTTCTGCTATGGAGTCACTCAGGCACCATAAATGTAGAATCCCATGAGTCCATTTCTTCAAAGTCATTTTCAGAGTAGAACTGAAAAGTGTCATTTTTGTTCTGTGATTGAAAGCGTCCCGCTCCCTGACTAGTCTCAGATGTTTTACAACTGCCCACCTTTCCTTGACAACAGACAAGCTCGCCAAAAGTGCATCCAGCTTCCCACCAGTCGTTCCCTGTTGGAACATCACATAACCACATGCATTCGCATGCCAAGCCCTTCCCACACACACACACACATTTGCATGTGCCTGCCTGTGTGCACAAATGCATAGGTTCACTTTCAGGCACACATGCAAACACACACATACACAGAGTTTTACCACCTCTGTCTCTTCCTGCCTATCTGGTCTCCAAATCATTTTTTAAATGCTGCCAAGTGCTCTTTTTAGTCTGCCAAAAGCTGAAAAAAGCATTTGGAGAAGCAGCAGCTTGGGAATAGAAGATGCTCAGAGTAACTGTTAATTATGTAACTCTAGTAGTAGGGCTCACGTGTGACCAGTGACTGTTTTACTGAGGGATACTAAAACCAGAAATGGCCTCTTAGAGCAAAGTTAAGCATTAAAATTTTGCCTGTCTTAAAAAAAAAATACAAAATCCCCCTCTCTTCCTGACTTGCATACAGAACTGGTCCAGAATATGCCACAGATCTCCACAGCTGGGATCAGCAGGAGAACTGTCCCCAAAATCTAGAAAAGTTTCCTTCAGACTTTAGTTCACCAATATCCAGCTCCCTGTCCTGCCCCTCTTACTCACGTCTGCGTAGCATCTTGCTCTGGGAGAGAAAGTGTGGAGTGTCCTTTAAACTCTCTGATAAAGCTTAAACCTAACATCCAGGCCAGCTCAGCTGACCAATAGACAGAGGACAAGGCTATGTCCCCACCCACTGCCTGCACCCTCACACTGTATTTGAAGTAGCTCATCCCCTGGTGACACATCTCTGAACAGAGGGAGTATGACTGTGCCTAGCTCTTTAGAGGTGGCTTAACTGGGGACAGCTGCTTCCACTTTACACCACATACTCATGTCAGGTTTAGGCCCAATTTAGCCGCATTTGCAAGGCTGCATAAATGGCAGATTAAGATTCTGGGCCTGGCACATTAACTGTGTGGCTTCGTGGCCGTCCCTGTTTGGAAGGCTGATTATCAAATGCCTTCATGGGAAAGACTAGCCTCATGGTTAAGATAGTAGGTTGAGACTCCGGAAATCTGGTTGCCATCCCTGGCTCTACCATAGGCCTCGGTTGGAGTTTGGGGTAAAGGTACACGGCATTTCTTCTTCTTTCCCAACAGGTTTTCATCTTGTGTAAAAAAACAAAATAAAACAGGTCCATCCCTGTAAAAGACTATTCACTAGCTTGCCATGGTGCACTGCAGCTTGCTCACTAGGAGCCCAGAAGACAATGGGGGGATGTATCGGCCCCGCAGCTCCTGGGAATGACCAAAAAGGGAAATTATCCCAAGTGCATGATGATCACTGTCCAGGAAAATCCTCTGCATCTTTGTCCTTCTAACTTTTTTCTTTTTTCTCCCTCTCCAGTTTGTTGCTCAGCCAAACTGCCAGCAGCTGTTAGCTACACTTTGGTACGACGGCTTTCCAGGATGGAGGCGGAAACACTGGGCAGTCAAGCTCTTGACCTGCATCACCATTGGACTGCTATTTCCTGTGCTTTCTGTGGCATATTTAATTGCACCTAAGAGCAGGCTGGGACTGTTCATTAAAAAGCCATTTATAAAGTTTATCTGCCACACCGGTTCTTATCTAACCTTCCTCTTCATGCTACTTCTGGCATCGCAGCACATTGTCAGGACTGATCTCCATGTGCAGGGACCACCTCCCACCATCGTTGAATGGATGATCCTACCCTGGGTTCTAGGTAAATCAGAGGAAACACAAATATGCCTGGGCCTCAACTGGCAGATTTACGCTCATGATAACTGCATGTGGATTAATTGCTAGTCTCGGTGTTATCTTCTTGTAAATAGGTTTGGCAACCAAATTCGGAAACTTCATTAACTTCTGCCCTTCTTCTGGAACTATAGGAGTAGGGCTGTTTTGTTGTTTTGATTGACAACTCCTGTGTCTTTTGGCATAGCCCTCAGGAAGCTGCACCAACCTGGGGTAGCCGCAAGAGGTACTGTGTCCCTTTGATGCACAATTCCGTCCTCGCTTCCCCTTTGCTCTGAGTGGGGAAGGGGAATCATAACTGGCCTCTACCATAAACAAATTGTGACACTCTCATACTGGCTCCACTGCACTGGCTGGTGCATGGGGGAGGCAGAGCTAAGAGTCTGCTCCCTCTTTGCCCATTCCCCACCCATCTACACTTGGGGGGAGTCAGCAGGCACAGTGCCCACCTTCTCCTGTGCACACAATCCCAATGTAACCTGCACATAGGGCATCGGGGGGCAGGGGACTCCTACTCTGCCTTATCCCCCGGTGCTGGTACATAATCCAAGTCACAGTCTAGCTTTCCAATATGAACAGGGGAGAGCTGGTTATTGAAATGTCAAAGTAGAAGCTGCCTCTTCCGATCTGATTAGTGCAGCCCTAATTGTGAAGAAAAATGGGTGACAGCTTCCCCGTTCTGAATGTTTCACAAAAGCAAAGAATAAAGATGATATGTTAGCATGGGGCCCAGCTTAAAGAGCCATCAGAATCGTAAGAGCAAAAAACCCACATTTTGATACATGTTTGATGAGTCAGATTCATTTCCCCATTCAAGCTGACCTGCCTTGAGCTCAAATGCGCACTGTGGCAAATAAAACCTCATAGACTCACATAGGAAACACAAGCTTTCCTTTCATTAGGCTTACATCTGGCTTCTTTTACTCTACCTTGCTCTTGTGTTAAAATGTACCTGCTCCCATGTACCATTGTCTTAGGCTGGAGTCTCATTCTGAGGCTCCCTTAAGAGACATCTGCTTCTCCTGATGAAAACAGGCTGTAGGGCCAAGAAGAATATCTGCCAAGGATTGTATGGGCAGAGGGAAAATTCTACACTAGTGTTCTTGCCAGCTACCCCTCTCAGTTCCAACAAGCCAATCCTGCAAGATCAGGTGCTTCCCTCAATTTAGAGGCCATGTGAATACAAATGCTTTAAAAAGGTATAAAATAAGAGAGAGTTGTTCCCTCACTCTCCTCCACCAAATGTGACATCGCAAGGCCGCTCATGATGCAGCTTCCCCCTTAAGCCATCCCTCTATAGCTGGCACATACAATCAGGTCCAGTGTTTGGAACCTGGACTTACTTTAAACTGAGCCCTAAGGTTCTGGGCCCAACATGCTTACTTTGGGCCCATCCCTAATCAGAAGGGTGATTCATAGAATGGCCAAGCCCTGGGTTAGGACTCAAAGGAGTTCAACTCCTGGCTGTACCATAAGCTTTGTGTCTCACCTGGGACAGGTCAGTTAACTGGAGCTGACCTGAGCATCACAATATGGTTTCAAAGTTTGTTTTTGGTCTGCACTGGAATGAAAACAAAACCTTTCAGCTGTTTTAGTACAAGGTGTGCGGGAGACCCAGATGCAAGGCCTGGCTCCTTCTGTTTCCACAGCAGAGCTTTTTAGCCTAAGTCATTCCAAATCAGGGACTTGTACTTGTCTAGCCTCTGTCCCAGGCCAACAGAATAACCTCCCCTCCCCCCAGATATAGGGGTTTCTCTTGCTTGTTCTGTCCCCAGACCCAAGCCTTCCTGCTGAAACTTCTATGGAAACTGATGCATCTCCACAACATTTTTTGGCTTCAACAAAATAGCACATTTCGCTGACATGAAATGTCATCGAAAATGTTCTGCCGAGCTCTGTATTTCATTTCTCTGTGCCTGCATTCACCAGGTGTGAAGTGGAGATATGATCAAACTTCCCTACCCCGTTGTGTTGTGAGGATAAATTAGTTGGGGTCAGATTCTGTCTGCTTTCTCTACCCTATTTGTGCTGCTCTGGTGACATAGAGGAGATGCTGAGTTGCCCTAACATGACATCTGGGAATTCCCCAGACACAGTGGGAATCCCTGGAAAAATGCTCCTAGATGAACTGGGGCCAACAGGTGAACTAAGGTGATCTTGCCCCGTCCCATGTTCTATACTGAACACAGTGTTTATAGTGCTATTCTTCTTTTGAGGGATGCACCCAATGTATCAAAAATCTCCTTCTGCACTACCATCCAGTGTTGAGCAAGAAATTCTCCCAAGTCCCTAAATCTGCAGTGGGCCAGAAAAAGACAGTCAGGCTGCAGCACCGGAAGGGAAGTGTGAATAACAAATTAATAACAAGCTTCTCTTCAAAAACCCATCTTTGGGCTTACGTGCTAGTTAGGACAATTTTTAGAAAATTCTAACTGCGGATGAAAGGATGGGTAAAGGACAGAGTTGCGAAAATGTTAACAAACTTTTTTCCCCATTGTGACCAACTCTACCAAAAACACAGAAGAGTTTCTGCTACTTCACACAGGCTCTTCCCCCACAGCTCTCACACAACCCGAGCCTCATTCTCTGTAGTCTACAAACAATAGGAATTAGCAAATGTGCAACTGAAATGTACATGTGAGCACAAACCTTGGAATAAACAGTGAACCCATCCCTTTTTACTACCACTTCCCACACCCCCAACTTCATGTTTAAATTATATGAAATTCTATGGAGAAAAACAGATCTTCAGATAAGATGCTGATGTTGGGAAGAATTTACTATTTTAGTGTCCGTTTTTATTTACGAAATATCTGTAAGAGAGAGAGAGAGAGAGAGAGAAAGAACAGGCACGTACAGTGCAGACAGCATTACAGTAACTATAGTAACAGTGCTAACTATGATTACTCACAATAAATACAATATAGTTGTTCTTCAGCAGAAGCTGCTCCATTGATTTTTTTATTTTATTTTACTTTGTATATGCAAAGATTTTAAGATAGCTGTAATAAAATTACCTTATTGGTCATAACATGCTGCTGACCTGACCGGTGACCTATCAGGCGTCAGCCAAGAAAATGTGATTGATGTCTTTACGTTTGCAACAATTAATTTTCATGTTCTTTGTTCTTCATATTGAACCTTTAAAGCTCTAGAAAACAGACTCAACTGATATCCCAATTTGAAGGATCACGTCATAATTCTGTTGTCGGATGTTCTCTTGATGCATTTTCTTTCTTTTCTGATTTAAGTCTTGGTTCTTGAGTCATGTCCAATGTTGTAAACTCAATGCAAAATATATGGGAAGAGGGATAACATTTTCATAAGTGCTTAAGGGACACAGGAGCAAAAGTTCCATTTTCAAAAGTCATGTAGGCACTTAGGAGCCTAAGTCTCATTGACTTTCAATGGGATGTAGGGTATGAATACACTGCAGGCAGGGTGTGTGATTGTAGCATGCGTAAACATACCTGAGCTAGCTTTAATCTAGCAAGCATAGGGGCCAGTAGCAATGGAGCTGCAGCAGCATGGACTTCAGCTCAGGCTAGCTACCCAAGTGTGTACCCAGGGTCCAGGGCTGGATTGTATAATCTGCACTGAAATCTGTTCTACTGCAGCTTCACTACTATTGTTACCCGTGCTAGTTGGATTTAAGTTAAATCGTGTGTGATTACATATGCTACAATCATACCACTCAGTTGCAGTATAGACATACCCTTAAGCTCCTAAACACCTAAGTAACATTTGAAAATGGGACCTAGGCTCTGAAATCACATAGGCTCTTTTGAAAATGTCAATGGGGTATGGAGACTTTCGTCACGACTGTAGGCAAATTTAGCCTCGGTTAGTAACAACTGAGAATAATTCCCTGCTGAAGGCTGAGGGCTGGCATTTGTGAAAGGAGTTGATTGGCTCAGTCCAGTTCCTAGTGCACAAAAGTCCATGTCACAAAAACCATGGTAAGTGGAACTCTAGCTGACAGCCTCAGCAAAGAGGCCATAAACTGAAGGCCAGATTCGATACCCTTACTCATGCTGAGTCGTTGCTTGTTCACAAGCAGTCCTATGGAAGTCAATGGCGCTATTCATGGAATAAGGTGACATTTATGAATGTGCCTGGAAAATGGATGTGACTCTTCCATCTCAGGGCTGAGGCAGGTTGATGGAGGGAAGCTTGTGTTACTGTCACCTGTCTTATGGATAAGTGTAGGGAAATCAGCCTTCAAGGCTGTCAGATCATTAAGGAGCACTGAATTACCCTTAGAGACTACAACGGTGGGTGCTCTATTAATAACTAAAACAAATAAATTAACTCAAATCATGTATTTATTTAAATCAATAAAAATTTCCCCTGGACCAGGTTACCCACACTTTCTAAAGGGGAACTTTGGCCTAGAACAGTTAAAATGAATGTGTGTTTCATGCAGCATCTCCTTGTGCTTTGTATGTGAAGCACTGGGCAGGACTGCTTAAGCCTGCCTCGTTTCTTTTCTGATTGCATTTCCCATTCTGCTGTAAAACGCTCAGTAAGCAGCTTTATTACATTTTGTAGGAAAGGAAAAAGGATAAGGCATTTTTTCCCAAGCAGTTAATTTATAATTGCCTTTTATTACTTTGGATTTGTTCTGCTTTAATGGCCGGTAATGTTCCCCCAGACAGATAAACTCTCTTTCTTTCCACAGGTTTTATCTGGGGAGAAATCAAGGAGATGTGGGATGGTGGATTCAATGAGTATGTACATGACTGGTGGAATCTGATGGACTTTGCAATGAACTCACTCTACCTTGCAACTATCTCCCTGAAAATTGTTGCTTATGTCAAGGTACAGTAAGTTGGCACATGTGTGTGAAAACTATAGTACACGGGAAATTATCTGTCAACCCTGAAATTCCAGCTCAGCAAGAACAGGTGCCCACATCACAAGTGGTACTAGTTGCCATTCTTGTTTGCAAATTCAGTAGGAAAGTCAGTGACTGAATTGGCTTGGAGAATGAGCATGTTTCTCACCACATACAGGTTGTCCTGCCTGATTAAGATTGAGGTACATTGGCTGGGTGTTGTGCGGGGAGTTCACATAGCCACTGCCCACCTTGTAACTGTGGGTAAAGAGTATAAGGGGGTAGCTCTGTTAGTCTGGATCTGTAAAAAGTGACAAAGAGTAAAGAGTGAACCTCAGTTTCTGGATTGTCACTGAGTACCGTTCAACTGTGCTAAATCCACTTACACTGTTACAATGAATCCAGAAAAGGGAGATCAGAAAACAATTAGAGTTTTATAATGGCTAGGCCTCAACTGGAGTATTGTGTCCAGTTCTGGGCACCGCATTTCAAGAAAGATGTGGAGAAATTAGAGAGGGTCCAGAGAAGAGCAACAAGAATGATTAAAGGTCTTGAGAACATGACCTATGAAGGAAGGCTGAAGGAATTGGGTTTGTTTAGTTTGGAAAAGAGAAGACTGAATGGGGACATGATAGCAGTTTTCAGGTATCTAAAAGGGTGTCATCAGGAGGAGGGAGAAAACTTGTTCACCTTAGCCTCCAATGATAGAACAAGAAGCAATGGGCTTAAACTGCAGCAAGGGAGATTTAGGTTGGACATTAGGAAAAAGTTCCTAACTGTCAGGGTAGTTAAACACTGGAATAGATTGCCTAGGGAAGTTGTGGAATCTCCATCTCTGGAGATATTTAAGAGTAGGTTAGATAAATGTCTATTAGGGATGGTCTAGACAGTATTTGGTCCTGCCATGAGGGCAGGGGACTGGACTCGATGACCTCTCGAGGTCCCTTCCAGTCCTAGAGTCTATGAGTAATGTAAATGGGGAAAAAGGTAAAATATTCTGTTGAAATTTTACAGCTATGCTTCAGATTCCCTACTGTCAGCTCCACTAACTGAGCTAGTGCATATCACCCCATTCATCTTCAAACGCACCTTTCAGATTTATAAACATCTGATGCTCTAAATTAATCTGTGTGCAAGCTTTGAAGTCAGAGGACTGCCAGAAGCACTCTCTCTCTCTCTTTGTCTCTCTCTCTCGCACACACGCACACACAGCTCAGTCCCTGCATTCCCTCAACACAGAGGCTCCCATCAACTTTAGTGGGAATGGTGTGTTTGCAGAATCCGGCTCACAGAGTTTTCTCTAATCTTTCTGATGTTCAGAGAGTCTATGGGTCTGGTTCTCCTCTCATGCTGGTGTGAATCAGGAGTAACTATTGAAGTCAGTGGTGTTACAGTGGTGTAAGTCAAACATGAAGTAACCCTGTACTCAGATTGGGAAAGTCCTTCCCCACCAGCTCCCCAGATAGCGTGACCAGATGTCCTGATTTTATAGGGACAGTCACGATTTTGGGGTCTTTTTCTTATATAGGCTCCTATTACCTCCCACTCCCTGTCCCAATTTTTCACACTTGCTGTCCAGTAACCCTATTCCCAGAGTTCCTGCTTCTGAGGCCATGCACCACTGAAATTACAATTCCAGACCTAGCTTCCTGCTGCTTTAGACATGGGTCTGACGCTGAATATTTCTTTATGCGGGGGGGTTAGGGCAGTAGATCTACATCACTGCACATTCACTAGTCCCCTTTCCCAGATCTCCCCCTACCCTCTAGGGTTAGAAGAGAACCTCCATAGGGTACGGCTCCTGGGTACATAGGGGATGCAGTGGTGAACTTTGCCAGCAGGGGGTTCTCCATAACCTGACCTCCTCCCCTGCATTGTGGATGTGACTGGTCCCACAGCAATTAGGGCTTTTCATTTTTGCTGCTCCATAACATTGGTTCCACTATGTACACAAGGGAAGATTTTACCTTTTTTTTTTTTTTAGCACAGCAGCTTGAACTCAGTTCCTTGCTGGGGAAGTTCACCGTTCCAAGGTTCTGTGTTCAATTGTAACCAATCATAATGTAAGGAGATAGGAGAGAGACGGGAAAACTAAATATTTCACAAGCTAGCTGAAACAGGAAGGCTATAGTATAAGCTCTCAGATAAACAGACCAGCATGGGGGCCATTTTAAAGTGCAGAAGACTGCTTACTGCTGAATTTGCGCTTTTTAAAAAGAATGCCAAGATAGCAGCTACTCCCTGATCAGGTTGTTTTGCATCAGTATCAAAGCAAAGCCAGATTACATTTTTTTTCTCCAGACATTTACAACAGGACAGAAAATTAAACACTTGAACATTTGGTCTTTGAACTGTGAGCAATAAAAATAAAATAGCTGGAAATTGTAAGTCACAGGAACAAATCAGCAACCTGGCAATTCTCTTTCTCTGAAACACACAGCCACTTACCCCCATGCCCACCAATAACACCTAAAACACCAGGCACAAACAAATACACACACAAATGCAGCACACACAATCCCAGCCATGCATGTCTGCAAACATACAGCTACACACATTCTCTTTATGAACGAGGAATTCATACCTACAAAACCACAGGGCCCTATATGCAAATGCCCACGCTCTCATGCAATCATAAAGCTGAAAGGGTGGCTAATCCCACTGAGCCTCTGCAGACCCTGGCCATCCATGGGTATGTTTACACTGCAGTTAGGAGCAAGCCTCCCTGCCTGGGTAGACAGATTCATTCAAGCAGGGCAACCTTGCTAAAAATAATAGTGGGGATGGTGCAGCTTGGTCTGGAGCTGGGCTGCTGCAGCATAGGGGCCACACCCGAGTTTCTGCCTGTGGTGGAATGTCCACATTGCTATTTGTAGCACAGTAGCTCAAGCCCCGCTAGTGTAAATCTGTCTACCCAGGTGGGGAGGTTCAGTCCCAGCTACAGTGCAGACACCTTCCATGTCACATCCTCGCTATGTCCTAATCCTTCAGCCCTGCCATGCCTTTCCGATATCAGAGGACTGCGCACTCTCACTAGATAGTACCCCTAACTTTTCACAGCCTGGCTCTGCAGCTCCTCCTCTTGGCCCACCTCTCCAGTCCTGTGCTGTCTCCTAGACACAAGTGCAGCACTGCCCCCCAGGCTGCCAGGCACAGCTGAAGCCACTACATGCCCAGCAGTTGGCATTTCATTCCTCAGGTGTCCTCTGCCAGCACAGCTCCCTTCTCAGCTTCTCTTCCCTCCCCCACCTCTTCAAAATGGAACCCCAAATCTCTGCACCCTGGGCCTCATGGATACATCAATCAATATAGGAACGTGCCAGTAGCTATGCCAGATCAAACCCATAGTCCATCTAATCCAGTAGCCTGCATCTGTCAGTGTCAGATGTTTCAGAGGAAGGTGCAAGAAACCTTGGATTGGTCAGTTGTGGAATAACCTAACAGAAGTGTCTTCATAATCCTGGTTGGCCTGTGCCCCGATGCATAGGGGGTTATAACTCTTCTGATGTTCTACAAATTCTTTGTGTGACTGGGAATGTTCTAAGTATTTGTGCAAATGTCTAATTGTTTTGAATTCTGCTAAACTCTGGCCTCAATGTTATCTAATGCCAATGAACTCCACAGATTAATTAAGTGTAGAGTAAAATGTATTTCCTTTTATCAGTTTTAAATTACCTGCCTTTCGAGATCATTAAGTATCCCCTTGTTCTTGTATTATGGGAAAGGGTGAATGGGAGAGCCCAGTCTACCTTTCTCTATACCTGTTCTTTCTCTGGTGTCTGAACAGCCTGAACCATTTCAGTCTTTTTGTGTGTCTAATCATTTTCTTTATACACCTCTGCTATGCACTTTGGTGGGCTGGGCTGACACTGAACGTGGCATTCCAAGTGAGGGGGTTCCACTGATTTATATAGTGCCATTGCAACACGGCCCTGAAAAAATGCCATTTTTTTAAATGAAGATCTGTGAGATGAAAAAGGCCTCATCAAGCTAAATCCTGGCAGAGAGCCACGTGCTGTTGGGAAGTTTCTCTCCAGCATGAAAAGCGGAATTTTGAACCTTCTATGTGAATCTGCTTCTCAAGTATTTGATTCTCTCTTACCAAGCTATAGATATAGATATATACACATATATGTGGTTGAGGTACTAGCAAAGAGATAACAACATCTGCGCTGTGTGTTAACATTTAAGGGCCAGCTTCAAATCCAGTTAACAAAGTGAGTCCCTGGTGTTCGTGGAAGTGAAGAACAGTTTGGAATGTCAGAAGCAATCAGAAGTCATGTAGAAACGCAGCTGCACTGTATCTCAGCTAGATTTTCAAGCAGTATTTAGGCACTTGTCACTGGCACTGATAAAACCATTGCTTAGCTGCCACCTAATCCTGTAGGCCTCTGAAGTCCCCTAAGTGCCTAAACTACTGCCTGTGAGCATATGCAGACCTCACTAAGTCCTGATCACTAAGGCCACGTCCAGACTAGGTATTAAAATCGATTTTAGATACGCAACTTCAGCTACGGGAATAACGTAGCTGAAGTCGAATTTCTAAAATCGAGGTACTCACCCGTCTGGACGGCGTGGCATCAATGTCCGCGGCTCTCCGTGTCGATTCCGGAACTCCGTTCGGGTTGATGGAGTTCCGGAATCGATGTAAGCGCGCTCGGGGATCGATACATCGCATCCAGACTAGACGCGATATATCGATCCCCGAGCAATCGATTTTAACCCGCCGATGCCGCGGGTTAGTCTGGACGTGTGCTAAGTTGCTCACTTCCTAACTCATGCCTAGGCCTTGGCAGGATTCACAAACTAGGCATTTCCCTGCCTACCTTTCTTGCAGGGCCTGATCTGGCAGGTATTCTCAGAGCATGCCTAATACACCCAGCGGACAGCCAGGGGCCCTTTATCTCTGCTAGACCAGTGATTAAAGCCCTTACCCAGGATGTGGGCAACCTGGGTTTAAATCCCCACTCTGTCTGATTCAGAGCAGGGACAGGAACACAGGTCTCCCAGATGATTGCTCTGGGCTACGGGAGGAGAGTCTCTCTCAAGCTCTCCCACCTTCTATGAAATACTTAAAAGATTCATTGGACCTTCAAGAGAATGACTCTAAGCCCAGTAGTTAGGACACACACATGGGAGACCTCCAATCAGTTCCCTGCTCTGAATCCAACAGAGTAGGGATTTGAATCCAGGTCTCCCAATTTGTGAGATGTTGTGGTGAGGAGGGGAACCATGACCTGTTATTCTTGAAATGGTTTAGGTGCCTAACTCCAGGAGAAAGTTCATCGCTTGGCTGTGAATCCTAAGCAGAGACAGGTGCCTAATTCTCTTTGAGGGGCAGGGCTTAGGTCCCACCCCACTCCTCAGTATTTCCTACAGGTGAGCTTAGACAGCTCCCCACTCCACAGGCTGGCGTCCGTGAATCCCTATTTTAGGTGCCTAACTCTTCCTACACAATCCATAGGGAGCCTGGTTGCCTCACCCGGGGTTGCAAAAGACACAAGGTGGCAGGGTGCTGGGCGATGTGATGTTTAGTGTTGCAATACCTAAGTCCTCCTTTGTGAAGCCCATGGTTGCTTCTACTTATCTCCTTGAAAAGTTGTGATTTTTACGCATTGGACCTTAAGATTTAAACTGAAGAGTCTTACAAAGACATCTCCATCAGAGTACAGTGTATTTATTTTAAAGGTTACAAAATCTATCAGTTGCTATAAAATACTTGTTACTGTATTGCCATTCCAGGAACATATTTTGCCTTTTTATGTGGTACATGGTAAATGAACAGAACTAAGAGGCCAAATTCAGCCCTGGTGTTAAAATATCTGATTCTGATCTGTTACACCACTGTAGGTCAGCCCAATGAGGGGCGTCCCTTTCTATTCTGGCACCCTACTCTGTGGGAAGGGGGCTGGCTTGGGGGGTAGGGGGAACCACTGGCCAGCACTCACTGGTAGCATGGCTGGGGTCAGGTCCCTGCACTTCCCGCCGCCGGTGAATGCAGGCCCGGCCCTGCTGCAGCCCTTAGGGCAGGGTTGGGGTGGAGAAGAGGCAAGGCAGGAGCGAAGCAGGGGTGGGGCCTTTGGTGAAGGGGTGGAGTAAGGGTGGGGCTGGGGCAGAGCAGGGGCAGGAAGAGGCATGGCTAGCCTGGGGAAGAGGCAGGGCAGGGGCTGGAGCAGCACGCAGCTGCGTAGGGCACCAGGAAATTTGGTTCCCCAAGTTTCCTGGTGCCCTACGCAGCTATGTATGTGTATGGGTAAGGATGGCCCTGAGCCCAGTGGAGTTACACTGATGTCAACAGAGTGCACTTACTTGTACAGGGGTACATTTGGTCTGAAGACTTCATATGCTTTTATAATTGCATTATAAACCTAGATAATTTTATAACTGATGCATTCAGATGCGTCCAGTGTTCCAGCTGTAATTATGACCTCTGTTTTAATGACTCTCCTAAAATTACCATGACAAATTAACTAATAAGAAAATTAATGTGAGGAAAGCATTTCAGTTCTGGGAGGCTTGCTCTGTTTGAAATAAGAAGGAAGAGGAAGGCATACAGTTATCAAATTCCATTGTTCATCCATGTTTTCCATCCTTCCTTTTCCACTCTGCTCATCACATAAAATTTTCATCCCAAAACCAAAGGGCTTAATTTTTTAATCTAGCTCAGATGCAGCCAGCGCTCCAGTAATCATTAGTGAAGAGCTGATCTCACAAAACTGTCACACCTGAGGACAAAATCTCACAGGAACAATTTGTGAGATGTTGACTCCTTGAATTCAAATCTGAGCCTTAACCACTTCAGCTTTTCAAACCTGAACCCTGAGCATTAGCTAACCCTAACTGAGATCCAGATTTGAACACCATCTGTTCAAGTAATCAAAAGCTGGTTAGTGTACTGCATAATGAAATGTTGTTAGCAATTGTGGCTTTCGGGGCTATGTTAAAGTGTTTCCTGCACCATTAATTTTTGTACCCTTGTTATTTCTTTCAGTATAATGGTTCTCGTCCAAGGGAGGAATGGGAAATGTGGCACCCGACACTCATTGCAGAAGCTCTCTTTGCAATATCCAACATTTTAAGTTCCTTGCGTCTCATATCCCTGTTTACAGCAAACTCCCACCTGGGCCCCTTGCAGATCTCTCTGGGACGCATGCTGCTAGACATCCTCAAATTCCTTTTTATCTACTGTCTGGTGCTTCTGGCTTTTGCCAATGGACTGAACCAGCTTTATTTTTATTATGAGACCAGTGCCTCGGAGGAACCCAACAACTGCAAGGGGATCCGATGTGAGAAACAGAACAATGCCTTCTCCACGTAAGACTCCATTCCCTTTCTGTAATGCTGTCTTTTGTTGCTTCCTACCTTAACAGTCTCTACGCACTGGCTGCCAATGCCTTTATTTGTCAGGCCGGTTGGTTGATTATGTAAGGAAGGTCTGAGTGAACTGGGGCAGACCCTTTGCTGAAGTCTGCCTTTTAACTGCCATGAACGATACTTAGTCTGGAAATGGGAGCCCAAGGTCCTCATTCCAGAGCACAAGGTCTCTCCATATGATGTGATGTTTGTGACCCGAGGGAGGTGGTGATAAATCTCATAGAAATTAAACAATGAAAAGAGGACCTGCTACCACCAGGTCCTCTGGTCCATCTCCCATTCAGTGCAGGATGGCACCCTAGGTATACACTGGAAGATATTTTAGTAATGCCCCCTGTATAATTTCAATATCCTTTAGAAAATCACAGTTGCACCTCAGAAGGAATAGTTTTTTGTGTGATTAGGAGGAAAAAAATAAAGAAAGTATAAAATAAAAGTGAAGAAACAAACCTATGCATAAAATAAACTAAAATGATGATAAATAACAGCAATATAAAACAATATACATTAGGGCCATAACAAGTGCCCTGTGCAATCAAATTCAAAGAATGGAACTGACTTGAAGCCTGGGAACATAGCATAGGTTATAGCCCTGGTGATACAGCTAGGGCAAAATTCTCATCTCACCTGTGCTGGTTGTACACCAGTGTAACGCTATTGACTTCAGTGATTTTACTGACACTGATGTAGGTGAGATCAGAAAGACTTGGAGGAAATGCTAGTTCTTTACTGAGGAACTGCTATATAAATTGCTGAGATGGTAACTGGCACAGATCACGTCTGAAAAAACAAGTGCAAACTGAAGAATAACTGGAATTGTCTTTCTTGTGCATTTGTTTTAATGAATAATAGCCATAATATTGATAATAATCAGCACCACTCCAACTGCTCTTGGTGCTTTTACAGTGCTTGAAAAATACAATAGAAAATAAATAAATAAAACACAAATGAGCAGAAGAGATTATTATTCACCACTTGATACTGGATCAAATAAAACTCTCCATTATGCTCCCAAATTCTCCATTCATCTTTCGCCCAAATGCTTAGGATTTAAAAATGGGCTTTGCAACATGTCCACGATGTTATCAGATCCAGGCACTGACAGACCCCAAGTGTGCCAGGCCTCGGGGCAGAAGAGCAACTGCTCCAGCTATTCTGCTAATGCTTTCCTCTTAAAAAGAGCAGAATCACTTATGTGAAATTAAATCCCCTCCTGCCAGAGGCCACATGTCAATAGCTCCTTGTGATCAAAGGTACCAAAGGTGGCAGATCTGAAAGAAGCACAGACATGTTGTCGTTCTCCTTTACTTAGAAGAGCTCTTCAGTCATTGCAAATCAGAAACATGGAAGGCTTGGTTAACTCATTTAGCCCAATTTAAATCTGGAGTGAAGTGAAGAGAGTCACATGGTGTTAGTGAAAAAAGAATTAAAGCCCTTCATTTTATCTGTGGTAAAAAATTTTAATGCCCATGCAAAAATGTTTTGTGCTCCCTTTGCAGCAGTAAATTAACTAACAAACATTATTCCTGGAGCTGATCTAAAGCTGATCCACAGAGAGAAATGTTTTGGCAGGACACAGTGCTCTATAAAATGAAGCTTCTAACAAGTGAAAGGCCTGAAGCTCTGAGGTCAGAACCAGATCCAGACAACCCTAGAGTTGAAGGGTACAGGAAGGAGGGAGTATTTGTATCTGGGATTTCTGTTTGGGCCCATCTTTATTGCAAGCCAGTTACTTTGCTGCTTTCAGTGCCATCCGATCAATGAAGGAAATAACAGCTGTTTGACTAAAGAAAAAAGCACATTTGGTCACGGGGCAGGAGGAGTGATTTTTAAGTTTCTAAGAGGGTGTAACACACAATGGGGAATTAAAAAATGATATACAACCACTTGACAGAAAGTGCACAAATCAGTTTGACAGCACTCTTTAAATGGAGACCACTTATTCTCCGGTACTGCTATGCATTTAAACCTCATGCCAACGAGATTGCCTCACAAAGAGAAATTTGAGGGGGCTTGGCATCTGGGGACAGAGGTTTGTTTAAAACAAAGTAGCTGTGGGTGGGAAACATTAGGACCCAGCTCCCTTGGCAGGGGGCAGAATACATTGCCATTGCCCTTTTGTCTGAGCCGGGCTTAAGAAGTTTATTCACCGTGTTCTTAAAAGTTTAAATTGTCATTATTAACACCCCCAGGGCAAGCTGACATTTCGCTCTTCAAACAGACTCACAGCATGTGCGACTTGCTAAGAATGGGCAACCTGCAAAATAGGAAATTATATCTATGGGACTTTTAGAATGAGCAGCATTGACGTGAATTCAAATCAAGGCTAATGTTACCTCAAGTTGGCTTTAATTTATCCTGCCTTAGTGGTAGAAGAAATGCAAAATGCTTCCAATGAGTCCCCTCGATTTCTAAAAGTGTTCTGAGGCGGTTACATAATAGGACCAAATTTTATAATCTCAGAGAAGGAGAAACAGGAGCACTGTTCGTGTTTGTACTACTAGTTTGAAATATGGCACCTATTTATCATCATATTATTTCTGATTACTCCCCAAGGATGGGTCTAATATCTGTTGTGAAGAAATTTTCTGCCCCACAAACACAGCTCAAGGAAAAGTAATATTCCTTTGTGACAGCGACAAGGTGAAGCCATTAATAATTCAAATTTGTATGCTTTGGCCTCACTGTGCTTGAGAAAGTGGAGTGTGTCTATTGCTTAGACAGGCAGTCTGAGGAATATATTTATTACAGAGGCTCAGTCAGCCAAGAGAGGGTGGGAGGGAGTCAGTGGCTCCTTGTTTTCTGCAGTGTCATTTTGTCTTGAGAGGGATGCCGTTAACTGGGTTGCCATTTTCTCCAAGACACACTAGAAACTGCAGCCTTGTTGGAGGTTAACAGTACACCAGAGGGTGAAGCAGGAACTGTCTTTTCCTCAGATGCTTTTAGACAGGGGTGGCTCCAGGCCCCAGCATGCCAAGCATGTGCTTGGGGGCGGCATTCCGTAGGGGGCGCTCTGCCGGTCACCGGGAGGGCAGCAGGCAGGGTGCCTTCGGCGGCATGCCTGCGGAGGGTCCACTGGTCCCATGGCTCCAGTGGACCTCCCGCAGGCATGCCTGCGGGAGGTCCACCAGAGCTGCGGGACCGGCGACCAGCAGAGTGCCCCCCGTGGCGTGTCGCCATGCTTGGGGCAGCGAAATGTCTAGAGCAGCCCCTGCTTTTAGAGGACTGTTGAGCTTTGCTGTTTCTCCCAGTAAATGCTCAGAGTTCAAATTTCAGAAATGATTTTTATTTTAAAAGAATACTCCTCTAAAATATTGTCAGCCTCATCAAAAATGCCTAGTAATGGACTTGGCCTTTTGGTTCGGGTCCCCTGTTAGACATTGTGGCCGGGCAGTATGTGATTGTACTACATAAAGAGAGAGGAAAGAATAACAAAATATTATTTTTATACAAAATTGCAGCACATAACACTGGCTTTGCTGTTTCTGGGTTAGGGTATGAATCCCTTGCTAATACAAAATAGTTTCTTAATCCACTAGGAGCCCTGCTGAAATCAAGGGCACTCTGTGTGGAGTAAGATGCTGTTGTATGAGTGTAAAGGAAAAAAGGTGCCTGTTATATCTGCTCCTGATAAGCTGCTCTGGCTGCTAATGTTAGGATACCATTCAGGGTCATGTGTGAGTGTAAATATAATGTTCCTGCTTAACCTAGGATCAAGTTCTGCTCTTAGTTACAAAGGTGTAAGTCCAAAGTAGCATGCTATTCACCCTCAAGGAGTTATTCCAGATTAATATTAGTGTGGCTGAGGACAGAATTTCACCCCTCAGTCCTAAATCCTTGAACAAATACCTTCCATCTTATGTTCCTACCTGAGATTTATGGCTGGATGGGGAGGATGTAATTCTGCAAGGTACAGTCAAGCAGCAAACCAAGGAAGTTTTTTTTCCTCCGTGATGAAACTACCTGCCACGATGTCTCCCAGAGGCCTTGGTTAATCCCGTTAGTGCAGGCTATAAGGCATCTTTATGTCAAATAGCTCATTCTTGACTGCTCCCTCCCTCCCCTCACTTAGGTTTTCCTTCTGCTTGTCCCCTTTCCCCATTCTGTATGCAACTAGAGAGTTATTCTCTGTTGTCGCTGGGTGGTTTGCCGGATAGCTCTTGTGTTTTTCCTTTGGCTAAATGTGTTTAATGTTATTTGGGCTGAGCAGTAGGCTGGTTGACTTATCATTTATTTAGTATTCTGGCTCATTAGGATGATTTGATAGCTTATTCCTTATATTAGAGCTTTAAAAATAATACATATTTTTCTATTCTTTTACAAACGATTTGCTAAAACTTCAGTTTAGTTTCCTCATCTGTAAAATGGGGATAATGATACTGGCTTACTTTGTAAAGTTCTTTGAGAACTGCTGATGAAAAGCTCTATATAAGGGCTAGGTATTGTTATTGTTAATAATAAGCAAATGAGTTCAGCTGTTTAGCTGGGAGACAGGCGTTGTCCCTTTAAAAGTGGGTGTACTGATTGTGTCATGTGACTTATGGCGGCATATCTGCTTTTTTCTTTACGTGATTCATGTACAGTTTCACAGATTTAAGTAATGGGGCCAAATCCCTAGATCCTTATTCAATTTTTACCCCGTCCTTATTTGACTAATACGCCTCTCTGAGAAGTCAGGTTGTTCAAATCAAGGGGAGTTTTGCTTTAATAAGGACTTCACAATTTGGCCCATGATCTATAGAACTCAGATTGTTTTATACAAGAGTTAAAATTGTAAAGAACGTCAACTCCTCTATGGATAGCAAAGGTGTGAATGCCAAAAGAATTTAACAGGTGCACAAACAACCAACACAACAGATTCCTAATATTTCAGGCACATCCAAAATAGATTATATTCTTTTAAGTAATACTTTATTGGTTTTTACAGTAAAATTCTTTTTAAAAAAATCGTCTCCTGACCTCAGGACAAAACCAAAACATCTTAAATGTAGATAGAAATGTCAGCTCCCCCAAACTTGAAATACTAACACCCAAAGGAGTGATTATTCAGAATCCTGATAATGTACTTGACATGACTGCAAAAGGTCACTGGTCTATGGCGGAAGCCATAGCAACCCAGGATGATCTCAACAGCTCTAAAGTTAAGTGGGGTCAGGCAACTTCAAAGGAGAACTCGATCATGCTGCATTCATTAGGTGACACACTTTCTTCTGAGTCAGCGCTGATCCAGTGCTCCTGCATAATGCAGGGGGCACTGTACTGTGGTAGGTTCTGCCATTCAGATGAGCCATAATACAGGGATCCCTGACCACCTGTGATGCAAGGATACAGAGTAGGGATCTGAGCCCCATTGTCCTGGTTAATATCCAGTTGAGGTAATTTCATGCTCTTTGCCAATATCACACTTGGAGATTCAGGTGGATGTGATATTCCCGTCCTCTCCAGCGATGCAATAGGGCTGCGTGTTGTCATAATGTTCCCATGCTGCACTGCAGGGGTGACTGAAACATTGCCTGAGCATGTAGAGCTCTTCAAGATAGAGGCACTGTGGGAATGGGAGAGATTATTTATATTGTGGCATGCAAATTTTTAACAAGAGGGGCCCGATCATGTCTGTCAGTGTGTGTGTGAAGGGGAATCTCCTTGTGCACCTGTCAAGGGGAGTTATGGCCCCAGTCATTGCACCCCCCTGAGCACAAGGACACGGGAATCATAGTGCCATTGAAATGCCAAACAGGGCCGAGAACACTGTGGGCCAGGGTGCAGCTCCCTCCTGCACTGGCTGATGGTCTGTAGCCTGCAAGAGGGAAGCACATACTGACCCTCCAGAAAGGAAGGAATAGGCTCTGCTCTTCAGCACACTCATTGCAGTGTGAATGCAGGGATGCAGTCTGCCCATGTGCACTGAAGGCTGAATGGCTCCAGTGGTGCAGTGCATTGTGACATCCTCCCATGGCCAGCGTGCATAGAGCCCTATGGTGCAGTGCTCCCCAGTACCCGCTCTCCCCCTGGCCAGGGTGCATAGAGCCCTACGGTGCAGTGCACCCCAGTACCTGCCCTCCCCATTGCCAGGGTGCATAGAGCCCTATGGTGCAGTGCACCCCAGTACCCGCCCTCCCTATGGCCAGGGTGCATAGAACCCTATGGTGCAGTGCACCCCAGTACCTGCCCTCCCCATGACCAGGGTGCATAGAGCCCTATGGTGCAGTGCACCCCAGTACCCGCCCTCCCCATGGCCAGGGTGCATAGAGCCCTACGGTGCAGTGCACCCCAGTACCCGCCCTCCCCATGGCCAGGGTGCATAGAGCCCTATGGTGCAGTGCACCCCAGTAGCCGCCCTCCCCATGGCCAGGGTGCATAGAGCCCTATGGTGCAGTGCACCCCAGTACCCGCCCTCCCCATGGCCAGGGTGCATAGAGCCCTATGGTGCAGTGCACCCCAGTACCTGTCCTCCCCATGGCCAGGGTGCATAGAGCCCTATGGTGCAGTGCACCCCTGTACCTGCCCTCCCCATGGCTGTGATTCACAGAGCCCTATGGTGCAGTGCACCCCAGTACCCATATTCCTCATGGTGATGACTCATAGTGCCCTATGGTACAGTGCAGCACAATCCCCACCCTCACCCTGGCTATGGTGCAGAAAGCCCTATGCTGCCATGCACCATTGTACTCACTCTCATCACAGACACGGCTCAGAGAGACCCAATTGTTTTTCTTGTCCCTCCAGACCTAAGTAGTAAAGTGCAGTTTGTCTTTTGCAGACTTTTTGAGACCCTCCAGTCGCTCTTCTGGTCCGTGTTTGGTCTGTTGAATCTCTACGTCACCAACGTGAAGGCTAGGCATGAGTTCACGGAGTTTGTCGGAGCCACCATGTTCGGAACATACAATGTCATCTCCCTGGTCGTTCTGCTGAACATGCTCATAGCCATGATGAACAACTCCTACCAGCTGATCGCTGTAAGTTGTCCCTCCATCTTCCGTTCAGATTTTCTCTGCAAGCTCTATCTGCCTTACATGCAGCATTTGTGTCCCAGGGTTTCTTCCAGGATGGTTGGAGCTATTTCCTCAACTCCACCACAGCTGGTGTGTTGGAGTTTCCAGTCACTAGCCGGTGCTCATGGATGATGCTTTGCTAGACTCTAATGCTCCTTGAATGCAGAGGTTATCAGCTGTTAACTGTCCTACTTTTTCTTAAACTCTGCCCTAAGGAGTATTAATCACCTTGCCATTCACAGCTTACTTACTTACCTTAGAGCACACAGGAAACCCAATGCAACTGAGTGGTTTTATTTGAAAGGGGTTGGGTTCTTTTCCACTTTTTGTTTCATTTTTCAATGTTTTCTGGTGTCTTTTCTCCTCAGTCCTATCATTTATTATCCAAACCCTCTTTCCTTATATGTGCAATGAGCCACTTGTGCAACTTTTGATTCCAAAATGTACCAACTGAAATCATTTAATTCTCAACAGAACTGCAACCTAATCGTGTAATTGCCTGATCCTGCAACTGTGAAGTCAATGAGTCTAGGATAACGCCCATGCAGAATGCAGGACCTGAGCTCAGTTATGTCTGGCATTGAGGGTCCACTTTCAAATTTGACCAATTCCATATTTGAGTGTTCAAATTGGTCTTTAAAACCATACCCTCATTTTAAGCACCGAAGGGCCAATTTGAACGCCCAAAGGCAGAATTGGGGACACATTGTCAATGTTATGAAAACTGGACTCTGAATGACGTTTGGTATTTGAGCAGGAGGGGTTAGGCACAGCAGGTTGAGAGGATCAAGAACGCCTCAGTTTGTGATCTTGGGAAGGCATCATTCTATATTTTATTAAGGCCCTTAAGTAAATAAGCCTGAAGGGAGCCTAAACTTTGTGTACAGAGTTTTTGAAGTAGGTTAGATTTGGGGGGAGGGGGTGCGTGACAATTTTGGCTGCTGTCATCGTGGATCTTGACATTATGGGGTGATGCAGTGCTGGATCATCTGGGAACGGGAACAGAAGTCAAAAAGTATCTGAAATGAAAGAAATGTTTGCCCCGAAGCTGGCCAGTGACACAGAGATCTGACACATCCCTGGCTGGGCTTCCCACACTCCTTTCTATAAATGCCTTTATTTACTCTGGACGAGGATGAAGAGTCAAAAAAGGAAATTCACCTCAGCTTTGCTGCTCCCATGTCAGACTCCCCTGGCTGGTGAGTTCTCACCTTACCAGTCAGAGGAGGGAAGGTGTATGGGAGCAGTGCTCCAACAAAACAGGGCAAGGAGAGGGAGCAATTGCTATGCTTGAATCCCTGCCT
Source organism: Gopherus evgoodei (assembly GCF_007399415.2). Lineage (NCBI taxonomy): Eukaryota > Metazoa > Chordata > Testudines > Testudinidae > Gopherus > Gopherus evgoodei. The sequence continues at coordinate 89,737,775 of NC_044330.1, forward strand.
GTATACAGAGGAGCGTCTGGACCTTGTTTGTCTGCTTGCATCTTCCTATTCCAAACTCAATGGCAGCTTCATGCCAATCCCAACTAGCAAGCTAAGTTGAAAACAGCCTTTAGCCACCAGGGCAGAACTGCATTGCTGTAGGGATCTAATTCACATTAAAGCCTATGGAAAGACTTGGGCCCTTAACCTAGCCAGCCAGTTGGAAAATAGATCACTACAAAGGCATAAATATTTTCAGCGTGTGTCGGTGCTTTCTGTACTACCTCTCTGAACTGCGCTGACCCTTCAGATTCTGGGGGGATATGTGGGGAACCCAGACAGTCTCATTGACATGCTTTTCCAATCCTCTTCCTTACCTGGCTTCAGCTAGGCTTGTGGATGACACAAAGCCCAACCAAAGATTGTCATGAGAACCATGGTATTTCCTATTCACTGTTGTTATTTCGTATTGATTATTCTCCTGTCTAAAGGCCCATCCTATCAAAAACCAGAAACACCACCTCGTGATTTAGAGAGCCAGGCCTACACCATCAATAAGGAATAACAATTAGGTGAGGTGCACAGTCTGAACAACCCATACACTGAAAACTGTTGATGTAAATGGTTTATGAAACAATCATGAACAGTGAACTCTTGCATCAAAATCTATGTCTGTCTGGGAAAGATCAGCAGACAAAGGGCTCAGATAAGCTATTCACACTGACGAATTTGTCAAGTTGTCGCTGAGCGGAATGGTCGCTTCCTACTATAGCTTGTGACAGTGACCGGATGGGGATGGTAGATGATTTCCTTGTCACCTAATATGTAATACAGAAATTCCCACACAGCGCAGTGACATTTGCCTGGGAGGCAAGAGATAATCAGCTACTGGCTGTCCTGATGCAGCACAAACTGAACCTGCAAAGAGCTCAATGCTTAAAGCTGGCATTTCTGCACTGGTGGCTTACAGCATTTCTCATGGCTAGAAAATGTCCCCCGCCTCTTCTAAGGGTTATATAGGAATCAATATGCTTCCTAATTGCTATTAATTAATATTGGTTGAGTTTTATCATTGTGGTTCATTTTCTTAACCTGCCTTCACAGAAAGTGAACAAAGCTCCCCCTTTTTGGGTTGGCTGCTGAATTGAGCAGCTTTTCTTATCTTAATGCTATCTTCACTGGGGATATAAAGCATATTAGATAACAGCAACCCACTTCACTAGGATCAGGAGACCCAGAGAGTTGTGCAGTCCATTTTATACATACCCCAGTGAAAAGCCTTCTGCCACAGTCAAGTTCCCACAGAAGAGTGAACACTGGCAAAACGACTGGGTGAGGGAGTATGTCTTAGCATGACCGTGTCCCAGAGATGGAAGGGACAGTATTCCAATCAGAGCTCATCCACACCACTTGCTAATGAGCCCCTCAGCAACACCATCAGCTCTTCCTTCCCCTCCCCGCCTCCCACACGTGAGTGTGCTGCTGCCTCAGCAGCATTCGCAGACCTGAGGAGCAAAAGACCAAATAATATCACCATGATAAATCTTTCCCTGCGTGCTTCATCTCTGCATCTGCATTTGCAGTGAGGCTAGAAGAGAGAGAACTTAGGTCTTTCTTGCTTTCAGTCAGTTCTCCCAGCAACAGGGTTTTGTTCTTGGTTGTTAGAAAAAGCACAATATGAAGCCATATGATAATTGCAGAAGACACATGGCATAACCTCTGCACAGCTTAAGGGGACTCACAATTTACTGAGCTGCAAGAGTTTTATGATTTTTGGACCAAGCTATTTCAGACTTCAATAACTGTCTGTTCCCTGGGGAGCACCTTGTGGCAAGTTAGATGATTTTTCACTGCACAGCCCGCGTGCGTTTCCAGTTTGCCAAACCATTGTCAATATCTGATCATGGGAGCCACTACACTGCCCAAACAAGAAGGCAGACAAAATCCAAACACCTCATTATGTTTCAATACATTTCTGGGCCTCATCAACTTCTGAGGATCAGAATGTTCTATATAGCAGCACAGAACACTACTGTATGTCTCGCACGATTGGCTCCCTCATCTAAATTCCTGTCCAGAAGTGACAGAAATAGCATCAAGCTAGGAATGCAGAAGGAATATGCCTTGATGACAAGTAGAAGGACAATGAAATTTATCTTCATGAGACTGGGGTGGCCAGGTAGCTCCATCATTCATGAGTGGCATAAAGTAACAGAGTGGGTAATGAGGTCAGTTTATGTGATAAGTTATTTCTCATATTGTCACCATCTGGTTGCGTCTGAAGTGAAGGAGTCTTTCTGCATGTATGGATGGTAATTCTGCAAAGCATCTTGATGCTTGTGAAAGGTGTAATATAAATCTATAGGTAATGCTAGGTCCAATTAATACACAGGAATGCAGTTTTTTTTATGGGACCAAAGATGCACATGCATTTTGCAAGGGTAAACATTCAGCATGGTTTGTGAAATCATGGCCCAGATGGATTCAGATTCTAGGTGTTTTGTGATACCCCGTGGGAGTTCATCACAGGAGCTATATCAACAGTTATCTTAACCTTGCGCAGACAGCAAAAGCAACGTGAGCCAAAGATAGATGTAATAGCTGAAGCCATCACTTGTCTGCACTCAGAAAATCCTGAGTCTGTGATCTTGTGAGATAAGCTGGTTCTGCGCTGGTTAGTATTTGGATGAGAAGCCTCCAAGAAAAATCTAGGGAATCTGTAAGAAGTAGTGTTGGTGATTCAGCCAGTGGCACGGAGCCAACACTCCAGCATGGGTTTACTGGCTGTTTTATAAAATAGGATGTTGAACATTTATAGTCATTTAATAAACTATGCAATTTTAGCAAGAATTGGAGTGTTCTTCCCAGCACCCAGGCCAAATTCAACTGCGTCTTGCAGCCAGTCTTTGTGAATCACTCCTGCATTGTTCACTGGATAGGATGTTTTCCCTCACCTCCTTTTGTGTAGTGCTGTGGTGCTCTACGAGGCAGCTGTTGTGTTCCAGTCTTTTGAAAGGTGGCTAATGCCTATACACAGTATACATTTGGGACAGTGCTCTGGAATCTTGCAGGCTAAAATGAAAGATGATTATTCCCCCATAGAGATAATCAAGTTATAGGAGATTTAAGAAACACTTCCCACAAAAATGAGGTTTGCAGTGACTGGCTGTCTCATCTCAAGTGTTTGTTACACTTGAAAATCACAGCCAAATGCACGTGTATCACTGACAGCAGATTGGCTGACCTAGTAAAAACGTGCCTGCCAATGCTTGAGCAATACAAATTAGGACATTGGGCAGAAAAAAAAGGAGCATACTTTTAAACTCCGGATTGGAATATGTTGGATTAGTACATTGTTATTGGAGAGACAGAGTGATAAAATGGCAAATATTCTCCTTAAAAATATAGGGCCTATGTGTAGTAAACAAGGACAGTTGGTATGGGTGGTTAAAAATAAATAACACTACCAGGAAATTCTGACTACATTTTAGATGGCATTTTCTTGCTTTGCCAGCAGCAGACAGCACAGTAATTAAGACACAGATAAATTTAAGAGATAAATTTAATCCAGCAGTGGATTTCCCACAAGAAGTTCTCCTACCTCTGACCTCTCTGGCTTTCTGTTCCTCTGGTTCTGTGCATTAATGTAACTCCTTCAGTGCCACAATTGTAACTACTGCCTACTGTAATGTGTGTCAGAATTTCACTTGTCACCCTTTTGTCACAATGGTTTGCTACCTGCAGGCTTGATGAAAACGTTAATGTTCTCTGCTCACATCAACTGCATATTGCTTAGGTACATCATTCTGACTGTGAGACATGGTGGATATTACTGCATTGTGTCAATTTACATTTTCTTAGAGTGGGGAAATGGAGTTCGGAATGAATTGGAATGAATAATAGCATGTATCAAGTTAGAGAGTTTTCTTGCATGTTGATCTTCCCGCTTGTTAGTATTAAAGTTACTTCAAAATCGGTTCTCTGTGTGTGCCTGCCTCATATTGCAGCTTCTCCCAAGAAGACCTAAAGATGCCACAGAGAGGCTTTGTATGAGTCATGCCAAGAGGGTTGAGGGTGATAGGTTCTGAAGAATGCAGGTGTATGTACGGGAACAAGTTTTATGAGACACTTCTCAAGATACCACAGTTTCCATCTTAGATAGTTGTATACTTCTCAATGTTCACTATGAGTCTATCAATAACAGCCATACAGAAGTCCAAAAATAAAACCAGCCTCTCATTTCTTGAGAGTCATTTATGCGACATGCATTATACCTCATAGACCCATAGAATCAGACCATCCATTCAGCAAGTCCAATAGTGACAAACACTTGATGCTTCTAAGGAAGATATAAAACCTCCATAATGCATCTAGTGAATTGTGAAATGTTGTTTTTGGGGAGAAGGGAAAGACTCCTTTCTGACCCTGGCAGTACATGCTTAATGGCACAAAACATGAGATTTCATTCTCCATGCCCTAGTTTGCATAACTAAATGCTAGCATTGGTAACCATTCAATAGATAACAAGAACTTCCAGGTTTTTACTTCAAGCCACGATATTCTTTCTGGCATTCTAGGGAACCAGAAACTTGTCATTTTTGTTGATTCTTCTCATGGGTTTTTCAGGAGATGGTCGAAGCCACAAAACTTGGATCTTGACCTGGATCCGAACTGCACCTGAATGAGGATGTGTTTAGGCATTGTGAATCGATCCGTAAGAGAAGTGAGGTCCGCTGCAACGTTTAGATCAGTATCCAAGCTTCCCCAAAGAGTGGAAAAGTGTTTGGATCTGGGATTTTGTTTCGGGTCCACCTATTCTTTGTTATCAAGGGCAAATCAAGGCCTGCATTTGTTTATGTACCTTGAGGTACAGCAGGAAATGAAGTTATGCTCTTATTGCACATGTGGATTTGGACTGGTGTTTCTTGAAGCTGCATATGTGCCTAGTAGCAAAGCAACTAAGTTTTAAAGTGGGATGTGTACACCACTCCTTTAGCTTTGCTCTGCAAATGAATTGTCAGTCTCTTTTTTATCATTATGTGTCCCCCAATTTTATTTGGCATAATTTTACTTACATTGTAAGATCCCTTGGGCAAAGACCATGTAGCTTTGTCCTTGTTGAGTGGTGTATTCTGTTATGATGCTGTGCTAATAATTATGCACAATAATGTAGAAAGTGGAATTGACACAGTTTATGACTTAGGCCTCAGTCCTGCCCTGTGTTGGTTCAAATAACATGAATGTCATGGTAAGATGCAATAGATACTGAAGCCTACATGTTTAAAGTGCACACACAAACCGGGTACCCAAAACATCCAGTGTGCACATGCAGCTCGGGGATCCATGCATGCACATCTCATTGTACATGCAATTCCAATTTGCAAAGCAACTTCCTGTGTTTTGTGCACAAGTGCATTTTTAGCCCAGGAATCTTTTTAGCTATAACATAATCGCAATTACCCAAACCTCAGTTAGCTGCTACTCTGCTATCCAAAAGTGGGTCATGTCCTCTGATGCCTGTTCACTACATTGAAAATTCTCCTGGTTATCCATGTGTATTAAATGTCTCCTGTGATACTGGGATAATCAAGTTTGCATTGTAGCCCCATCTCTGTACATGAGATGTAGGAAAGTTGGATGGTGAGCCTTTGTTTTCCTTAGCAGTAATCACCATCTCGTGAGAAGCTGCATGATTCACAGGGCCCACTAGCATAGCTCTAGTACTTGAGGCTTGGTGGGGGACACCTTGTAAGGCTTCATGTGGAACTGAAGGGAGGGTTGGTGCAGCAACAATGCAGCGACAGGAGGACGTGTGTAAAATCAGACTCCGAGCCTATCTGTGCAGTGCAGGGGAGTTTAACTGTTCATTTTCTAGCAAGCTAAAATAGTCGTTTGAAGATGTAGAACTGTTTGTCTTTTCACTGGCTTTGGCCTAATTACATATCACCTGCGGACTTGAATCACGCTGTTAATATTCATCTGCTGTTGCCGGGCCTCCAGATGGATCTAGTTTGTGTGCTCTGACTTCAGATGCTGCATTCTTCTTTTGTTGCAAGAATAAGCAAATAGAACGCTTCCGTCCTAGGGCCCAACCCTGTAAACCCTTATACCCTTGAGAGGGCCCAGCAGGATCAGGCAGTTAAATCCTTCCAGTTGCTTTTTATCTCAAAGCCAATCCCCTTGTAGCATTCTAGCCACCCAGCTCATGTCTTCTTGAGAGGAAGAAAAGTGTTAAATGGCAAGCCAAGGATCAGGATGAGCTCAAAACCTACCCATGACTCCCAGTTTGCTTTGTTGATAAAGAGACACTCACAAGTCCAATACTGATGGGTTCTCTTTTCCCTGTTGCATTCAGCCTGCCAGAGCCCCACATGACAAGTCTGTGGCTCTGTGCCCACTACAGCACAGCAAGGTTTCCTTATAGCTACATGATGGAAGTCAAAATATCCAGATGGAACCACAGAGGTTGCAACTTGCTGCAATCTCCTGTTCTTTATTCAGACCTGACAAGCTGAATTAACATTATCTCGGGCTGCTGTGTAAAAGAGCCTTTAGTTAAAAGAGTGACAACAACACAATCAAAAGGTAGAGGAAAAGTATTCTCTCTGCTTCTCTGACTGTCTTTTTTCTTTCTTTTCCCTCCAACATATTCCTAAAATATATATTAAAAGGTGCTTTATCTGGGGAAAAGGGGTCAAATGGAATTTAATGGGGTGGGGGAATTCCCAGCTGATGATGAGGCAATACGAACAGATGCATTAGAGCCCTCGAAAACATAGCTTTTTTTTAAAGGATTCCAAATTTCTAGGGACTCATTTTTCAACAAACTGCAGTCTACACTAAATCAGTGTTAATAAGGTAAACAGGATAGTCCCCACTGGATAAAACAAGCTGGAGACTGTCTAATGAAACAGAATTCTTTGGTGTAAATATCTTTCTGGATTCATGTGATTACAGCATGAAGTTCTTGCCACACTATAGTTAAGGCCCTGTCAGCCCCTTCATTATAGCCTCCGAGTATCAGAGTTTGTAGAAAAATAAAGGCTTTCCCACTCTCGCGGCTCGATGCCACATCTGCAGCTCAAAGATCAGCCAAAAAACATATTGGATCAGTTATTAATTTATAATAATCTCCCTTCCTTTGGCTTAAGGAAGTATTATTAAATGATCCAGGCATTTAGGCTAACATTTTTCAAACATGGGAGTTTACAGTTAGGCACCTAAATCCATGCGTAAGAACCTCAGTAAGCAGGCACTGAGCTCCCATTGGTGCTAGGCATTTTACAAAATATACCAGCGACACAGTCCTGCCCCAGTGACCTTACCACCTTTAAATGTAAGCAAATTGTAGCAAGCGAAGACAGACAATTGGAGAGAAGGGGAATCCTAGCACAGGGGTTACCGCAATAACACTATGTGTTTGTTTTGGTTAATGACTCAGGCTTCTTGCTAATTATGTATTTTGCTTGTTTATTTATTATTTGGGATGGGAATGCCAGGAGGGGATAGGAGTATATGGGAGGAGATGAAGTCATCAAAAACCGAAAAGGGAATATGAGTGCAGTGGAGGATTGGGAGAGGAGCGGGAAGAGGTAGATGGACGAGTAACAAATCTCATACCAAATCTCTTCGCTTTGAGTCAAGAAAATCCCAGCAACTTGAGAAAACAGCTCCCAGGGTTAGGTTTACAAGCAGGTTACTGTATCGCTACTTTTCTGGTCAATTAAGTGCAAAATCTACTAGTAAACATTTACCGACTGTAGAAGGTGATGGCAAAAAGACTCAAATGTACTTTGGGGTTATTCAGAATCCAGATCTAAACATTGCAAATGGCCACTACCTTTAGAACAAGCTGAACCAAAGCCGGAGACCCAAAATACCCTTGAATCTTGGGAATGCTGGAAACCGGAATCCCAATTTTAAAAATGTCTTATGCCTTTACAATAGGCCATAATTGGATCCTAGGATGCAAACACCACACATTTTGGTGTGTTTGAAATCCATATTTTAATCCAGATTGGAAAAACGGGCTTTCTATCTCTCCCTTGCTTCTGGGTCCTCGCTGCTCAAGAGCAAAATGCATCAGCTTTCTTCCCCATTCCAAATCCAACATACTATGGACATGAAGCACAGGCAAGGTTTTATGTATGAGGGGGGCACGCGGAGAACTGAAGCATCGCAGATTCATTTTTACCATGCACATAATACATTCAGCAGCGCTAGTGTCGTTTAGATGCATCACCACAGCTCTTCAATTGTTTGCTGCTGATTGGTGTGGATGACTCAGTCTGACACAGCAGCAGGTAGTGAGGTAACATGTATTTGTGTTGGTAATGCTATCAGCCTAGCTGGTATGCAGAAAAGGCTCTTTTCAGACTGCGCTATAGGAGAAACAATGGGAAGCAGGATTAACAAAGCCTTTGTTGATATCGTTCCCATCATTTCTTCCTGCTGGTGTTTTTCAGGGGACTGTTTGGCTTGATCACCTTTATACTGCTCTGATTTATGTGGGATATTCAATCAAAACTGAACTTGGCATGTTAGTGAGGAAAAGAAAAGAGCTGTGCCACATGCATCTCTCTTGTCAGCCCAAAATAATCAAACAGCACAAAGGACAGCATGGAATGCGATTCTATATTTTCCCCAAATATTATAGTCCCAGGCCTCCTCATTAGCTGTCATTGTTCCCATTAGATATGCTACTGGGAGATGAGAGGTAATTAGTGTGTATAACCCAAATACCTTGTGGAATGTACTGCAGTGTAAGCTAGAATAAAGATTTTAATTACCAAATGTATCCTATCCACGGCAGATATAAATAGCAGAGATGCTGGAGTGTGCATTTTCCAAACATACACTGAACGCTTCCCTTCAGTTGGCAAAATCAGCCGACTTGCCAAATGGACGCATCCATTTCTATGAAAGACTGATCAATGAAACAAAGATAATTAGTTCTTCTTCTTATTTACTGGGCACTGAGTATGTGCGTGGCACTGTAATCCCCAAAGGCACTTGCAATAAATATTTATAATTGATGGACATGTTCATAGTAACAATTGCCTTTCCAGGGAGTGACGTGTGACTGAGGCAGACCTGTAGTTAATAATAAGCTGCAATTAGACTCATGCTAAAGCCTTGGCAGAATTTTAGGTACCTTCCAATGTAGGACTTATATTGAAGATGGCTTCCATTATATTTTATGCCCAGGCAGCTTAACACACGAGGACTGCTAGTTCTGTCCCCCAAACTGAGGCCTGGATTGGGTGTAATAGACTCAGGCCTGTGTTGGTGGTTGTGTGATACCACACCATCTCAGTGACCTGTTGAGGAGTCTGGTGCTTCTTGGGGCACTAGCAGAGACCAGTTCCCCTACACTCTGGGTGCAGGAATTGTATTTGCTAGTGGCCCTTGTGGGAAGGGGGAGCCACTTTGCACCTTCCCTGTGACATACTCAAGCAAAGGGTGTTGTCACAAGCAGAAAACTGTCCCTGCCAGGCAGCCTGATTCTAACTTAGCCCACTAGCTGCTGCCATGTAACAACATATGGGAGCAGGGCACAGAGGCTTTTTGGGGCCGAATAGGAGCAGGCTAGATTGATAACGATCTCTCCCCTTTTCTGCAGAAAGGTGGGTGTTCTTGGAACACATTTCTTCCCCTTCTCATAAAAATGGGATCAAAGACACTTGTGCACCTCAGCCTAGCAGGAGAGGATGAAGTTAGTGGGGATTCATTATTGCATGTACAGTAAAATGAAATTTGAAGATGTCGGAGTGCTTGACGGTCCATGTGCTGAGTGTATTCTCTTTGGATGATACTGTAACTGATGAGTTGTACTGATATGCTGCCAAGGGCTCATTAGTTTAATCTTGCCCAATGAAATGGCATGACACAATGTGCTGACGTAGCCTACAAGCAGCCCATTCATGTATTAAGATACAAGATCTTCGGTGGGTGTAAATCTGGAAGACTCTATTGACTTGAGAGGGAAGGTGGTGCTTTGATTAGGCCACTAGCCTGGGACTCAGGAAACTGGGGCAAACCTGCACAAGTCACTTGGTTTCGCTGGCCCAGTTCCACAAAGAGGCCTAGGTCTTGCAGCGCTGCGTATTGCAGCACCTAGTAACTCACCGGAACACCGCTGAGATCGACAAAGCCCGAGTTACACGTCTAGTCTCGTTACACAGTGATAGGTATGTTAGCCAGTGTGCCAGGCGGGGAGCCACCTAAACAAGCCAATGGGAGCTGCCAATGACAGGGAGTGTATGTCAGAGATAGGTTCCTCCCTCTGGCCTGGACTTCGGTGCCTATCTCTGCTTAGTGATCCACAAATGGGAACCCACCGCCTCGGGCTTAGGTGAGAGATTGTCTTAGGTGTCCAGACGCCTAGAGGGAGGCAGCTGTCCACAAGCCCAGAGGCAGAAACATAGGTACCTAGGGGACTTCTGCCTTGAAAACATAGGCACCAAGTGAGTAAGCGCCTATAGGGTTTAGTGGGAGTTTAGTGGATTGCAGTGGAGCCAAAACTGGGACTGAGGTAACCAAGTCTGGGGGTTAGATGCCTTTGTGGATCCAGGCCTCAGCTGTAAAATGGAAATAAAAGCACTTTCCTACCTATCAGAAGAGTTGTCACGATCAATACCTTAAAGATTGTGAGGTGCACAGATAGCATGTTAATGGGGCCACTTAAGATAGCTAGATAAGACGGACTTCCAGTGATGGATCTATGCTAAATTTATACCAGTTAAGGATCAGGCCCATTATTTGGCAAAGCATGATTCAAATCATGTGGCTGGGTAAAACATTTTAAAAAATGTAAATAACAGGTTTCCTACCCAGTGATAAAGCTTGAGATTAGTGCTTGACTTATGCTGGATAATTAGTGTAGTAGGTAATTATTTCAGAGCTGGCACATCTGCGAATACAGCACTGCTATTGAATTAGAAAATCTGTGTGGCCACCAAACTAAGATGGCTGCAGCAGTTCCACCTGGGGATCTCTAGGCAAGATTAATTATCTTTTTAACTGGCAGGGACTTGCCAAAGGATTGTGCAGACACTACCGTGTAGCCTCATTGCAGTGGATCCTGAGAACGTTTCTTTGGAAGAAAATGCCGTGCCCCTGTTTTTGGGGGCTGACTGGGCTAAGCGGTTTTGACTCAGCCAGAAGAGCTAAAATGTGCTAAGGCTACAACAGCGAGTGATGACCCGGAGGACGGGATAAGTGGCACGGACGTGGCCCGCAGGAACCTACAGAAAGGGCAGTGAAATCTAATCTTCATATGAATACAGAATTGCTATGGCAACAAGGGCACGTTGCAGAGCACATTAGAACTAGTGGATGGGGAAAAAAATCATCTAAAAATGACAAATGAGCTGGGAATCAGAGTCTGCCCAGCTCAGTGAGTAGCATAGGGGTGAGAGTAGCATGGGTCCCAGCAAGACCTGAGCTTCTAGCCCAGCTAACATTGCAATACAAGGTGGGGGAGGTGCAGCACCTCCACTGGAGTTGTGCCTGCTGAATGGGGCCCACCATGGTCAGTTCTCTGCTCTGCCCGGCTGTGGTGAAAGGTTAGGGGATAAGCTTCGTATCTTGGCCAACCTCCCCCCTCTCTCTCAATAGAAGTGGTGACAATGCCAAAGCCTAGCTGAGCTGTCAGTGCTAAGTACAGAATACTCCTGTTCTCTACAGTCACTCCAGGTTGCATTAAGTGAATTGCTCTGGATGGTATGTTGAGATGCTTGGAATATGGCTGATGCTACCGAGAATGACATTTTAATCAAGTTGCTCTTTTAATATTCATCTGTGAAACTGCAGCACCCTTCTCCCTCACAGAAACACACATCTCAAAGAAATGCTAGCAACTTGCCTTATTAGGGGTTTTTGTTACTTATTAAATGTCAGTTGTGGTCTGAGCCCTGTACAACACAGAGAAAGCTACGGTTTCTTCCCTGAGGAACTTGCACTCAAAACTGAGCTGACCACAAAGTCAAATACATAGGGCCATAATCATCCCCGGGGTAGCTGCACTAACTTCAGTGCGCTGCAGGAATGAGTTTGGCCTATAATGCACTGAGTGATCGGTGAAGCACAAAACTCAGAGCAGGACAGATGGTTTTTTCAAGAAATACTTTGGTTGTGGTGAATGATCACTGAACAACTTTGCCTCTGACCTGTGTTCTAAAGAGGGATTCGAATGAGGAAAGGGCAGTTGCCTGACACAAAAATGTTCTCAGTAAAACTAAATAGCCTTTCCATTGCACATTCCCAGTGTAAAACTACCAGGCAAATAGCTTTGCCCTAATCATTCAGGTTCTCAAAACAGCTGTGCAAATAACTGAAACAAGCTTGATTTGGAATCTCCAGGGAATTCACAGCAGCAAATGAGGACAAGATTGGGTAATCTGGGTCAGATTTTAGCAAGTTGTTTGCCTTTTTAAAAGAAATCATACTAGAGTTGTGTGTGTGTGACAAATCAAGTGAAGCTCAAATGGGTTTGGGACCAGGGTTCTCCAAGCCCAAAAGATGGGCACATTTAGTTTTATAGGGGCTATGCAAAATTACCCCAAAACTTTACACCCACACCACACCCTGCACACATACATCCACACACACACCAGGCCCTATTCTGGTCTGAAATGGAGAAATCAAAAAGGCTTAATTCAGACAAAATGTCAGTTTGATTAAACACCCCCAAACCCAACAAAACAACAAAAAACTAGCTGTTTTCCTCCTTCCTACTAACTCTTCCCTGCAACTGCCACTTATCTCCCACTACCAGCTAGGTCCTCCAGCAAGCATTCAGCCTTCTTATAACATGTTGCACGAAATTAGGTACCATCAATTCACCACAGCTGGCCAAGCCCTGCTACCCTATCAGACCCTGCAAGCCACAGTAGGCTATTGTGACCTTGAGTGCATGTATGTGTGTGTGTGTGTGTGTGTGAGAGAGAGAGAGAGAGAGAGAGTGCTCTCTGCCAATCCCTGGATGGGGTTTAAACACTAAGCTACATACAGATTCAAAGGTCATACTCAAAATATACAGAAGATCATTAAAAATGGACAAAAAAATGCAGAATGATCCCATCTTCTAGCCATGCTTGTGTTTATTTTGAATTCTGATGAATCAGTGGCCAGAAGATTAGAGTGACTCCCAGGGAGCAAGAAAGTAACACAAGGGGAGAATCAGAAGCTGTCGCAAAAGAGACTTGGGTTTGTGAATCAAGAAATACTTCTCTGTACAACATATGACTAACCTGTGCAACTTGCAACTGTAGAACATTATTGAAACAAATAACGTAGTGACATTAAAGAAAATTAGACACATGAATAAGAATAGAAATTGCAATGAAACAAACTAGGATAACCTATACAAGGGCTATCAAATCTCCTGTTACAGGGCACAAGCTGATCATCAGTTTCTGACAGCCTTCTCTCTAGTATCTCTGAAGCTAGTCTCTTTTTCCCATCCCTGCTTCTGAGCTAGAAACACATAGAGGCAAATTAGAATAGTAGTTGCAACAACATATCAACTTTGGTCTTTTCTAGTCCACAGGAAAAGAGCAACTTTCATGGACTTCAGCTCTATCCATGTGCCTGCTCTGTGAAATAACTAACACTTCAGTACCTGGACTGAAATATAACACTAGGCAAAGCAGTTGTCCAACAATAAATAAAGACTTGCTAGCATTTTATCCTGTAGGACCTTACTGCATTGCTATATTTACTAAGATACCTGGGATCAGCCACATGGATAAAAAAGGCTAATAAAAGACCACTTGGGATGATTTTAGACATGTAAGTGTTTAGTATGTTCAGCCTTGCACTGAGTTTTGCTGGGGGGATTAGGTATCAGCGTGAAAGTTTTGCAACCATATAACAAAATGTTGCAAATTGCAGGAAGTGTATCTGTGATACTTTGAATGTCTGTGCAAGTATGCACACAGAGATGTGTGCCAGGAAAAGGATTCTCTCCCACCTTTCCTTTCCAAAAGTTTATCTTGCATTTAAAATTCATCATCATACAGTGCAAAGTTCATTTCCACAGTAAACAGAGGCCATTCAAAAGTATTAGCATTGCTCAGGCTGCTGTTCCTAGCCTCTCTGTACTCTGGGTAGTACATTTCTTCTGCACAATAAGGAAGAGAAATCTTGGTTGGCTATGATAGTAGCCAGGGTTATGTGGGTCTCGTTACTTTCTGGCCACCCTCCTGCACAGCTCCAGTAGCTTCCCTGGAAGAAGGCTGCCTATAAAGCTTTCATGTGGCTGCATATATTTCGGCTCCAGTTTGTCTGGTAAGTTAAGATGCTGTTTCTTTTAATGCCTTTCAGTGCTACTTATTGTTATGCCCATCCGAGGATCTGGCCAAAATGTAACATAGGCCAAAAGACAAGGCAAGGCGAACTGCCTCTATGATCCCACCTCTGTTTAGAAAGCTACCAGTGCGGAAAACCTGGCTGCAGTGCATAGGTGCTGGAAATAGGGGTGCTGCGGCTTGAAGTGGTTTCCATCATATATGGGGTTTGCAGTTTGGGTCAATGGTCTCAATACCCCTGCTATAGTGTGGTGCTGATCTGACATGCTTCCTGTGTGGGCTGAACTGAACGTGTTCCTGACTTATGCTGCAGCCCTATTGAAATCCAGAGCTGTAGCATACTGTGGGTGCGTGATCAAAACATGGTTCTGTTCCATCTCAACTGGCAAGACCTGGTTGTATTTTAATCAAGTCAGGGCAATGCCATGTAGCCAAGAACCCAGTGTGCCCATTTTCCCCAGGTGTAGGGGAACCTTAGCCAGCATCAGTGCAGTGCTGTAGTTGGTGAATGCTTAGTACAAACATGCTCACATGCAACCAATCACATCACCTCACCCTACACTTTTCCTCCAGTGTTCGGCTCTGGGGACCAGCGTCCCAGTCCAATGGGTTTGCAGATGCCACCCTTCATGGAATTGGCTGCACAAGCAGAAAATTCCATGGCTGCCCCCTCCCAGCGCAATGTGAATCAGGCCATATTGTCATCTGACGTCAGGTAGTGTTAACATAAATGCTAAACAGCCAAACAGCTTCAGCGTCACAACTCTCAGCCCAGTGCTTTACCCTGTGTGGGTAACAATACAAAACATACAGCTTCATCATTGCAATTCAGAGTCACGTTGTAAGCTGTGTAGAGTACTGTTCTGATCGAAGGACTCAAGCAATCTTCTTTTGTGCCCAAAGGTATGATTTCTACGTAGCACATGAAACAGTGACACTTTTTAAATTAAAGTACAAAAGACATAGCACATGATCCAGTTTGAAAAGCTGGAGGGTGTCTATAAATCCTGGCTCAAGTCAGATGTGTCCCTCTCCAGTTAATGTGAGATTTGTTACCATAGACAGGAAACAATGCTTCCAAACGCCTTTTATGGATAGACATTTCACAGATTTAGATTTTAAGCTCTTTGGCTCAGGCATCATCTTTGTGTTACGTGTTAATACAGTACCCAGCAAAGTAGGGCCCTCATTCTTGATTGTGACCTTAGGCCAGTCAGGTCATCTCTCTGTGCAGCAGGAAGACGGGGCTAATAGCTTACCCATCTCTGTGGAGCGCTTTGAGGTCTTTGGATGTAATGCACCAGACATGTGAACTATTCCAATGATGATGAAAATGGAAAAATAGGCAAAATGCATCTAATTGTGTTTTTAACCTTGCATCAGTATGATGCAGACTCCAGGTTTCAATTCTAGTGCACAATAAAATGTATCCTTTTTATCAAGATTGTTTTTATTGTATCTAAAATGTATAAGAGCTAAAATAAAAGTAGCTTTAAAAACAAAACACAACAACTGTTTAAGATCCTTTCCCAGAGAAGTATCTGAATACACCTGCTGACTAGGAAAGGAAAAACAATGATATTTGAAAATAAGAGTTGAAAAGTTCTTTTTTTTCTCCTCTCATAGTGGATGACTTCACTGGTGCTAGCTGGGGCCTTGGCTACACTGGCGCTTTACAGCGCTGCAACTTTCTTGCTCAGGGGTATGAAAAAACACCCCCCTGAGCGCAGGAAGTTACAGTGCTGCAAAGCGCCAGTGTAAACACTGCCCCAGCCCTGGGAGCGCGGCTCCCAGTGCTGTAAGCTAATCCCCACAGGGAGGTGGAGTACCTGCAGCGCTGCGACCACACTCGCACTTCAAAGCGCTGCCGCAGGAGTGCTCCCACAGCAGCGCTGTATGGCTGCAAGTGTAGCCATACCCTCAGCCTAAGGAATGGCTTTCCTTGCTCAGCTTTAGGTGTCAGTGAAACCATTAATAGTGGCAGGACAAATCTTAAATGATGAACCCAGGTTTTGACATGGGAAACACTTTTCACTAAATGTTGGTGTTGCTGCATTTCTCGGTGTTGTGCTACATTTCATACCTATTTTGTATTTACACGGCCAAGGGCTACAGAGGAACTGAATTTGTCCCTCATTCATCATGTGAGATCCCCTTCAGTACATGGGAATTAATACAGATATGTTCTCGCAGGACTCAGCCTTTAAGCTGATACATATCCAGTGGTTCTCAATGTGCCCTCTAATGCAGCTTGCCTGCAGCTAGTAACATTTTGTGTCCATCTTTCCCAGGACCACGCAGATATTGAGTGGAAGTTTGCACGGACAAAGCTGTGGATGAGTTACTTTGATGAAGGTGGCACTCTGCCCCCTCCATTTAATATTATCCCAAGTCCCAAGTCAATCTGGTACCTTTGCAAGTGGATCCACAAGCAGCTGTGCCCAGACATGGACTCTGAGGATGAACAGAAGAGGCATGAAAACCTAAAAACATTCACAGTAAGGAGGCTTATATTTTAGTATTTCATTTGCCCAGAGTATTATTTATTAATTCAGGCTCACAGAGTCCAGTATCCCTTTGCTTTTGGTAGAGCCAGTGGGAGACATGGAGACGTGACTGATGCCCATGTAATATACACCTACCTATTTAATTGCAGGAACGGCATGCTGACAACCTGATTCAGAATCAACATTACCAGGTAAAGCCTCCAGTACATTAAGTCATTTATTGCCTATTTCTTGCTTGTGCTTGATTCGTGACACCTTGCCGGCTGCAAAGTGCTGTAATGTATTTTGACACGTGTACAAGCCCTAAGAGGTTTTGGCTCATTGTGGAATAAAATATGCATGGCTTCTTCCAAACGGTCTGTGCGGCTCGGGTCAGCGACTCACATGTGGCCTTTCACCTCTTCAAATACAGTGCAAACGCTGGGTGAAATTCCCATTGAATTCAGTGGAGCCAAGATTTCATGCCTGGTCATGCGGTGAAGGGAAACCCTTATCAAAATTACTGCTTTAAAAAGTCAAAAAGATTAGCCTTATTTTTGCAATGAATTCTGAGATTCATCACAAATAAGGAGCAATTGGGGTCTGTTTATGACTGAGGAAGGCTCAGATGAGAGGAATGTTTTCTTCTGCTGCAAAGCCTTTTGTAGCTTCTATTTATTCTTAGCCTGCCTGGGTTCAAGAATTCATTAGATTCAACTTATAACAGGATGAATGCGTATTTACAATACCAGCTGCTTGAACCCCACTGAATGCATTATTCTGAGAGGAAAAACAATAATAATAATAAATCCTCTGAATGTTGTTACATACTACATCAGGCCTACATTTTCACAAGTGACTGATGATTTTGGGTGCTTCAATTTTTAGGTGTCATAGGGCTTGGCTACATTGGAGAGTTGCAGCGCTGGTGGTGGATTTACAGCGCTGCAACTTACTCACCGTCCACACTTGCAAGGCACATACAGCGCTGCATCTCCCTGGCTGCAGCGCTGGCTGTACTCCTGCTCTGCCTGGGGTATAAGGATTGCAGCGCTGGTGATGCAGCGCTGCTCTGCCATTGTGGCCACCAAAAGCGCTGTAATTGGCCTCCAGAGGTATTCGGAGGTATCAGAATGCCTGTTCAGCCACTCCCAACAGCTCTACAAATGCTGCAAATGTGGCCACACTGCAGCACTTTCCCTACACAGCTGTATGAAGACAGCTGTAACTCCCAGCGCTGTACAGCTGCAAGTGTAGCCATACCCTAAAATTGAGACACCTTAAAGGGGCTTAGTTTTCAGAGAACAGGCACTTGGTACTTTTCTGAAACTCAGGCCTCTCTTATATGTCTTAAGCTGGGCACCACAAAGTCAAGGCATCCATAGTCACTCTTGAAAATGTAGTTCTCAGAGCTTTTTGACTTCACCGGGCTGTTGACAAAGAGGATTTTCAAAGATGCCCCTGGAGTTAAGGCTTGGCAATCTGCCTGAGGGACATGTATCATAGATTTACTCTCCCCACTTACAGACACAGAGAGGTTGAGGGCAACATTTGGAGTGAGAAGAGACCTACTGGCATGCTGAAAAATGTGTGTTCAATTGCACACCTATGTTTGTGAACACATCTACAGTGGCTAAAAACCAATTTGCTTATGTAATGATAGCCATGACCTACACAAAGGCAGGGGCAAATGGGCACATACTTTTACTTACAAATGGATCTCTCCCCACCAAAAATTCAGTCTGAATTGAATAGCCCAGGACCACAGAAGGAGTCAGAGACCTAAGGCGAGTCACTAAGAGCTTATCCTGTGAAGTGGAGAATCTTCAGATCCCGGTACCAGTAATAGGTGCTCAAGGTCTGGGAACCTTGCAGGATGGAGCCGTTAACATATGTTAGACTGATCACCCTCAGGATAGACTATGCCCTTGGATGGATGTCCATGGTTTCCATTTACTTCCATGGGACCCCAGTTGATATCCATGTGGGCCCATGTGGCTCTGAATGAATCCAGCAAGTTTTGGCTGTTCTTCAGTAAATGTATTTGTTTAGCTATGGAGATGTCCGTGACTCATGAGTGTGGGAAAAACAAATCTCCAAGTGACATACTTAACAGTTCCATAATACCTGGCATATATATGAGACTTGTACTGCAATTTTAAAAGCACTTGACATTCTTTAACCAATTAAGACTCATATTATCCCCGCGATGTGGGTAATTATCCTCATATTACAAATGGGGAAAGCAAGGCAGAGAAGTTAAGTGGCTTGAAGTCATGTGTCAAATTAAGAAGGCAGAGGCATGAAATCTCTTCTCACACAAGCATTGTTACATACAGACAATGCAAATACAGGACTTTGATTTATGCTTAACTGCTGAGCTTTCAAGATGCAAGATCTATAACTCTTTATAATGCTTCATTATGTTTGAAAGAACATGCCCCATTTTTCAACACCAAAGGCAGGTCTGTGACTCCGCAAACAGTGGGACAGAGACGTTACAGATAGTGAAAACACAATGAGACTGCCCCGTTTGGCCTCAATAAGTAGGTAGCGGAATCATTCATGTTCTTTTATGTTTCAGGAAGTGATCAGAAATCTAGTGAAAAGATATGTTGCAGCAATGATACGAAATTCCAAAACCAACGAAGGATTAACTGAAGAAAACTTTAAGGTAATCCATTATTCTGTAATACAGTTGCCTCTCATAACACTCAGTGACGCCACCTCAGTGATGCCACCTCCTTTGTAAAGCACTTTGAGACCTACTGATGAAAGGATTATTTAGTATTATTTGTTCTGAGCATACCTGTGACATGTATGTCTATATGCATTCTTGTGAGCAGGCAAGGTCTGCGCCTCCTTTTGGTTCCCTCTAGGCTTTAGCAGTTTAGCATGTTATAAAGTGCAGTAGGTTTGTCTGGACTAGGATTTTAGAAGGTGTTAATCAGATTGATCTTATTTCATTTAACATCACTCTTTTAAATGCTAGTCTAGATAAGACCAAAGATTGTGTGTATGAACAATAACACCAGTGGCAAGGAACATGATTATGCAAGATCGCAGACCAATCAAAGGCAGCCATGAAGAGACAGACTTAGATGACAATCAACAGATGAAACATCACAGTGTGTGTGTGACAGATGGGCTATGTCTTTTCCTTAGTATGCTTGAGTTTCTGGGGGAGTCAGCCCCAAGGAGGGAAACATTTGTCACCCAAGTTAAATGTGGGGCCCATCAACTAAGAAAGAGTTACATTAATGCTTGTAAATTTCAGCAGAGCCCCCTCTCGCCCCCATTCACCCCTTGGGTGAACATCTTCATTAAATTTTTAAAAAACAATTATTCCTTTTTTTCTTGGTGTCAAGAGGGCTGGCCTAATGGCTGTTAGAGAGAGAGATCTAGAGAGGCTCTCTCTCTAGGCACAGAATTACTAAAATGTTCCTTCAGTCGCTGAATAATGAAAGATTTATCTGGTATTCTTGTACATAGTGATTTGGTATCAGACATTTGCATAACTTTGAACACTCCTCTCAGAGGAATACAATCATTCTTTCATGTCACAGATGAAGCTTCTGAGTGTAACTCATTTTCCGTCTTGCCTTAGGAATTAAAGCAGGACATATCTAGCTTTCGCTATGAAGTTCTTGACCTCTTGGGAAACAGGAAACCCCAGAGGAGAAGTTACTCTACTAGCAGCACAGAGGTCTCCCAAAAGGATGAAACCAACGAGGATGGTGCTGGAGAAAAAGCTAAAGCCAAGAGTGTTTCTTTCAATATAGACAACAAGAAACAAGATTTCAATGTGTCAGCTCTGATTAAAACTATGTCTGGGATCGAAATTGTGGAAGAGAAACCAAAAAGCAATGGAATAAATAAGCGCTCTTTTGTCCGAAACGGGAATAGGGTTCAGAGGCTTTCGAGCTCCAAGAAAGAGTCTTTCAAAAGACTGGGTCTCCTCTTCTCGAAGATGAATGGACACGTGCCTGAGCCAAATTCAGAGCCTATGTACACTATTTCAGATGGAGTTATTCAGCCACATTACATGTGGCAAGACATTAAATATTCTCAGATCGATAAAGAGAGAGAAGAGAACTGTTCCAAAAGTGAAATTAACCTCAATGAGGTGGACTACAGTGGGAACATGAGACTTACAGGACAGAGCAAGGAATGCCCTATGGTTTGTACCAGCTCTCTTCACTGTGCTTCCAATATTTGCTCCTCTAATTCCAAACTTATAGACTCCACCGAGGATGTGTTTGACTCCTGGGGAGAGACCCGTGACTTGCTTATAAACCAGTGGAAAGATGGGCAGGAAGATCATATTACAACTCGGCTATAAGTAAAGCTATTAAACACCTGCTATAGGACGTAGCTAAATATTTGTCATTGTTTGCTATCACCGATGGTTCAGAGTCAGGAGTCCCTTTCGGTCCCTAGCATCGGGTGTAGGAATCTAGTTATTTTAGCCTGTTTTATAGCCACCTTTACCACATTTTTTTATTTGCCTTTTTACACTCACCAGTGCTGAACTATTTACCAGTTTGGGCCAATGTTAAGGATGTTCAATACTATGCAGCAGAGGTGCAAAGTGCTGTTCCCTACCAATTGCTATGCTTAGCCTGTATGTGCTTACTGTAAACCCCAAGGTTCTTTTATTGATGCAGATCCAGTCTTCAGATCCCATAAACCTCAGATGTTTTGGTGGCAGAGTAAAGGACCTGTACAGTTTCTTTCCTAATCCAACTATCTGGTTGTTCACTGGATGTCAGAGACAGATGTTGCCTCCTGATTCAATGGGTGCAGGGATTGAGGGGGGAGAGAGGAGGGGGATCATAGTGGGCCTAGGCCTTTGAGGGTCGCTGCTCTTCCTGCAGGAATGGGAGGAGATCAGGAGTCAAAGAGGGCCGGGGGAGGGGACATTTTTCTCCCTACAGGAATGGGGGAAGTCAAAGAGGGCTCAGGCCTAGGGGAGTTACTTCCTCTCCATGGGGACTGGAGGACCTCTGCTCTGTATGCAGCCTGGGGGCTGGTCCAGCCTCTCCTTGAGCTCCAGGCCCGCTGCTGGTGGGAGCCATATCCCTGACCCAGTCACCTTGGACCTCATCCAAAGTGAGATCTGGATTTGGCCAGGGTGGGTGAGTTACTTCCTGCACTACCAATGGCAGGCACAAAATCCAAGTGGGTCTGTGAACCTGTGTACCAGATCACACCACCCCAACTCAAATTTCTCCCAGTTGCCCCCCTATTACCAAGAAGGGGCAGCCGGGCCAAACCAGAGATGAGGGCCCTGAAGAAGTGCCTCCAGTGCGCACCAGTTCATCTGGGCCACATTTCTGTGGGTGCAGTGAAACCCATGGACTTGTGCTCAAGTCACCCCTGCTGTATGTTGCACATTCTCCTCATTTCACTGCTCCACGGTACCAGCTAGTGAAAAGTAGCTTAACTGGAGACTAAGAACCAGACTGGAAGAATTGTCACAAGGGGTTTCCAGTTATAACTGGCCTTTTTCTTTTTTAAGCAATACAGCCTCTGATTATTTCCCTTGTGTGCATTTTTAAGGTTGTACATTACAGTCTCAATGTAAACTATTACTGAAATGAGAGAAGTGTATTAGCCAGTTACCATCACCTGTTGTTACGTGCTCTGCTCATATTGATCTCATTTTTCATTTATCAGATACATATAGCAATCCGTTACCCCTCTCATTAGAAGTAGAGTTACTTACTCCTTTTACACAGAAAGAGAAATCGAGGGCCTGGCATAGTTCTAGGGCTTTGCATAAAGATGGGACTGCACTAAAATCCAGGATCCAAACTTCCCTGCCTGTGTTTGAAATACAACCCACTGGCTGAATTTTACAACTAGCTCCTATATCTTTGTATTGGGTTGCACCAAAGCCCCACATCTGAGCCGCCCTGAATCTTTGGTGTTTGAAATTCAGATCTGAATTTTGTGGCTTGAGCCCATCTTTAGTGCTGCCTTGACTTTTTGTGGTCTACAGATTTTTCAGTCCTGGATGGTACAATGTTTTAGGTAGAAAACTGCTCTCCTGCTGTGCTATCAAGCTCTAAGAGAGACCATCTTCCTTGTTTTCATTAATCGCATTCCTTAAAACCAGCCTAAGCAATACCAGTTTAAACTTTGCCCATGCAGTTTCTATTCTAGCTGCACCAAAGTGGAACACAGCAGTAGATATCCCTTATCATTTGTTTCCAGTAGTGCTATAGTATGCTAGGCACTGTGTAAGCATAAAGGATGGTACTGTCCCTGGCCCAAACAGCTTCACAGTTTGAAGGAGACACACAGACGTAGGGGAGGGGATGTAATACAACATACAGGTGATTCTGATAACGCAGTGCTTGATAACAGAACTTCCTTGGTTGTTGCTGCTGAGATATGTAGACTAGCACCAATCACCCCTCTCTCTTGCCATTATTAGTTAGTTCCTCTGTTGTAGGAATCACGGTGGAAGTAGACCATCAGGAGGTTATTAAGTGATTTGCTTAAATCAGGGCCTGAATGTGCAGAGGAAAGTGGCTCAAGAAGGGTGCTCAGGAGAGCACGTGGGGCAGCATGTATTCTCCCCAAGAGAAATACAGACAGCTGTAAGGGGCACCCATGATTCGATACATAGATTCCCTTAAAAGAAAGCTACCCTGAATAGCTCAGAGCAGTGATCTTCTGGGTTCTGATCCTATGAGGTGCGAAGCTAGCTCAGGTCCTGCTGAAGGGAATGGAATTGAGACTTCCAGGATCAGGTCCGAACTGCACATGGCTGTGGCTTGTGTTTGGAGGAGAGTTTACTGTAATAACATTGTGAACATCTGAGTCTACAGTTGGCGACACCCCTTTTTTCTGAAAAGTGGCTGGAGCTCCAGGAACTCCCAGTTACAGTAGCTCCTTTCCTGGTTTAAAACGCCCAAGCATGACACATTTTGCCTGATTATTAAATATCAGTTTCTCTGCCAATAGGAAAGCTGTTTCGGCAGATGGTTCCTTCGGACACCCATATGTTACAAATGAGGTCGCCTCTCAGTACAGATGAGCCCAAACCAAAAATCTGGGATCCTAGACAGGAAATTGCAGCTGTAAATCGAATTCACAGTTAGCCTCTATCGCTATTATGCGTCAAAACAAAACCTTGGGTCTCAGCACGCAAGCCTTGTGGAACGTTTCAGTGCAGCTCAGTCTGGACTTTGTGGTTCTAAGTGAGCTCTGGTTTTCAGCAAGATGAGCCACTGGTGTAGAGTTCCTGAGTGCAAATTGCATTGACTATGCTGCTTGAGCCCCATGCAACATTCACCCCTAAATATTTAAGCCTGTCCCGCAGTTAAGGCACAGTGAAAAGCACCTTTCACCATCAGCTCAACAGCTTTCAGGCTCTCATGCTTACAAGGTGGTTTAAATTGTCTTTGATGCTACATTTTCTCTTCTTGTGAGGGAGAACGAAGCACTTACAATATTGCACACCAAAAATATGCAAATTCCCAGGACGAGAGGGAGGTTCCTGCTCATTCATAAACAAATCCACCCTCCCTTCATACTCATACCCCAAAGCCAGCTATGCAGAAGGATGGTATTCAGGGTGGATTGGAGGGAATAATGAAAGGAGCATCCCCACCCAAGAGCAAGCACTTTCTGAAGACTTACAAACCAATCTGAGCAGTTAGCTGGAGGCAGAGATAGTGTCTGAAATCCCTTCATGCTTCACCTACCGACTATGTAATTTATGAATCTCTGAACGGGGCTGGCCAGCCATAGTGCTGTTCCCTGCCTAGCAAGTAAGAATAAAAATCACTCCTGGGATAGCAATGCAGATTCTATCCGCTGAGCTCAAGGAAACTGGGCTACAATCAGGGTTGATGGCTCTGAGTGTGGAAGGGGTTTTATTTCCATCAGGACAGTGAGCACACTGCTAGTGGCCGTGATTACAGCCTGTCCTTCAACTGCAGCATTTTTGTATCAGCCAGTTCACACATCAAACAATGCAACAGAGTTGCCACGTTGTAGCAGTGCATAAACAGAATGCAACAGTAACTGCTGGATTCATAAACCCCATCCGTGCAAACAGCATTAGATGTTTTGCCCTGCTGTGCCCGCAAAGGACACAGATAGGAACAAGAAAGTGCTGCACACAAAGATCCATGGTAAAGTTAAGTTGAAGGTGAGAGGTATGTTGTGCCACCATGGCCCCTTGGCTGAGTCTTCTGGGGATTTGTTTGGTGGCTCCAAGTTTTTTCACTCCCTAAATAAGAGCAAATTACATCAAGCCTTTCAACGGAACACAACTATTTCATTACAAAGAAGAACCCACTATAAAGAGTAAAGCACCCGACTGGGCATTTATAAAACTTTCACCCTGCTCTTACCTGCCAGGAAAAGGGCCAACTTCTCTTCAGCTATGGCAGTAGGACCCCTCTGGACTTAGTTGTACTAAAGCCAATTAAAAAACACCAACTATTTTTTATGGTAAGTTTCCTGAGGAAAAAAATCTTTTCTTAAATAAAAACCAAAAGTGAAAACTGGAGAAAAAAGTTAATTTTCTTATTTAAAAATTGTTTTTGGTAAAAAAAATTGAATCAAAGAATCCAAAAACTTTGACCAAAATGAAGATTTTTCCATTTAAAAATTTTGTTTTGGTTGAAAAGAAATTTTGTAGTTGAAATATTCATTGAAACATTTTTTGTTCTCTAGGTTGCCCCTAGGTGTGGCTGAGAGTAAAATGTAGTGTGATGCTGAGAATTTCCTTGGAAAGTAGTAGCAGGGGCTAGATCTTTTTGCACGCATCAGTTCTGCACTCACAGCTCTGGTTGGCCTATATTCTTTGTGTTTCAACACTAACCCTCAACACGTGCAAAGAAACTCAAAGTTAAGAATATTTACTTGATTTCCCCACTTTTTCAGATCTTTAGATTTCTTTTCATGTGAGATTGGACCTAAATTACACATCATCTCCCAACTCTTCAAAGTGACACTCGCCAAAAAGGAACTGTCACGGAGTGTGGGGGAGTCCAGCCCTGCACCCCTCTTCCTGGGACCCACAGTGACTCTTAGCCAGCCAGTAAAACAGAAGGTTTATTGGACAACAGTAACACAGGTTACAGCAGAGCTTGCAGGCACAGTCAGGACCCCTCCACCGAGTCCTTCTGGGCTTTCAGGGTGCTTGGATCCTAGCTAGGATACCCTGAATTCCACCCATCCAGCCCCAAGCCTAAACTCAAACTGCTTCCCTCCTGCCACTCCCTTCCTTTGTCCCCTTCCCGGGCAAAGGTGTTGACCTTTCCCCTCCCTTACCTAGCTCAGGTTACAGGCCCTGGCATCGTCCATCCCCTAAAGTCCTCCCCTGGTCTCCCACTCCCCACACAGACAGTCCCTACTGCATCACAGGAACCACTGATGATGATGACACCACACAATTACATTTAAGATGTAGTATAAGTGAGGTGTTTATGCTGATGTCAGAGATTAATGAACACATTTCAGAAACAGAAATTAAGTAAACATCTTTGCAGACAAAAGTAGATATATAAATACTTGAATATTTACATAAGTGATCTCTTCAGAGGAAGCATATCTAGTGGTTGGAGCACAGGACCAAGAGTCAAGAATCCTGGGTTCTATTCCCAGCTCTGCTACTGATTCACTAGGTGACCTTGGGCAAGTCACTTAGCCTCTTTATGCCTCAGTTTCCCCATCTGTAAAATAGGGATAATATTCTTACCTACCTCGCAGGGGAGAGGGGCTGTGAGTTTTAATTATTTAATATTTGTAAGCACTTTTGAGATCCTCAGATTAAAGGCGCTATATACAGTAAGCAGACAATATTAGTAAAATATTTTCATTTATTTTCTTACAACTAATTCAGGTAAGGCTTTATCTGTCAACTGTGACGTGACAGTTTTCCACAAACAAAAAATAATGTGCTGGTCAGACAGGGGGATTTAGGAAAATGTCTGCAGTTGACAGGTACCAAGAGCAGGGTGACCTAGCCGTCTAAACTCTGAACATCCTTGCTTTCATGGGATTATGTCTCACCCTTAATGTTACTTTATTGTATTTTTTTTGTGTTCCACATTCTTTTTCTAATGGTATGATATGTAATATATTTTTAGCAGAAATAGAAAGAAATGTAAATATTAAGAGTTGTAATATTTAAATAAGTGATATATAATTAGCGTATCAATAAAACCTTACATTTTAAAGAGATTAAAATTGGTTAATGCACTAGAGATGTAACAAGAGGGCTTCATGTACAATCTAGCATTACTGCATGTACACATGGCAAGCAATTTGAATAGGAATAGGATAACTTTTACATATATATAGTTAACCCCATAGAGTAAGTGGTCTTATGCATCACCCATTGCTGGCAATAGGAGCTATGTCTGAAATCACTATTACTGACATGGAGTTAACATAATCAGTAGGGATACGTACGATAGCACACAAAAAAGGGATTGCTCATATAGTATGGGAATTGTGTAACCACTGTACAGTTACATAAATTACACTTTACAATTGCATTATGAAATGTAGCACAGCACGGTGTAAAGGAAAAAGTTGTATAACTCCCAGAGAAGTTGTGAGTGAAGCCCCATCCTGATCCTTGTGACATCAATTTCAAACCAATTTATTTCAGTGGGAAGAGATTCAGATCCTACCCTGCTAGAAATGTTTTCTGTTGTTGTCTATATAACATACATTACACTGAACTTATGTTTTTTCTTCCTTCACTGCTTCCAAATGTGGCCAAAGATTTGCATGGGCATAGCTTACATCTTTTTATTTGCTTCCATCTTCGGTCCAAATTCTGCAGTCCTTACTCAGGGAAAAGTTCTAATCTACTTCAGAAGGATTTAATCTGAGTGCAGACTGTTATGTTCCTGTACTAGATATGGACTAGCTACAGAGCTTGGTTATACACACCTGACCTGATCATCATAAGATCTTTTAATGCTCTTCCAGGTATGGCTAAGTTTAGCTTTAAATAAGGTGTTTACACACAGTACCCTCTAGTGGCTAAACAGTATAATACAATTTAGTATTCCATTACACTCCCCCTTAAAGTTCGACATACCTACCATTTACAATGTTTACAATATCACATTGTCTTTCAAGTTCAATACATATCAGTGTTAAATGTCTCTTAATTGTACTGGTTTTCTAATCATATGACCCGAATACAAAACAATTTGGTCATCTGGCCGTCCATTAGCTGCAACAACTGACTGCGGTCATTCGAGAATCCCTGAGTCATCGTGTTCCATGTAGAGTTTGTTTTGTTGATTGCTTTTTCTGAGAAACAAATTGTAGATGTTGATGGTTTCTATTGAACTCTTCACTGTCTGTCTTGATTACATACAGCCAGAGTGCTGAATTCTTTTTCTTTATGACAGCTGGAGTTGTCCACCCCTTTTCCCCATCCAATTTTACTCAAAGTGTCACCAGGTTTTAGACCCAGTAGTTCTTCGAGAGACGTCTGTGGTAAAAAATGTTCATATGCTCTTTTCGCCTTTTTATCTGATTTGGTTACCTTCTTCACGCCTGGCCACTTTGAAGACAGAGTCTTTTCCAAAGTGGGAACAGTAGTTCTGAGTTGTTTTCCCCATCAGGAGTTGTGCTGGACTACATCCAGTAGCTGCTATTGGTGTAGATCTGTAACTCAGAAGAGCAGGAAACGGATCTTCCTGTTGTAGTATTTTCTTGGCTGCCTATATATCTTTCTCAGCCTCTCTACTCGCTTGTGGGGACTGTGCACTGCTAGTAATATGATCAAAATCATATTGAATTTGGAATGACAAATTCTGCTGCAGTTAATTGTGGTCTGTTGTCTGTCACTAGTTGTTCTGGAATACTGAAGTGAGCAAAAGTGCACTTCAGTATCTTGATAACACTGTGACATGTCTTTCAAGTACATTATTTTTCCAGCGATATAGAAACGACCCATGACAACCAGGTAACAATGTCCTTTGAATTCACACAAGATCTGCTGCTAGTCTCTTCTAAGGTATCTCTGGTAGAGATGTTTCTACACCGTATGATTCAGAATTGTCTCTTAAGTTGATTTGTTCTTTATCTCCTTTCAAAAGTCCATTTTCATCAAATCCTCCATCCCTTTCTCACTTGGTCCATCCTGGCTGCACTGCAGCTGAAAAGATTGTTGGTCTGTGATCCTTGGATCACATGCATTCTGCATGCAAGGCTTCTGTCTCTGTAAATTGTTTCTGTGATGAACTGGAACCTGCAGTTCAGACTATCTCCGGGCTAGTTAGAGCTGTGTCAAGTGAGTGCAACTCTGGGAGGGGTTGAAGGTGATTGTAAGTGCTTCTGAGATGAATGTGACATCAGCTCCTGAGGCAATTTTAAAGCCAATAGTCTTTCCATGAATATTCAGTTTTACTTTCCAGGCAGGCTCTCCATCATCATATATGACAGATCCCAGAAACAATAGATCTAGATTGTCTCTAATATGAGCACTCTCTGATGCTTTGGTGCAGCAAACTGCTGCAAAATGTCTATATTTCATGCATTTATTATGCCATGTGCCTCTGCCTGGACATGCATCATCTCTTGAGATATTACTTGTTCCACATCTTGTGCATGTAGGCTGGATTTTGTCCCTTTTAGCTTGGGTGTTCTCTCTCTCTGCCTCAGGGGTTTTATGATAGCTGTTAACACTCCAGTATCAGAGGGGTAGCCATGTTAGTCTGGATCTGGAAAAGCAGTAGAGAGTCCTGTGGCACCTTATAGACTAACAGACGTACTGGAGCATGAGCTTTCGTGGGTAAATATAGGGTGCCACAGGACTCTTTGCTGCTGTTAACACTCCAATGTCTGTTTACAGTTTCTAAGATAGTTTCAGGTTTCTCAAGTTGCTCTTGCCTTTTGTTCCGTTGTTTGACTAATTCTGACTGCTTTGCTATCTGCATAGCTTTGGCTAGGATTCAATCTCTCTTTAATTGTACCTGTTGGGAAGGATTTTTTATGTTAACCCAATAATGAACTTATCTCTGATATTTTCATATTTTATGTTCCCCGAATCACAGTTTTCAGCCAATGTATGCAATGCTCTTATAAAATATTCAACCTTTCCCCCTAGTTCTTGAATTCTCTGTTGAAAACACACTTTCATAAACGACAGTTCTCTGGGGTATAAAGTACACATCAAACACAGCACCAGAACCTTTTAATAGTCATCTCTGTGGCTGTCTTCAGTAAAGTCAAAGGATTTAAAGATATACTCTGCCTGCTTCCCTATAGCATAAATTAAAGAAGATACCGGTATATCTCCGGTTTCTTTGTGGAGCTTGGTAGCAATGCAAAATCTTGCAAAACATTGTTTCCAGTCTAACAAACCTTCTCTGTGGCTCATGAGATCCTGCAACTTTTGTTGCTTTGTTCCTTCTCTTTCTGTTCATAGTTTACTTTTACCACCACATCATGTTCCTGTACCAGATATGGACTGACTACAGAGCTTGGTTATATATACCAGATGCGTTCATTAAAGATCCTTTGATACTCTGCCAGGTAAAGGTTGGCTTTAAATGAGATATTTTACACACAGTGCCAGCTAGTGGCTGAACAGTACAATACAGTTTAGCATTCCATTACACTGAATGAGCAGAGGGACTCTAAGGGTACGTCCAGACTACCCGCCAGATCAGCGGGCAGCGATTGATTTATCAGGGATCGATATATCGTGTCTCATCTAGACGCGATATATCGATCCCTGAACGCACTCCCCGTCGACTCCATAACTCCACGAGAGCGAGCGGCGGTAGTGGAGTCGACGGGGGAGCCACGGCTGTTGATCCCGTGCCGTGAGGACAGGAGGTAAGTCGAAATAAGATTTCGACTTTAGCTACGGTATTCCTGTAGCTGAAGTTGTGTATCTTACATCCACCCCCCACCCCCAGTGTAGACCAGGCCTAAGATTTGGCCCATTTCACACTAGGATTGTGCTGAGAATTTTTGTGGGGAAGTGAACCATGCATTATACTAATGGGCAAATGGCAAAAGACTTAGAATTTTGCATTTAGTTTGGATAAGTTCCCAGCAGTTTGGATAAGCATCGACTTCTTCCTGGGGCTTCAAACCGAAATGGAAAATTGTGCAAGAACCAGCTATTTTTGTGAGCTTATTATACTTCCTACTTCAGGATGGATTGCAAGGCTTTTTGCTTTTCATGCTTTTTTAGCATTTCCCTTTTCTGCTCCAAGACTAGAATCTAGAAGAAAAAAAATGATATATATATTTTGTTAGCTGGAAAAGGTTGAATGTTGGTGAATTTGGTTCAGTGCCAAAATGATGCTAATCCCTAGCTCATTAGCATTACCACAAGCGTAAATTCTGAGACATTATCCAGTCTCCATGGCTGATTTCCACATAATTACATTAGCATTTCTACCAGTCCACTGGCATGTTACACTTAAAAACTAGTTTTAGATGGGTTTGGTTAGGCACGTGGGAAAACAAGTCTGAACCATTTTTAAAACCCTGGAATGGAAAAGAAATGGTTTAACAAAAAATGCCTTCTGCCAATTTTGAAATAGACAAGATATAATTTATCCCTTCCTCTCCTCACAAGAGTGGGTTTCAATGGACAGTAAGTCTCACCAATGTATTGCAGCCTTATGTCATAGAGGGAGGTAGCACAAGTGTAGCTGGCATGTCGAAGCAGAGACACCCGTAGGGAAGCACCTGTGACTCTCAAATGCATAATGGAGAAATTAATTAGAATCAGTGAGTCTACAGCGAATAATAAACAAATTCAGTGATTGAACTTCTAAAATAAAGTGTTACCAAAATAGTCTGTAGTTTACTAAACATGTTAAATGAAACCCAATTACTACAAATCATTTTCCAGAACTAAAACAAGAATTATTATTTTTTTTGTGGCTTGTGCTAACCATTCAAAACAAGCATTTTTACTCCTTTTATATTATATTATCTGGCTATATTATTCCCTTTCCTGTACAAATTAGCTTATAACTCTTTCCCCTGTTTTATACACTAACATTTATACAAGGTTAAATCAATTTGTGTTTTTATTCATAATGTGTTTTGCCATAGAAGTGATTAAAGTTCCAAGTCAAATCATGATGCAGAAAGAAAGATAATGTCTTTTATCTAAAGAAGTGTTTGAAATGTGGTGGAAGTGCTGGATCCTTATTTTCAGAATCGTAGTTTTTCTGTTGAATGAACGACTATCAATCTTCCTTTGATTTTTAAAGGTGCGCAAAGCAAAAGAGAGGAAAAAGAACATTAACTCACTTGTTAGAAACCACCTTGAAAGTGACCTCCAGAAAAACTTCCAGAGGTCAATTTCTAGTGAACAGTTTAGCAGCTATGAAAAACAGCACTTCTAATGGTCTTCAGAGACCACTTCTGAACACTTTCTTCCTCCATCACTGTTTGTTTTTTCACTTTCACACTGGTGGCATGCACAGAGTGACAAGATGTGGTTGCTCTCTCACACATACACACAGAATGATGATCAGAGAACCACTCTTAAGCACAATTAGCTAAAACACTGTGATATCTTTAGCCAACAAAGTTGAGAGGAGATGCCTTTTTGACTATTAACAGTCAATTTCTTTGGTTTTGAGGTTTGGCTTTTTTGAAGTGTAGCTACTTGGAGGTATTGTGCAGTTTCATTTACAAGCTAAGCTGTATTTATTTATATGATATAGTCTGGGAACTATAGACTGATCTGCTGAAGGGGAAAATGATGGTAAAGGAAGTTTAAGTATTCTATTTCCCTACATGGCAGACCCAAGGGGAATGGGCTTATTTTGCCAAATAACATCTTTTTGCGATGTCTATCATTCAATTGCATCTTCTCAGAGTTTAATCATAGAAACAGTTTAGAATCTAAACACATTTATTTTAATGGCATTTTACTCCAGAGGATTAAAAACAATGGGTGGGAGAATTTTGGTTTTTTAAACTTTAGTCAAAATCTTGTTGCCCTTAAGTGGAAATTTTGACTGTAAAAACTAAGCGAGGGCTCAGGATTTGGCCATTAAATAATAGCCTCCTGGGGGGGGGGGGGTTGAAACCACAGTTAGCTTTACCTACTTATCTATTTTCTGTCAGCAGTGCAAACTCTGTAACATTCCCAAACACATGTAAAAATGCAGAGAAATGATGTACATAATAAATGAAATTATTTTGTGTGTATTTTTAGCTTAATTGTAAACTGAAAAAAAATAAAAAGCATTTACTTTTTTCCAAAAATGTATGTCTAATGAAATTCAAGGTGTTTCTACCTTTTCAGATGTAACATTTCCAGCTGCCTATTGATAATAAATATTTATGAACAGCATTGGATCTGTATATCTGTACCATGTTCAGCAGAACCTTTTCAAAGGCTCTACACCCACCAAATCGCATTCAACTCTAGTATATCGTTGTTGGGAGAACTCCAGGGCTATGATACTGCGGAGACTTGTGCAGGTACTTAGGTTTATGAACTGTGCACCTAGAGCAATGAGTGTCTGGTAGCCACGACAGCTATTTTGTAGCACCATATGCAATGAGGGGTGCCAATACTGGTATGTTAGGGTGAAGTCCTGGCATCAAAGTCAGTAACAAAACTCCCATTGACTTTAATACAGTCAGAATTTCACCCCTGAAATTCAAACACATAATGGTCAGGCTCAGATGAGTTCCTATCTGACTGTTTTCGGTATCTAAGCTTAAAAAAAAAAGTTTGGATCCCAATTTCAAAACCACCTGAAGTCTGGATCCAAGGTAATCATCTCCTTCCATTATGAAGAAAGGAGCCATTTAGAAAATATAGATTTGGATTTCTAATTTGAACATCCTTCAATGTTGGGATCAAAGGCTTTGCTTGGAGCACATTTCTATAATATACAATGAGAAAAGAGATCATATTCAGGGAGATACTGAGGACAGAAAAATTAAAATGAAGGCTTGGCACAGAGTAAAACAGATAAGTGATCGGAAAATGCTGCTTACTGCAAACACCTTTGGTTTAGTGCTCCTGTGGAGTGGGGGCGACCACCACAGTGCTGCAGCCTGATCTTTAGTAACAGTGAAGTCTAATTTTGCAGGCACACAGAATTACACAGATTTTTTTCCTGCAGTATTTATGATAATTGTCTTTAATAATGGATGAATTTTAAAATTGAAAGACTTCTGAAAAGACCCTTGCCTCGAACAGTGTGGAATGTTATGGATGTTAGTGTGCAAAGATTGAACCAGGACTTGAGCTATCACCAGTGATTGCTGAACACCTGTTAAAGCTGCTGCCTAAGCAGCACTAAGGTCCCACATAAAGTCACCTGTGCAGGGTACAGGCATGGGGCAAGGCACCTTGGTGTAACATCAGTGGAGTTACTCTGCATTGTTACACTGCTGTAAATCCAGAGTAACTAAAATGAGAATCTGGTTCCCACAGCCCACTAAGTGGTTAAATCCATTCCAGTGTCTGCTGACAAGGTGTAGATACAGAGTAAAAGTATAGTCTGCTCACTCCAAATATACAATATGTGCGGTTGACCATGTACTTACTTCAAGTACAAGCAATGCAGGACCTTTCCCTGTTGATCACTGTTTCAATATTGTACTTTAGTAAGAGATGTTTGGATCTGAATTTTCTTAAGGTGTAGGGTTGTTTGCATACAGGGTTGTTCGCATACAATTTTTGTGAAGTGGCTGAGTTTATTTACAGTAGGCCTTCTGCCTTAAATATAAAAGTGTAAAAAACTACAAGGCAAGCATAAACTAGTACAGATTTGGAGCCCTCTGGTCCTACTCTCTGCCAGAACATGCTGCAAGAATAAAAAAACCCAACTCAAAACACACTATTACCAGTGTCAAGTGTATTATTAAAGTGAGTAATTACAACATAATACTGAGTACTTCAGAGAGCACAGGGGGAAGAGACAGCCAATCTTAAGGAAAATAATTGCCCATGCTGAAAATCAATACTAAGTTATTCTGCTCCCCTTCCTACCAAAGGTGAAATCACATAGGTGCGCAAACTCATACCCAAAACATTTTACGCTTTACATTCACCAGTGAAGATAGTTGTACTGACACTGCAACAGAGTTGATAATCAAACATTACAAGGCAGACTGAGCTAAATCAGTTACTCCAAACAAACACTAAAAGCCCCCCAAATGTCCTGAACACTTTCAGACAGCACCTAGGATCAAACAAACATTGTGAAAGGAAGGAAAGAAAAGGTCATGCAAATAGTTGTTCCTATGAATGATTTCCTGGCTTCTGAAGTAGCAACAGGTTTGGAAGAATTGGCCAACAGGCCATATTACCACAGGTTACAAGTATGAGGAGGACAATGGTAGAAATCAGAAGCACCTTGAAGGCAGGCATCTGGTGGCACTAATGTATATCAAGATGTTATCTAAGCTGAGCAGTATTTTCTAAAGCTGCAATTTAAACAAAAGATGTGAGATTTCTGAAATATTTAAGGTAGCTATAGCAAACAAAAGTAAAATAAGGGTTTCAGTAAACTTGTGGTATTTTGTTGTTAGTCCCTTAAAAATTTCAGGGCTTTCAATAAGGTTACTGACTTGCACAGGGATTGTGTTTCCATTAAAGTGTGGGGGGGGGGGGGTCAGGAACCACCCACAACCCCAGGAGCCCTACCAGCCTACTGACAGAAAAGCGTGAAGGTACTGTCTGACCCTACAGACAAGTTAAAAGCCAAATTATTTTCATGCCCAGACTTGGACTACAGGTTCAAGGAACTGTCTCCCCTCCAGTAACTACATATGCCAATTACATAGGTAGTAAGTCATACATATTTCCAAGTATAACATGCTGGATGTTTCATGTCCCCTTCTAGCCACTGCTCTACAGAGAGAACAGCTTATTACTATGACTAAGTAACAGTTACTCCTTTAGCTAAGGTGAAAAAGCCTTGTGTTTTTGGTGCTCAGTGTATCTGGTTCAGTCCTCACTGACAGTGCAAGGTGGTGGTGTACATGATACCAAGGCAAAGAAAAGGAATTCCATATTCTGCTCAACAATGACCATTAAGAGGAAGAGTTGAGCAGCTCTGAGGAGTCTCATTCAGTCTTGGATGCGTCAGGTGGTGCCTGCAATGGACTGAGTTGCTGTCTGACATGGAACAACATTTGATGTCTCCATGATACAAACATTTTAATATGTTATAAAGATCAGACAGGTTAAAAAAGTACACAAAAGAGCAAATCAGTCACATGACTCAAAAGGTTAAAAACAAACAACTGTTCCAAGGAGGAGTGGTTTGTGTAAAGGTAACCTCTTTCCCTTCTCCTTTCCTATGTGGTGGGGGAGAAAAGAGGCTGGGGAAGAGAGAATGTGCGGGTGCCTTTCTGAATATTACAACATGCTCTTTGAAACAAGCAAGTAGGCAGAAGAAAAAATAGAAAAGCTGCATGTCAAAAGATACAAGCTTCCATCAAGTGTTTGGTAACCGGGAACATATACACATATTTATGTACAAAAAGAGCGACTAGATGTCAAGTTGGGGTGTCTACAGTTCAACAGTTGATTTTCAAAGGCTGGTAGGGGACTTGGACACTTAAGTCCCATTAAAAGTAGTGGAGATGAGGACTGCACATCCAAATCCTCTAACTGCCATTGGAGAGCTCAACCAGCATGACTGCACCTCCATTGGCTAAATTTCAGCGTACCAAAATGACTAATAGATGGCAAACCATAGCCATGCCTGTTTGTGATGCCATCTTACTGTTCTGAGCGACTAAAGATTTGAGATCTAAGTATCAACATGATTTCTTGCAGCAAAGCAGTTACTTCCACAGCTTCAGTTCACAGACTGGACAAGTTGACCAGAGAAGGAACTGACAATAGCAATTCTTTAGAGCTAGAGAGAGTTGAGAAAATCTAAATCTCTACTCATCTTCACTGAAAGAGCCATTCAATTTACCACAACAACTAATCTTCCCTTTTTCAAGCAGAATAATCCTATAGTCTAAGCAAGATGTTGCAGAGGTACTGATGTGATGTACTAGCTTATCCTGCTATAAGTCTGAGGCCATGTCTACATCTACAATTTTGCAGCGCTGGTTGTTACAGCTGTATTAGTACAGCTGTATAGGGCCAGCGCTGCAGTGGCCACACTTACAGCAACCAGCGCTGCAAGTGGTGTTAGATGTGGCCACACTGCAGCGCTGTTGGGCGGCTTCAAGGGGGGTTCGGGGAATGCGAGAGCAAACTGGGAAAGGAGACCAGCTTCGCTGCGGTTTGCTCTCGCGTTCCCCGAACCACCCTGCAAACCGCAGGGAAGGAGACCTGCTTGCTCGGGGGTTCGGGGAACGAGAGAGCAAACCGGGAAAGGAGACCAGCTTCGCCGCGGTTTGCTCTCGCGTTCCCCGAACCACCCTGCAAACCGCAGGGAAGGAGACCTGCTTGCTCGGGGTTCGGGGAACGCGAGAGCAAGCCGGGGAAGGAGACCAGCTTGATTACCAGAGGCTTCCTCAGGTATGCTGGGATACCTGCTTATTCCACGGAGGTCAAGAAAAGCGCTGGTAAGTGTCTATATTTGATTACCAGCACTGGATCACCAGCGCTGGATCCTCTACACCCGAGACAAAACGGGAGTACGGCCAGCGCTGCAAACAGGAAGTTGCAGCGCTGGTGGTGCCCTGCAGATGTGTACACCTCCTAAGTTGCAGTGCTGTAACTCCCTCACCAGCGCTGCAACTTTCTGATGTAGACAAGCCCTGAGTAATTATATTCTTGAGGAGTTTTCCATAAAAATTAACAGATACAAATAAAAAATAAAAATCACTGACTTCTGTGGTTTAGAATGTAAAGTTAAGATCTTATCTGAGTAGGGGATTTAAAGACAACCACTACCCCCATTATTTTAAAACCTCCGTTTTAAAAGTCTCAAAATCAAGTCTTTACCATTATAAACTGATAAGGCTTAGTTAGAGCCTCCTACCCAACCAAGGACCTAGAAGTTCTGAAATAATTCTAGAGAATCCAAATTTACCTAGTTTAACTATAAACAACTCTGAACTGTTTGTACATACTGAACCGATCCTAGGACATGTCCTCTAATATCTGCTTATACCATGACTATTCTTATAGAATTTGACAAAACTTTTCAAAGAGCAGTTTCCATTCTTTGTACTCTATGGCACTGAGGTGGCAGGGGTAGGAGTAGGGGGAGAAGACTAATATTGCAAAAATTCACCCAATTAAAAAAAATTTAAGCTCCTTTGTCCAAATAGGGATCATAGCATGTCCTATTGGTGGGATGTCTACTTTCAGCAATTACTAACCTTCAATTAGCAGCGGCTAAATTCAGAGCAAAAGAAATTAAAAGGTATTTAAAAAAAAACCCTAATGGTGGAAAGCACATTTTCCCTGAGGCTGGTGAATAAAACTATTTTCCAGAGAATTTTACACAGGACACCTTAATGAACATTCTCCCAAGGGGACACACCCTAGGTAGTATTCACAGCAGTTGTGATGTCAAGCTGTGTCAGCCTATCAATAACCAATACACACAAAGCTTTAGAAAAAAAATGGACCAACAGAGAAAGTATACAATTATTTCAAAATTGGTAGCATCACCCAAGCAGGGAACAGGTATACACAGTGTAAATAAGGTTAAAAATTGACTTAATTAAATTTCATGTTTTCTTAATTAAACATCCTATATTTTTCTTGCCTTTATGGAAAAAATACCTACCTCATAACATCAAGGACATGTCAAATCCAAACCCCAACACAATTATGGAGAGTCACCTTCCCAATGACACAAATTTGGGGCAGTAAAAGAGTGGACTCCTCTCTAGCTGCTCCCCACCAACAGTTGCTCTGGATCCCCCTGGATCCTCTTCTCACTACTTGTCTCTCTCACCAAGTCACATTTTTTTCCCCACCTCTTCTGGGTGGACAGAATGTCCTTACATCTGATCTTTGACCCCAGCTCTTCACCCCATGATGCGTACACCCTCCTCTCAGGGCATTAAGTTGCCCTTATCCATGCCTTTAAATCAGGGAGCTTAATGCCATCTTCCAAAGGGCTAGTCAAGGAACAAAAGCCCTTGCATTACACAGGGTCCCAGTTCAAGGACCCTACAAACAGCAGCCAAGTACTGC
Source organism: Gopherus evgoodei (assembly GCF_007399415.2). Taxonomy (NCBI): domain Eukaryota; kingdom Metazoa; phylum Chordata; order Testudines; family Testudinidae; genus Gopherus; species Gopherus evgoodei. Next base: position 89,776,669 of record NC_044330.1, read on the forward strand.
TCTGTTAGACACCTTGCCAATGCCTTCCTGGACTACTACTTACTATTAGCCTTCCCTCAAGCCTTTTCCGCTACCCGTTTCTGGACTCTGTAATGAACAGCATCACCCAGGGACCTAAGTGTAAGAGAGCACGTGTGTCACATGCATACAACAGTCTTCAATGAGTATGACAAGGAAAAAAGTATCTGTTTGTACAGCAATGCCTCACTGGACTACGATCTGAAAAGCAACAGAAGTCGTTTCGTATTATACTGGCTTTTTGGCAGTAGAACAAGTTTCTCCTTGATGTTGTTATCCTCATTTCACTACTGATCCAAAGCGGGAATTTTGGGGAATATATCCCATAAAAAAAACCTATGCGGATTTCTTAACACAAGCCTCAATTTACTTCACAGGGACATTAAGAAGGGATTTTTGGTCAGAAAAGAAGACTCATTTGCAAAGGTTAGATGCTTTTTTGTTTATTTAGTGCAAGTCAAAACACCACTTCTACCACCACCATTTGTGCACGGGTGACTTTCATGAACCAAGGCTCTCTCACAAATACAACCGTATACAGCAGAGCAGGCCAATGCCAAGCACCCTCCCACCTTCTAACACTTCAACACTATACTGAACAAAACTAAACAGAGAAAGAGCAACTATTACAAATAAGTAGTTACTATTGGAGAACACACCTGGCTGATAGGTTTTGTTCAGAACTGAGGAAAGCAGACTACTTTCCTCAAAATGGACTGGGACCCAACCTTTCTCCTGCTTAAGTAATGAAGTAGGTTACCATTACAAGCAAAGTGGTAAAATATGTAAGATACATCATTCTCTTGTGCAAGAGTAACTCCTCCATACATTGTACTTCTTGATGAAGGTAAGTGATAATTTATATATACTGACATGAAAGACAAATTGCATTGTTGTATATTATGTACGGTTGAATATAAGCTTCGGGTTCTTTGCTATACAATAGTTTTACTTTCCAATATACTCTACTAAAACAATACTCAAGTTTTAAACAGAGTTTTACCATTAATAGAAACCAAAAACGAAACATGTAAATGAAACGCACAAAACAGCTTACCAGCCACTACAAAATTCACTACTGAAACAATACTAACAGAGAAAACAAGAAAACACTTTAGTGCAAGAAGTGAGTTTACATCACTCGGCCTTACATACTTTGAGGTACATAATGTGATACAGGATTAGGTGAGGTAACATAGCTGACTTGATGCAACTGTCCGGGATTTACAGTATTATGAAGTCGTGAAGAGTTACCATACGATGGATTTGCGGGATGCCAAGGGCTAACATAATGATAGGCAGGTACTAAAGAGATGCAAGAGTCAAACCCAGGTAATGGTGGCGGTCCATAGGGATCTGTCACTACTGGATAATATACTGTTCCATGGGATGGAGGTGGAGGCTCTACATTTTGGAAAGTACCTGAAAAAACACATAGGTGACATATATTTTAACATTCTAGCCATTTTTATGCAGTTCTTCATTACAATTGAAACAATTTTATGACACTGACACAGAACTTATCTAGACAAACAACAATTTATGCCCATATGATGTGTACACTGAGAAGGAGACCATCTCAGCTCTTGAATAAGGCTGGAAGGCAATCTGCTCATTCGCAGATGTGTCCCAGGTCTGTTTACGTATTCATTGCCTATTGATCGTATTTCTTTTTGTTGAGGCTCAGAGGAAGGGCAGCTCCTGTTTTGAACTTCTCGGGGGTGGGGGGGGTCAGCAGGACAGTAGGGGATTTAAAAAACAAAATGAAAGAATGCCTCTCTTTGTAACCTCTGACTAGATACCATGGTGATGGATATGGGATAAAGAAACTTAATAGAATAGGTTATAATTGCAGCAAAACTGCAAGCCTGTGTAATGGTCATCGATCAATTAATAGTTTTGGCAAGCTCTATGACAAAGATATGCCAGTTTCTACTATTTTTACTCAATTAGCACAATATCAGAGACTTTTAATGAGGCCAGACATCTGACCTTTAACATCTTCTATTCATTTGCTGTGGGTCAGCAAAAAAAAGAAAGGAGTAATCATGCACAACTTTTTAAACACTCAACCTCCCGCACAGCTTTGGAAAAAAAAGTCCTTTCTAGAAAAGCAGCTCATAGAGCCAAAATTATTATTTTTGTTTCCTGATAGTGTTACCGAGCCCTGAGTATCAGCAATTCTAAATCATAAACTTAAGTAATATATTAGAAACAGCAGACACCTATCCCTAAGATAATCTATAAAGGAGCAGGGTTCACATAGTCAATTTTGATTTTTTCCCCCCAGCATCTATTCCTGGCTATAGATAATGAACAAGACAATATCTCCTGTCACCCACTTAGACAGATGAGCAAAGAATCCTGTGGCACCTTATAGACTAACAGACGTTTTGGAGCATGAGCTTTCGTGGGTGAATACCCATTTCATCAGATGCATCATCAGCTCATGCTCCAAAACGTCTGTTAGTCTATAAGGTACCACAGGATTCTTTGCTGCTTTTACAGATCCAGACTAACACGGCTACCTCTCTGATATTAGACAGATCAGACACTGTCCTCATTTTACATCAGAACTCTATTTTAACCCTCCCTACACACACACAAGATTTCATCAATTCCAGTAGTAATGGGAAATGTAAACAGGCCCATTACACTACTCCAGTGAGCTACAATTTAGTCACACTGGTCTGTAATTTCAGTTGACAAAGCAGGGAAAAAGGATCATATCAATCAATTACGTTGTGTCAATTGGTAAATCAACAATAAGATGCTCATTTCTACTTAAAGGCTCACATTCTCAAAAGGTCAGCCTAAAATACTAACCATTTGCTGTTTCCAGGGGAACTTGCCGGACATCATTCCTCCCATCAGTGTACAGCTGAGGTACTGACTGATCCACCATGGGGGCAGGCTCAGTATATGCTGAGTAAGCTTCTACAGGTGATGGCGGTGGTACCTGTTGCATGTATACCATGGAATGCCAATAGCTCTGATGGTAATACTTAGGAAATTCAAAGTAAGGAGAGAAGTTTTATGGTCTGTACGCACTTTCCTCCCCCCAACCTCAGTAGCACTTAATGTACACAGATTATATTTTGCAGACTGCCAGAAAGTCACCAAAACAACCCTCCCCCCAACCAGCACTTTTCTCAACTGTATTATATTCTCCCGAAGAATTAAAAATGTTCCCTCTACACATTTGAACATACAGGAAGAGAAAGCATTTTGAGGAATTTCTATTGCAGAAGAGTCTGGCATGGGTCTTAGTCCGCAACATATCAGTATTATCTATTCCATCAGAATGAGAGGGCAGATGCAATTCTAGTTCTGGAGTTATCGCCTGCTGAGCGCTAGAATCTCATACCACCTTTTTTGGTGTGCCACATACTAATAAATACAGAAAAGGTATTGCCAGTAATTTAGTCTCTATTTATTAGTAATTTCTATAATGTAGAATGTCTTATTGCATTCAGTAAGGTCCTTATCCTGACAGGTGGCAAGAACCCTCTACCATCACAGGGTGGGGGGTAAGGGCATAGAGTCAGTAGGAATCCTGAGCACTGGGGACCCATACCTGGAGAGTAATGCTCAAGTTTCACCCCCGATTATTAATAACTCTAAAGTCAAGTAGATCACATGTCTGTTTGAGCATCAGCTGGGAGCGAGGCATTACCATGGACTTAATTGTTGTAGCAGAGATCAAAATCTGGCACCTGGATTCTGTTCCTGCCGACTTCCTCCATTGTCTTGAGCAAGACACATGGGGTTCAGAAGAATTTTTCCACTGATTTCAACAGGCACTTGATCAGGCTCTTAACCTTAAAACTTCTCTATGTTTTACCTACCCTTTCCATATAAATGGATGGGTAAAGTATTGTTCTTCCCATCTTCACAAAGCCACCAATATGAATCTCACTACATGTAGATGCTCTTTATGAGCTTCACAATTTACAACTCAAACTTCCTGCACTGTAAGTTTAGTCTCTTCCATGAACACATGCAGGTACTATAGCCAAGAGCGCAGGAAGCAAATTCAGAACACTTAAAAGCCCTTTTCAGACACATCATTGCATATGTCAAGACAGGTGATATTGTACAAGCAGTTTACCATACCATATCTGACAAGCACTTACCTGCAATCCCAAATTAAAATAATACTGCAATACCTTTGTATCTGAAATTAGAAAATATACTATAATTGAGGACTGTGGACAAAAACCACCCAGAAACAGTCATCTGTTTGTGGTTTTGTTAAAACTACGTAAATGAATAAAAAAGTTGTTCAATTGGACAGCATTACTTTTTCTGAATGTATTTTTAGAATACATAATTCAGAATCTGACTCAGTTACTTTCAAAGGTGATATTCTTGAAGTTAGCACATGTGCTAAACTGCTTAGATTGTTTACACAATAAAAACTGGATTAAACATTCACAATACATTAACAAGTAACATTAATAAGCCAAACCTAAAATTAATGTATTGCTATAAATTGTTTGCTCAATGATGCTCTTCACAGAATGCCTATAATCCATCAACTCTCATTACAAACCTTAAAATAAATGATACAGTGAAGGATAAATTACTATGGCCTAGCTTTCCAGAAGTGACTGGCTATTTTGGGCACTCAATAGGGCCTGATTTTCAGAGGTTCAGTATTGAAACACTTTCTGAAAATCAAAGCCTAATGAAGTTTGTCAAATTGGACAATCAAAAATTAAGGCCTGAAACAGTCATTTTTGAAAATGTGGACCTAAAACTTATGTTGGAAGCAACTTCCTACAGCTTTGTAATTTAAATTAACAATTCATGCTTTTCCATATTAACCAATTTGTTTCTTTGGGCAAGGGGGGCAATTGTAAGAAGAGCTGGTATACACATACAATAGAATTCCATTTATTTGACCCTCCATTACCTGGCTCTCAGGGTATGTCTACACTTACCGTGGATTGACGGTGTGGTGATTGATCCACTGGGGGGGGGGGGGCGCAGATTTAGTGGTTTAGTGAAGACCTGCTAAATTGACTGTGGATCACTCTCCCGTCTACTCCGGTACTCCACCAGAACGAGAAGCATAAGGTAAGTCAATGGGAGAAACTCATCGACCTAGCTCGGTGTAGACACCGCAGTAAGTTGACTTAAGCTTTGTCAACTCCATTCATGTAGCTGGAGTTGCATAACTTAGGTTGATTTAATCCCATATAGTGTAGACCTGCCATCAGTGTTAACAGGACAACCAGCACACACAGGTCCAGAAGGGAGCAATGTCTGCTGTGGCCAATGGATGGCGATACAGCTTTGTACTTTCCCATTCTCTGGCTTATCTGGATTTTTGATTATCCAATCTGGCCCTGGTCCCAATTAGATTGGATAAGTGGGGTTCTGCTGTAGGCTACTTTACTTCTGTAAAACAGAATCTTGTGTCTAAACACAAGAGTCTTATGAAATGTCAGCAGAGGTGAGTGTGTTGACCTGACCTGAAGAGAAGCTCTGCGTAAACTTGAAATCTTCTCTCACCAACAGAAGTTGGTCCAATAAAAATACGTTACCTCACCTACCTTGTCTTTCTAGGAGCAGAGGTGAAAGTTCCTTATTATGCATACAAAATATGAATGCGTAACCATGCACACCGAGATAGAAAAACCTAGTATTCCACTTACTCATTTATAAGATTATTTTATGATAGCTGTGTAAACTTTTACAATATCCAGAGGAAAATCTGTTAAAAACATGGATAAATCATAACGACCAAAGCTGAAATCCAGAATTTATCATATATCTGATCACAGTAAAAAGGTATGGAAAGATGTAGCCATTCTCTGATATTATTAGCAGATACTAAATTACAGATTGGTTAGGTTTGTTGCCAATAGTTATTTACCGATAAGTTTTTACCACCACAGATGGATTTAAAACAGAAAGTGACCTTATATGGGGAAAAGTGCTTCACAAGATGTGCCACAATGAAATTAAATTTTGCATTCTATGTAGTGCAAACAACTAAAAGGTCACTAAAAATACTACGTTCCCAAACTGATTTGATTGATAAGCATCTTCTCCAAGGGCCTGTGCTCCCTCCATTTTCACTATGAAAAGACAACTGCATAATGCTAGTCTGGAAGTATGCAGAGGAGGAAGGAGTTCATTGCAAGCTGCCTTATCAGAAACCAGCAGCAATTCATCTGCAGCCACTCTACACATACAAAAATGCATACGGTTATGGCATGTATGACTAGGCCCCCCAACAACAGCCAAAACTGAATACTATCTCTACCCATTATTAATTCCTGCTCTGCAGTTGTTACTCTGAAACACCAAGATTTGCAGGGCTACCAAGATATATGTGCTGCTAAGGGAAGTGGGGACCTGCAAGGAGCATGGTGGGGCAGCATTCCACACAGTACCAAGATTTGTGGAGTTGGAATTAGGATTCCCCCACGTCTTCCAGCTCTAGGCAATTAAAAAAAAAAAAAAAAAAGCATGCCACCTATCTCTCTACACAGACACTGACACTCCTACCCTGGAAGGAAAGAATGCATCCAGTTTTCTGTACCCTTCCAACTTCCATTTTCCAATTTATTTGCTTCATTCCCAGGGAAGCAATAATATAGTCCTGGGCAATTATATGGTACACGAAGGAGTAATCCCAAAAGTGAGGATGACCTTTAAAACTGTTCAAAAATCCAATTATTCTTTGTGAACTCAGAAACATACCTCTTCTTCCCAAAATGTGAAATGGTCTAGAATATTCAAATTTGCAATTCTGGCAGGAATACACAGTTTTTCATTCTACAGTGCAGTTTTGGAAATGGGTGGGAGCCACAGTAAAACATGAGATCCTTGGCTGATCTCACTGACTATATTTCACAGAGTTAGAGAAAGAAATGGGTAACTTTAGTTCCAGATTAGCAGCCTGCATTAAAGTTAAGTGAAAATTCCTTCTAGTCTCTCAGCCGTCTACAGCAATATGGCAAAGAAAAAAGCAGTAGCATTTATCTGAAACGGACAGATGCTTTGTGTGAACAGGAGAGTATTACCAGCTCAGATCTGCAGTGTTCTTCACTGCATGCCAACTTGCATAGCACTTGGTTTATTGTGATTTGCAGCAGTCAGGAGGCTATTTCTCTGTGCTTCACACACAATCCAGGAAAATAGGCAAAGAGGAAAGGGAGGCAAAGCTCCACATGGACTCACTAAAAACGTGTGTGAATATCTTGATTACCTTACTGATTATTTTAAGAAAATGTCAACCACTTTTTCTGTTCCCAATCTCAAAAAGTGAACTGAAAAAAAGTTTTACACCTCCCACATTTTCAGAAATTAGTGGAAATCTGTTTGGGCAGGACCATGGGGCTAAAAATCTCCACTTAATTTTGTACTTTGGGATTTCATTTTATTGATATTTAGTTTTTTAAAAAGAAAGAATTAAAACAACCATCTTTCTTTCCATTCTATCATCAATTCCACCAACACCACTATGGTCACCCCTTATTATTGGACATTTCAAAACAGACCATAATCTATCCAGTTATCTGTTCTACATATGCATGAATTCTTTCTGATCCTTGCAGGCAATGAGTTTATGCCCTGAGGGCCATCCTAGTGACACTGCTTTGGCTGTGACAATGTTAACCATAACGCTACTGAAGAATTAAAGTATGCTGAAAGAGCAACATATTACTCAACATAATAATTAGCAACATAATGCTTTCTCTATAGTATCTAGCAGCAGACTCATTTACATTTGGGGTAAATTAAAAATCTGCTTTTCAATTATTATGCAAATGTATGCAAGATAAGCATCAATCCTAAGCGCTGAACGGAGCAGCCATTACATAGTGAAGATAATAGAACACAAGACACTAGAAGAATGAAATGACAGGCTAACACTGAAGATAGTGATGTCCCTGGAACACTGGAATAGCAGCAAATGCAGAAGGCAGCCTATTTTTGTTTACTGTGCTTTAAGTGTATAGAAACCAGAATAATCATTGAAATATAGCCACAGTGTGACACCTGCCAAACAGAGAAGCAGTGAGGCTAGTGAGCTTCATATATAAATACAAGACAGTAATAGTCACCAAGAATTTAGTGTCATCTTTCAAGACCTGAAGAAAGAGTTTTCTGGATAAGAATTTTACTAGTACAGTCTGAGAGGCTCTGATCTGTCTGGAATGCTAATGCAGGGAGGGAGAAACTGTCTCAAACACAGGACTCACAAAATAACCAGATCTTGACATATAATGGTGCATGCAGGAAGAGGGTGTGTATGCAAGCATTCTGAATTAACTCTGGAGGGAGGGGAACCCAGAACAGATTCTGAAAGTTCAGAAAGAGATGTGCATGTATGAAACAGCCATTAAAGAACACATGGGCCTGGCTTGGGCCACTGACTACCAAACCACACCAAGAGGAACATTTGTCACATGCACATCTGTTCAGTCAAGCTTTAAACAAAAATAAATAGAGCAAAACCAGATTTTTTCTGTTTTGTCCTTTAATAGTGCTAGATGGAATTCCGTGGATGAGACTGAATAAGCTGTAAAGGGAAATGAGGAGTTTGTTCATTTCAGCAACTGTGGGGTTGGCAGAGTAAAGGTTAGCAGGATGTATTGGGGCACTGCTGAAAGAGGGAAGAGTTAAGGTTACAAGAGCCACCTTAACTGCACCTTTCCTGGTTTTCCAACATTTGAGTTTTGCTCAATTTAATGTTCTGCAAATGGATGACACGTCAACCAATATTAACTCTTCATTAACATCGTTTTTTGCCACTGAATTTCCTAGGGTGTTTTTTGTTTGTTTTTTTTTGAGAACAAGATATTATAGACAAGAGTTAATCGTCATTTAGGTAGTGTCTGTATCACGCCCCACAATTTGCATACCAAGGCAAAGCAGCCTGTAGTCAGCAAGCCCCACTTCAAGGGGTACTCTTCACTCTCCTGCATCCTCGTGATCCAGGAACCATCCAGAATTCGTAAGCTGGCAATCTTGGCACTACATGCATTTCTTTTCCCTCAGCAATTAAAGTACTAGGGCCGTCAGTTCCAAACTTCCACATGACATGTCTTTGGAAACACCACATTCATCTGCCTCAAAAATAAATTAGCCACCTCTCCATACACCCCAGGGCTAGTAAAATACAGATGATGTTCTCAAAACCAAAGAGCTGCCTATCACCCATGCATATTGCAGCTGTAAGCCCTTTCCCTCGTCCCATTCTCCACCCCGACCACACAAAATCCTGTCTAGCTCTATTGTTCCCAACAAGAACAACTTTGGTTAGACTAGAAGCTATTTTGCTGTGTTCACAGTAAACCTCCTCAAAATAAAAACACGCTGTAATATAACAGACAACCTGTAGCAAGCAACATGAGTTATTAAATCTTTATTGCACAGGTGTAGAAAGGTTCTGACTAGAAACATCAGTGACAGGGTGCTCAGCAAGGGCAATGGTATCTGCATATTCCCTCAAACTTCCCAGGAAACCATAAAGTGGCTGCTTAGAAACCCCCTTACCGTTGGTGCATATGCGCTATAATCCTTCCAGGCTGCACGTTTATGCAGGTGAAGTGAACATGTTCCTAAATGCTGTTCACAGTTTGGGCCTCCCAAAGACTCAGTGGCTGCCATACACTATCCTGGGTAAAAGTTGATGGGCTGAGACCATTCTGACCCACATCACATCAACAGTTTGATCTAAGTCTACACACAAAAAAACACCCTGAAAAACCACAATCCACCTAGAAACTTTCACAATTCACAGGAAGAATTCACATGTCAAATTTCCACCCCACTCCCCAAAATCCTTTGATTATATTCCCCTTAAACTCAAGTTGCCACCCACAACTTAAACTGTAGCAACCTCCGGTCACTCAGTTCAGAACTCTGTCTTTGGTGGGTGCTTGTAATTAACTTTTCCTTAGTTAATTGAAGGGTAAGTTGAACAGACATCAGGTCTGATTCAGTAAGAACACTCAATGCAAGACAGCAGAAGAAATCTGTTCTTTGGGAATGCCTGGGTTCAATGACCCCAAATTTGAATCGGGAATGCTACTGCCATAGAGGCACACCGAATTTCAAGGCAATCCAATTAGCTATTCAAATTTTAAGGTACTTACAAGAGAGTCAAGCTTTAGAGCATATAAAATGATGGCAAGAATGGAAACACTCTAGCCATTTTTCTCTATTGGTTCATGCATAGTGTAAATTTAAAAAGAAAAAAATAGATGTTCTCTTAAACACTGCTCTCAGTTTGGGTTATCCAAAGATTTAGTGGGTGCCATGCACTATACTGAGTGAAAGATTGAAACCATTTTCACTAACGTCATATTAATAGTTTGATCTCCAGCCCTGTGCAAATAAATAATCAAAACACACCCCACGTAGAAACTGTTTTAAAATGACTATTTTGGGAAGACGTCTCTCTGGAACCCCTGGCTCCAATGGCTTCAAATTTGGGTCCCCTACGCTGCCCTGCACCCTCCAGGGCCATACCAAAATTCAAGTGACTCCAACTAAGCATGTCCACTTTGGAGAACTTAGAAAGCTTGACCTATAAACAGAAGCTGTGACACAAGCTTAACTATAAAAGGCACTGCTGCACCGATATAATATTTGTGACACCCCCTGCTCACAGGCCTATGGATGCCTTAATGAAAGCTTCATAACCATTATAAACTAAGGCAACATGCCCACTTACCACAAATACTTAACATTAATACTACATAGGACTCACTGCTAGTCTTCCCCCTAAAATCCATACTAGACACTATTTAAAAGAAAATAAAGAGTCCGGAGCCTTTCTCCAAAGGAAGCTCAAAGAATTCTGTGGAGTGGTTTAACTGAGAGGTAAATACAGAACTGCTGGCCCTCTATGGAAAAAGGCCTTCAGCTCATATCTGCTCCAGATTCTCTTCTGCACACTTAACACTTGATTCTAGAAGGTGCTGAAAACCCTTAACTCTCAATTCCTTTTTTCTTCAATGGGAGTTAAAGGACACAACAAGCATGGGCTGGATTCTGCAATGTACTGCAAAAGGACAAAGCAAACGAAAAGTTGAAATTCAAGACTGTAAGAAGTGAAAACAGGACCTCAGAGGGCACCTGTCCAAGAGGCAGCCACTCCAGACTGTAGAACATGAACATTGCAAAATGTGGCAGCATGACTGCTCAACACTTGGCAAACTGCTGCAAAGGACAGCTCAGAAAAAAAGTATATTATATGGTCAAGTGGCCTGAAGGTTCCAGTGCACTAGAATGGGGCCTGAATGCAAGAACCAGGAGAACATTATATTAACACCTCTCTCAAGATGAAAGAGCGACTCTTGACAATTGCCTAAAGCAGACTCCTGTTTCACTGTCAAAAGCGGCTGCCAGATTGGGAAAACAACCTAAAAAATTAAGTTGCTTCCCTAGACAGCAATATGTTGAGATAAGTAATATGAAAGCCACGTTTCCTGCCAGTTCACCTTCAGCTCTCAGTTTTCACAGAGGGCAGTCTCTCTAGTAGAGACCAAAGTGGCAGAATTTCTGATGTAAAGTACTCAAAATTCAAGGACAGCTGGAAGAAGCTGCAGACACAAGAAGCTGTGTGACCTGAACAACATTAGATTGTTCAATACAATGCAAAGATAGATCTGGGTGCAGCACCATGGCTTTCCCTACCAAAACCTCAATGGAAGCAGAGATAGAATTGGACGCTGTTGAACTTGTTCAGTGGTATAAGCCTATACTATTGTCCTTGCCTGTATCAGAGGAATGTTACCAAGGTAGCCATAGATGTAACATATCCCAGGCTCCCAGTGTATTTATTAAAAATCTAGCAGAAAAAATGGAGGACACCAACCCATGAGCAGAAATTTTCTATTAGAATTAAAAAAAAAAAAAAAACACCCCCCCCCCCAAAGCTGCTAGCTAACTCACACTGTTGCTCTTTAGAGAACACCCTGGCTCACCGCTAGCCTGGCTTCATTACTGCCAAAAATAGCCTCCCCTCCGTGCTCACTGCCAGTCAGAGAAGGCAGAAATAGCTGTAGCTATTGAACATGCTGCAGTACCAGCATACTTACAGCTGTAGCCATAATTCAAGTCACACTCTTCTCCCATGTGCCTGCATTTTAGACAGAGCTCTAGCTTGCTCCAGCCTATGTTCTTTATACCAGCTGGTCTTTATCAAAAAGATAGACAGTTTGATTGACAGATTTTTCTTCTCTAGTCCCTTCCTCTGAAGGCTTAATCTCTGTGCAGACCAAATCAAGACAAGGCAGAAAGTTATGGAAGGATCATGTAAAAGAGTAAGAGAAGAGGGAGGAGTTTAAACAAACTGCCCAGCCTATATACTCCGATGGTCAAAGAATTCTTTGACAAGACACATTGTGTCTCAGCTCATCATCATCAGCTTCATTAGCCTCCAACTGTAGCTCCACATGGTATACTGTATATAGCACAGATGGACATCCAGAGGATTTCCATGTATGCTGAACAACTTGCCGTTGCTCTCACACCTTGGGTAATAGGACTGTGAGGCATTTTGCCAATGTCAGAGATTGAGGGCAGGCCATTCATTGGATTAGCAAGCAAAGCTCTCTTGAATTATGTATCTCTGACTTTGTTCTGAGAGGCATAGAGAGAGATATTTATTAGGTACTAACTCCAAACATAAAGAGTATTTTGTATGTCATTTACCAAACTGCTCAGTATAATGTGATCTCACATAGTTAATGGAAATTCAAGACAGATTTACATCAGTCTGCTGTGCCATTACCACTTAAGAGATGAAGCCAGAAAATGCAGACCGCTGCCTAAAACTTGAAGGCTGATGCCAAACTTTATGTTCTCTTCATGTTTACTACCGGTAGAGAGTTTCAGATATAAAAAAAAAAAAAAAGACATCAGTATAATCAGGGACAGGGACAGGAACATGAACATGCTGCATACTGGGAAGCATATACTCCAGTTGATAAAGCCATAGGTTGAAATCTGGGCTCCACTAAAGACAATGGCAAAAGTCACACTGATGAGGCCAGAATTTCCCCTATATTGTTCTTTAATTGTTCCTGCCATAATTTTGACAGTAATTTATTCTTCACTGGCTTCTTATGTGGAACAAGAACAAAAATCACAACAGAAAGACTCTCTCAGCTGAAACAACTGTGGGCTTCCCATTATTTCTCCACAAGTTAATTACTTTGCTGAATCTTCCATAACACGCTCCTGAGACCTCTTCACAAGCTTCTTTCCAAATTGTGAAATTAAGCATATCCCAACCCCATAAACAACCTTAATATTCCCATCTCCCCTGCATCATTTGTACTGAGCTGTGTTTCCTCACTACAGGTATTCTCTGTTAAGCTTGTTGTAGGACAGCGGTCACCAACTGGTTGATCCTGGAAACTCTCCCAGTTGATCGTGATCTCTGGTAGCACTGCCACTACGGCAGGTTCCCTGCCTACCCCAGCTGCATGCCCCTGCAGCCCTGGGGGGGGGGGAGTGAGAGGACAGGAGTGTCTACACACTGCTCTTCCCTGCAAGGACTGCCCCCACAGCTCCCTTGACCAGGAATGAGGAACTGTGGTCAATGGGAGCTGTGGTGGTGGTGCCTACATAGAGAAGCAGTGCGCGGAGCCACATGCCCCCCACCCCCCAGGGTTCACTGGGGCACATTGGCCCCTTCCAAGAGCAGCGTGGGTCTGGGGCAGGCAGGAAGCATGCCTTACTTAGCCCACTGTGCTGGTAACCAGGCATTGCCTGAGGAAAGTACTGCCTGGCGGGAGCCCATATCCCAACCCCCAGGCCTCTACTGGAACCAGCACCCTGACCGCCACCCCGGCCCCCAGCCCTGAGCCCCCACCCAGAGCCAGCACCCCAAACCGCCTCCTGCACCCCAACCCCATGCCCCAGGCCCACTCTGGAGTCCCTCCCACACTCCAACCCCCTCAGCCCCAGCCCAAAACTCGCACCTCCTCCCAAACCCCAATCTCCTGCCCCAGCCCAGTGAAAGTGAGTTAGGATGGGAGAGAGAGCGAGCAACCGGAGAGTGGTGGGGGAGAAGGAGAATGGAGTGAGCGGGTCAGGGCTCAGGACGGGGTGGGGTAGATCCTGGACTGCACTTAAATTAAAAAAAAAAAAAAAAAAGTGATCTTGTGCATAAAAAGAGACTGTATATCCTACAGCAGCGGTTTCTAAATCAGGAGAGCGCCAGCTGATGCAAGGAAAAGAGCACAGTGCTAGAGAATGCATCCCTCTTACCTCTAGGTAGATCACTGCCGCTGGGATCGCAGGAGTAAGGCGGAGGAATGCTGCCACTATCTCCCACCTCGCTGACAGGGGGAGGTGGAGGGGGAGCTGCATGATATGGGTATGGCACTGATGGAATCACTATTATGTAAAAAAATAAAATAAAATAAATTCACAGTCTCAAGTCAGATTTTCAATAGTTTTAAAACAAGTGAGCTACTAGCCAGTGCATTTTGTACAAACTGCCATCATGCCCTAAATGTATAGTTATCAGCTTTTGTTGTAAGGATTTAGCATTCCTTCTGGACAAATTAAAAACGTCTTTGGGATTTTTTTAAATCTCCCTTTTGTCTTATGATTTGCGTAGTTAAATTCACTTTGGTTTGAAATGCAGGGCCACCTGGGGGATGAGGGGGGCAGGGAGCAAGTGGGGCAATTTGCCCCAGGCCCTGGGCCCTGCAGGGGCCCTCACGAGAGTTTCTCAGGGACTCTGGAGCAGTTTCTTCCGCTCTGGGTCTTCGGTAGCAGGCGGTCCTTCCGCTCCGGGGTGGAAGAACCCCCCGCTGCCAAATTACCACTGAAGCGGGACCCACCGAAGTGCCGGGTCTTTGGCAGCAATTCGGTGGCTGGGGGCCCCACTGCGGGTCTTCGGGGCACTTCGGCAGCGGGTCCCGGAGTGGAAGGACCCCCCGCCACCAAATTACCATCGAAGCAGGGCCCCCACCCCCAAAGACCCCAGGTCCCCTGAATCCTCTGGGCAGCCCTGTTGAAATGTATTACCTACTCTTATTACAGTCAAGACAAGAGACATGACTAACTCAAACAACTTAATAAAAAAAAATTTCTGCAGTTTATTTTGTGCATTTGAAAGCTTCCTAATGGAAGTTAGGTGCCTAAATACCTTTAAGGATGTGAGCCTTTGTGTATAGTCAGCGTCACTTCTTCCCCTGCACAGTCAGTTACTGTAGTTAGTTAGTTTCCCCACAGCCACAAAGGATGGAATAAGCAATCGTTTTTTAAAGAGTTAGGGAAGCGTGACTATGAAACTCACAAAAAATGACTACAAGGTTCAGGGTAGGGGTAGTAGTTGAAACTACTGTATATGCTTTTTTAAACTGACTAGATTCCAAGTGGCCCATGCCCCTTGAAACAAAAAGTATATTTGTTTGCATACGTTTATTTGTAACACCACCAAGTGGCTAACCCACACAATGCAATGTTAATCATAACTGCAAGCATGCAGTGATCACAAAGTAACAACCATAATGTAAAAAACCACACACAAAAACAAACAAACAAAAAAAAAAGAGTATGAATTGTGATGGTTAGTATGGAGAGGGGAAAAGGAATGAGACTAGAGCAAAAGTTAGAATCCATGGAAGGTGAATGAAATTAGAGAATACAGAAATTTGAGAGCATGGAAAAACTCTCATATGAAGAGACTGAAAAGATTCTGCTTGTTTATCACAGAAAGTAGGTGACAGAGTGGATACAATGAATGCACTCTATATAAAATAATGATCTAAAGAATGTAGCTAAGGAACTTCTGTTGTCCTGGTCTCATAAATTAAGGGGGAGGGGAGCGACAAAAAGGTAAAGGTGACATTTAAAACAGACAAAAACGAAATAGGTCGTCACACAATGTATAGTCAGGCTGTGGAACTCACTGCTAGAGAAAGTCACCGAGGCAAAGAAGTAGCCAGGTTCAAAGAGGGATTAGACATTTACATAGATATCAAAATATCCAGAATGATGATGATGATAAAAGCTTTGGATAGGATATTGTTACATTGGAAGTTGCTGATGGCTGCTATCAAGCATTTGCTTGATCTACAAGGCAATCAGAGACCACGTTAATGCTGATGGGTATGCCAGCCAGCCTTCATTCAGGCTAAATGGAAAAAGCAATTAAAGCTCCTTTATGGAGTTAGGTAGCTGGAGACAATGGAAGCCACCACGAGGTACTAGCCCAATGAGTAGCTAACTCATGTAGGCTGAGGGATTTCCCCAGGGATTGATTCCAAATATAGTGACCGAGAAATTAACTTGTTGCAGCTATGTGTATGAGGCAGAAAAATGAGAAGTGAGCAGGAATCCAGAGATGCAGTTGTGGGAAGCAGAGACAGAGCTGCTTGGCTGGCAAGGTAGGTTTGGAAATTGTGAGCATGCAAAGTGTCAGCTTTGTTCCTACTGTATTCAGGGAAAAAGGACAATGCGTACATTCTTTGTAAATAAGAGATTGCACCGAAGAAATAACTGACCCATGTCACCAACTTCAACTCCTTACAGCAGTAACTCAGCAAGGCCTTGCATATTGGCTAAACACTTGTGCTAAAAGGCAACAATATTAAACTTCGTGCTTCAGGGCTGAAGCCAATCTCTAATAGAGACAAGGATGGGACTTGATGCTGGGGGCAGATTAACCCACATCTGGAACCATCTACTGTCCAAGACAGGATACCAGACTAGATGGGTGCAGTTCCTATGCAAGTTAGGGAACCATCTATATTTTTTCCTGCTGAAGGGGGACTTCAAGAAGATGTAAAACCTTGCTTGTCAGTGTTCCCTCCAAAATGTGATCCATATGAGGAAAGTCAGCAGTGAGGGTAATAAAGATTCATAGCGAAGTGAACCACATTCTATGGAAATACCTCAAAGAACTCAATGTGTACTCTGGGTGGCGAGAGGGGAGAAGTCAGGCCTGGTCTACACTATGCATTTAAACCGATTTTAGCAGCGTTAAACCGATTTAACCCTGCACTCGTCCACACTACGAGGCCCTTTACATCGATATAAAGGGCTCTTTAAATGGATTTCTGTACTCCTCCCCGACGAGAGGAGTAGCGCTAAAACTGATATTACCATATCGGATTAGGGTTAGTGTGGCCGCAAATCAACGGTATTGGCCTCCGGGCGGTATCCCACAGTGCACCACTGTGACCACTCTGGACAGTAATCTGAACTTGGATGCAGTGGCCAGGTAAACAGGAAAAGCCCGGCGAAATTTTGATTTTCATTTCCTGTTTGCCCAGCATGGCGCTCTGATCAGCACGGGTGGCAATGCAGTCCCAAATCCAAAAAGAGCTCCAGTATGGACCATACGGAAGATACTGGATCTGATCGCTGTATGGGGAAACAAATCTGTTCTATCAGAGCTCCGTTACAGAAGATGAAATGCCAAAGCGTTTGGAAAAAAAAACAAAAAAAAACAACAACAACAAAAAAAAAACCTACAGGCTACACAGTGCTGCATGACAAGCTAACGGGAAGCCAGAGATTCAAATGGATGCTCATGGAGCAAAGGAGGGGGTACTGAGGACTCCAGCTATCCCACAGTTCCCAGCAGTCTCCGAAAAGTATTTGCATTCTTGGCTGAGCTCCCAATGCCTGTAGGTTCAAACACATTGTCCAGCGTGGTTCAGGGAATAGCTCATCAATGTACTCCCCAGCCCCACGTGAAAGAAAAGGGAAAGAAATAGTTTCTTGACTTCTTTCAATGTCACCCTGTGTCTACTGAATGCTGCTGGTAGATGCGATGCTGCAGCAGTGAAGAGCAGTATCCGCTCCTCTCCCCTCCCTGGTGGCAGACGGTATAATATGACTGCTATCCGTCGTCACCATCAGCCCGTGAGTGCTCCTGGCTTGCCTTAGGTGAGGTTGGTTAGGGGCGCCTGGGTAAAAATAGGAATGATTCCTGGTCATTCCCAGTAGATGGGACAGAATGGCTGGTAACCATCCTCATCATAGCAACTGGGGGCTGAGCTCCATCAGCCCCCTCCCTTTTCTGTGTAAAGAAAAGATTCTGTACTGCCTGGACTATCATAGCAGCGGGATGCTGGGCTCCTCTCCTCCGCACGGCTTAATGTCCTGCCTGGACTGTCATAGCACCGGAAGGCTGCCTCCCCCTCATTTTATCTCACTAACAAGTCACTGTTTCTTCTCCCTGCATTCTTTATAACTTCATGAAACAAATGGGGGGACACTGCCACGGTAGCCAAGGAAGGTTGGGGGAAGAGGGAAGCAACGGGTGGGGTTGTTGCAGGGGCATCCCTCGTGAATGGCATGTAGTTCATCATTTCTGCGGGATCTGACATGGAGCAGCTGTGCTCTCCGATACACTGCTTCTCTAGTACATTTGCCCCATATTATAGGCAGGACTATTTTTAGAAACCATAAAGGAGGGATTGACTCGGGGAATCATTCCTAGTTTTGCGTTTGCGCCCCCGGCCGATCTCAGCCGGGGCACCCATGATAGCAGCAGACAGTACAGAAAGACAGATAACCGTCATCTCATTGCCAATTTACACCGGCAGCAGACGGTACAGAACGACTGGTAACCGTCTCTGCTATCATGCAAAAGCAAATGAATGCTGCTATGTAGCGCTGGAGTATTGGAGTATAAAAAAAAACTGAACGGGCTCCATGGTTGCCGTGCTATGGTGTCTGCCAGGGCAATCCAGGGAAAAAAGGCGCGAAATGATTGTCTGCCGTTGCTTTCTCAGAGGAAGGAATGACTGACGACATTTACCCGGAACCACCCGCGACAATGATTTTTGCCCCATCAGCCACTGGGCTCTCAACCCAGAATTCTAAGGGGCGGGAGAGACTGCGGGAACTATGGGATAGCTACGGAATAGCTATCCACAGTGCAACACTCCGGAAATCAACGCTAGCCTCGGACCATGGATGCACACCGCCGAATTAATGTGCTTAGTGTGGCTGCGTGCACTCGACTTAATACAATCTGTTTTATAAAACCAGTTTATGCAAAATCGGAATAATCCCATAGTGTAGACATACCCTGAGAAAGAACAGAAGTAGAACTTGAAATTTATGGTTTTGTATCCAACACTCTACCTGGCCTTCCAGCATAAGAAGGGGATACCAAGATGGGCTGCACTGCAGTCTGTGGGGGAATGGATGTGGTAACATTGGCTTGAGTGGCTGCTGCCGTGCTGGAGGAAAAGACTGTTGCTGGAGCATTACTAACACAAGAGGAGGTTGAGATCACTGCAGAATTCACCATCACCTGCAAAAGAGCCAGGAGAGTTTTCAATACACTGCCAACTTTGATTTAAAAAAACCCCAGGCATGTCTTTGAAATACTACAGTAACACCTCACTTAACGTTGTAGTTACGTTCCTGAAAAAATGTAACTTAAAGCAAAACGATATTAAGCAAATCCAATTTCCCCATAAGAATTAATGTAAATGAGGTTAGGTTAGGTTCCAGGGAAATTTTTCTCACCAGATATATATAGATACGTCTGGTGAGAAAAATGTCCCTGGAACCTAACCTCCTCATTTACATTAATTCTTCACACACACACACACACACACACACACACACACACACACACACACACACACACACACACACACACACACACACACACAATGTTTTAAACAAAATTTAATACTGGTACACCATGATGATGATTTTGAAGCTTGGTTGAGATGGAGGAGTCAGAGGATGGGATACTTCTCTTATTGCTAAATGATGAACTAGCAATTCGCTGAGCCCTCAAGGGTTAACTCACTCACTCTGCAAGGCAGCAGGAATGGAGGGAGATATGCGTATTTCCCTTAAGTACACTGCCTTGTTAATGAGATCAGCTTACTGAGAGGCAGCTGCTGCAAGTTCCCTCTGTCCTGAGCCCTGCTCTATGGAAGACAGGGTGTGGGGGGCGGGCACTCTGACATTAGGCCCCCCTCTTCCTTCCCTCCCCACCCCACCCCAGCAAGCAAGAGTTTCCAGAAGCAGCTCCAAGGCAGAGGGCAGGAGCAGCACATGACAGTAGAGGGAGGGGGACAGCTGAACGGCAGGCAGCTGCTGCACAGGGAACTTAGCAGAGCAGGGAGCTGATAGGGGGCTGCTGGTCACTCTGGTTCCAAGCCCTCACCAGCTAGCTACAAGAGGCTGCTCTTCCTGCAAGCAGTAGACAAAGCAGGCAGCTGCCAAACAATGTTAGAAGAGAGCATTGCACAACTTTAAACAAGCATGTTCCCTAATTGATCAGCAACTTAACAACAAAACTGGGACGACTTTAAGTGAGGAGTTACTTGTACCTGGGTCTGGTAGTTTCATATATGTTTAGGGTGAGATACTCAGGGGAGCATAAAGGAGTCAGGCCAAAAATACTAGAGAATATGGAAAAGTGAATGTCTGCTATCAAGAACCCCTCCTCCCCTCGTTTTTTTATTTAAATTATATAAATATTTATATTGTGCTAGGATTCTACATGGCATTTTACATCATAAAATGCTAAACAAAAAAAACTCCATATCCACGAGAGGGCTTACAATATTAAATGAACAAGTGCAATATATCCACTACACAGGGATGCTATATTGAGAGTTCACATATATTTTGAAGGAATTCATGAAACAATTGAGCAATTACCAATACCACTTCACTTCTAGTGTTTAAATCAAGTACAAAGCTACAGTGCTGTGAGATTTTTTTTAAAAAGTATTCCAGCAACAGAGTGTGTGTGTGTGAGAGTGAGAGAGAGATGTCTAAGTTTCATGCAGTTAAGGCCACATCCTGCTTCCTCGCTGACTTAAGTAGGACTATCAAAGTCAACGGGACTACTTACATCATAAAGCAAGTAAGATTTGTCCCCCACCCTGTAAACACAGGTAGGCAGACCACCTCTTTATAGCAGAAGAGTTCATTTTTGTTCTCCTTCATTCATTTTTCAACTTTTCATTGTCACATGTGATTTAATGGTCCATGATTGAGCTTACCTTCTGGGAATAGTTGTATGAAGCAACTCCATCTTGAGGCGAGACAGAGCCTGTCCCTCCATCCTGAAGAGATTTCAAAGCAAAACCGTGTGTTTAAAATAGAGAGAAGCCACAAAGCTACAAGATTTGCGGGGAAAAGGAGCTGGGGGAGGGGTGTGTGCCAGAAACCCAAGTCTTCTAGTTTTATTCTTTAATTTTCTAAACTATACTCAAAGATCCTGCAGTTTGCTTTAGAATAAAATAAATAAAAAACACAACAACCCTAAATTAACTGGAGTTAGGCCAGTTCACAATTAGTAGTCTTCCATAACTGCACTTGATTACCTGATCTGTGGACCAGCAAGTTGCAGGGATGTGGGGTAGAGAAGAGAAAACACCTTGTTTCACTAAACAGTAGCCTCTCCAAGCCTATTAACAAACTGATTGATGTCAAAGGCAAGCTCTGGTCCAGTACTGTCTCTGAAGGCTAGCATACACTGGAGTGGGACTTGAAGACTAGTATACAAAAACAGAACTAAGAGGGGAAGAATCAGGGCTTTACAAAAAAGCAGATTTTCTACCTCCTTTCTCCTCACAAAAAAAAAAGTGTGAGGACAGACATGGAGCAGAACTCTACAAATAAAATTCAAACTGTAAAAGCCACCACCAGGATGTGCAAATACTTGATTAAATCAGTGCACAGCGTTTAAGACCAACTTTACAATGATACTGTAATGAGGTCTTATTTCAACAGGATCCCTTTCAGAGACAAGCATTCACTATCTAGCTGAAGGGGGAGGGGGAAGGAAGGGGGAGTTGGAGAAATGTGAAGTATAAATGGAACTATTATTCCTTCCTCCTAAAAACCACCCCTGAGCATCTACACTAAGCTTGCTTCCAGGGCCAATTTCTTTGAAGGATGTTATGTGTTTCTAGGAAGCCTAATCCAAACAGTGACTAAAGCTTACCAAGTTTGCTGTAGTCTCTGCTGAACTAAATACTGTTGGAGTTTCACAGTCTGGATCTGGAGGGCATGGGCAAAATTAATTGAAACAGGAGCATTAAATCTAATCCTTCAAAAACTTGAGATCATAAACTATTGTTTTACATTCACTGTGTGTAATATGGGAGAGTCCAATTCTTACTGACCTGAAGGGGTGTACATATATTCTTCATTGAATTCCCCTAGAAAAGAGGAAATGGATAATTTTTTTTTCTGAAATGAAGCTAACACTGAAAAGATCAGAATTACATTTCAGACACCAGCAAAGGTGAATTGAGCCATCTTAAGAAAAAGGATATTAGAATGGGATACACCAACACTGCACCGTTTCCTTTTTTTCCTACAAACATCTACCATTGCGTGGTCAGCTCTTTCACAGCTCAAGTGACATAAACGAAGTAGTCCAAAGTCAAACATCATCTATAGTCCCCAAGGACCCCAATTTGAATCTAGATGTGCAGAACGAAGTGTAGCTAGATGTATCTAAGAATTTGGCCCTTGTTTACATTCATTTGAAAAAATACTGCTAAGTTTATAGCTTGACTTAATACACCACTGTGTAACAGGAGTTAAGGTTAAGATAGTTAAGTAAAGAACACATGGAGAAAAAAGCCACAAGTGTTACAAGTCTGTACAGGACAGTTCCCCACACTCCCCTCCAGAAGGAGTTACATTCCCACAATGATTTTAAATGCAAAATCCTTTAAACAATAGTTATCTGTAACACTATATTCCTACCATCCTCTAGTCACTACTTATAAAATGTTTTATGTATAAATAGGAAACCTACAATGAAGTATCTGAAAAATCCACCTTTTACTCCTTATACACTGTAATAGGCAATGCATTTAAGGGAGGATTAAGTAACAGGAAAATGAGAAACCAACTATACTGGTACACTCTCTAATACTAATCATTTTTAATCAAGAGATATTAAACTGGGTGCCCTTCCTGGCTTCCATGATAGATGAAAAAAGGAGCCATTGGCACTTTTAGAAAGATTAAGGTGTCTTGGACATGCTCCTTTTTGTCAGTAAGGTAGATGCTAATACCCAAGGCTACTGTTAAAAGTATACTAATGAAATACAAACTAAATCCAAGTATAACTAGATGTATTACTTTGTGAGGAATGTCAGAAGAAAATAAAAATACTAGTTTATTCCATTTCACCAAAGGCCGCAGTAACTTTCACCAAATGGAATCTATGTTATATGTTTCAAGCAATGAGTTGTCTTGCTACAAACCTGCAGAGTCACATCAGCACTAGTCTGGCAAACTATTAATCCATTTCATTTAACACTTTTGCCACGCAATAAAAAACAGAAGCATGAACATGTGCAACACCTCAAAGTACTTGAAACAGATGTTTGCCCTAAAGCTGGACTTCCCAAGAGAAAAATGGAAGGCATCTGCGTACTCAATGAACATCACTGTAAGGCAACATTGATCAGCAGCAGAGCTAAAGGAATCTGCTTTCGCAGGTTGCACAAACAAACAAACATTGAACAGGAATACACAAAAATGGAGACTCTGGATTAATCAGAACACAAGTGTGTGTTTGATTATTTAGAACTTACCATTGTCACTTGGTTCATCAACTTCCTCCTCTGAGGAATTCAGAGTCTGTTTGCTGGGTGGAATGGGGCTTGGGCCTCTTCTAGCTACCCAGAATCCTGCAGGGGCTGGGACTATTGGGGCAGGGCTACCCTGACTCTAGGAAACAAGATAAAATGTGTTTTATTAGAACAAAGTGAATTCGCCATAGGGCAGGCTCTCTCATCATCCTGAAACCAGATCTGGCAAAACAATTTTGCTGTAAACACTACTTATTACGCATACAATGACCTCATTGGTACCTTGTGCTCCCTCTGTGTTGTATCCACCAGGTGTCTCTCGTAATATACATACATGAACTTCTCCCTCTGTGCTTATATAATGCCTAGTATAAATGGCCTTGATCTCTAATTGGGGTCTCCAGGCTGGATCATAATACAAGTTGTTTCACTCTCACCTCAGAGCTGTATTAGATTAACATAAACTCTGCTATTCCAGTTTAAATTCACATGAACTTCAATTCAGTGTTAAAAACTTAGTTGAAACTAGTGTGTATTTGTGTCACTCGCCATTAACAAGATCTGAGAAACCCCACCCTGAAATCCTCCTGGTGGTTACAGAACCTGCTCCCTTTTCTCCCAGCTGAAATGTAGCAGGACCCAAAGCCAGTGCTGCCTTTATAGCAAGTCATTCACTTTGTGACTCGGAGCTCACAATGTAATGACATACCCCTTAAAATACTGCCTGGTTACTGATCAGAGGAATGATGGTCAGTGGTTTGGGCACTAGCCTGAGACTCAAAACAAGAGCCTAGAACTGTGCCACACTGCTCACAGAAAAAGTTTTGGTGAATTCGAGATTTACATATTATATTAACGCTGGCTTGGGCAGAAGCTGTTTTTCATTACACTGAATCTGCAAATATTACTACTGCACAGTAAACAAGAGAGTCAGCAGCTTTCCAGTGGCAATTGGGCTTTAGCTTCCTGTGGCAGACATGGAGCTGCAATGTAATACTATATGTGACATGGTCAGTGAGATAAAGTTACCACATATAGGGCAATTAGACTTTCACATCTTATGAACGTCCTGTCTAAACTCAATAGGGGACTGTTGGGGGGGGGGAAAAAAAAAAAAAAAAAAAAAAAGAGGCAGAAAAGCAACACCATGGCTCTAGATAAAACACACACTTAGGGGACAATTCCAAGACTATGGCATACTTCCAGGTTCCAACCCAAGTTACACCACTGTTTTGCCAAGGCTTGGAGCCTAGAGATCCAAGGGTCAGTAAGGCCTGGTCTTCACTACGCGTTTATACCGAATTTAGCAGTGTTAAACTGAATTAACCCTGCACCCATCCACACAACGAAGCCCTTTATATCGATATAAAGGGCTCTTTAAACCAATTTCTGTACTCCTCCTATGAGGGGAGTAGCACTCAAATCGGTATTGCCATTTTGGATTAGGGTTAGCATGGCTGCAACTGGACGGTATTGGCCTCCAGGAGCTCTCCCACACTGCACCATTGTGACTGCTCTAGACAGCAATCTGCAGTCGGATGCACTGGCCAGGTAGACAGAAAAAGCCCTGCGAACTTTTGAATTTCATTTCCTGTTTGCCCAGCGTGGAGCGCTGATCAGCACGGACTGTACGAGAGATACTGGATCTGATTGCTTTATGGGGAGACAAATCTGTTCTATCAGAGCTCCATTCATGAAGTCGAAATGCCAAAGGATTTGGAAAAAATCTCCAGACAGACAGAGGCCACAGCAGGGACTCACCACAGTGCTGCGTGACAAGCGTAACGGAAAGCCAAAGAATCAAATGGATGCTCATGGGGGAGGGGCGGGGACTGAGGACTCCAGCTATCCCCCAGTCCCTGCAATCTCGAAAAAGCATTTGCATTCCTGGCTGAGCTCCCAATGCCTGAAGGGTCAAAAGCATTGTCCCAGGTGGTTCAGGGTATATGCAGTTAAATTTACCTCCCTACTCCCCTCCCCCCGTGAAAGAAAAGGGAAACAAATCGTTTCTCGCCTTTTTTCAACGTCACCGTATGTCTACTGCATGCTGCTGGTAGACGCGGTGCTGAACAGCAGCATCCCCTCCCCTTCCTTTCCTGATGGTAGATGGTACAAAAGGCCTGGAAACTGTCAACATCCCGTGAGTGCTCCTGGCTGGCCTTGGTGAGGTTGGCCGGGGGCGCCTGGGCAAAAATGGGAATGACTCCTGGTCGTTCCCGGCAGACAGTGCAAAAGGATTGAAAACCGTCATCATAGCAACTGGGGGCTCAGCTCCTCACTCCCCTCCCCCCCTTCAGGTCTAATGAAGATTCTGTACTGCCTGGACTATAATAGCAGTAGGAGACTGCCTCCCCCTCATTTTCTCTCACTAAAAAGTCAGGTGTTTCTTATTCCTGCATTCTTTATTACTTCATATCACAAATGCGGGGACACTGCCACAGTAGCCCAGGAGGGGTATGAGAGAAGGGAAGCAATGGGTCGGGTTGTTGCAGGGGCACCCCCTAGAATGGCATGCAGCTCATCATTTCTGCAGGATATCTGGGGCTCTGACCCAGAGCGGCTGTGCTCTCTGGTTCTCTAGACTTGCCCCATATTCTAGGCAGGACACTATTTTTAGACAAAACATAAATGACCTGGGGAGTCATTCCCATTTTTGTCCATGCGCCCCTGGCCAACCTCAGCGAGGCCAGCCAGGAGCACCCATGACAGCAGCAGACGGTATGGAAGGATTGATAACCGTCATCACCAATTTTCAATTGCAGATGGTGATATAGGGCTGGTAACTGTCTCTGCTACCTTGCAAAGGCAAATGAATGCTGCTGTGTAGCACTGCAGTACCGCATCTGTCAGCAGCATCCAGTACACATACGGGGACACAGCGACATAAGGCTAAACAGGCTCCATGGTTGCTGTGCTATGGCGTCTGCCAGGGTAATCCAGGGAAAAAGGGCGCAAAATGGATTGTCTGCTGTTGCTTTCACGGAGGAAGGATTGAGTGACGACATTTACCCAGAATCACCCGCTACACTGTTTTGGCCCCATCATGCATTCGGATCTCAACCCAGAATTCCAGTGGGCGGGGGAGACTGCGGGAACTATGGGATAGCTACCCACAGTACAACGCTCCAAAAATCGACGCTAGCCTCAGTACATGGACGCACACCGCCGAATTAATGTGCTCAGTGTGGTCGTGTGCACTCGCTTTATACAATCTGTTTTAAAAAAACAGTTTCTATAGAAATCGGAGTAATCCTGTAGTGCAGACGTACCCTAACTAACTAAAAGGACTCTTGAGAGAGAGGAGCGGGAGCGTGTGGCATTTCTGGTGAGAGACACAGAAACAGGTCTGCTGGGAGTGTCTGAAGTTAGGGCCTTCCGCTTCCTCTCTGTCCAGTGAGGAGCATGTCCCTCTGATCTCTAAGCTCCCTGTTTTACCAGACAGCTGTGTAAATTTGGGCCTGGTCTACACTAGAAAATTAAGTCAGCTTAACTGTTTCATGCTGGGGTGTGAAAAATCCACACCCTCCGAGCAGCATAGTTAAGGTGACCTCCCCCCTCTGCTCCCCACCGAATTCTTCCATCGACTTAGCTGCCGCCTCTCGGGGAGACGGACCACCTACACTGACAGCATCTACACTGAAGTGCTGCAGCCCTGCCATTAAGTACGTCAAGTGAAGAGAAAATAAATATGAAAGAAAAAGTAATACAAACTAGATGGCTGAACATGAGAAATAATCCACTAATAGCTACAGGCAAACATACGGGAAGGATGGGAAAATGGGATGCACACACTCCTGCTAAACGCTACTGATTCTGAGTCTGAAAAGGAAGTTGTAGAATAATGTGTCTAAGTTGCTAACAAATGTTGTCTTCCAAGAACGCTGAGCAAATGTCATAAGTTGAGCCCAGAACAGAAGGCGGACTAAAGCATGGCTGCTGAAACACAGTCTTGAGTTTTTTCCTTCTCTTCTGGAATTTAAACACTGAAGATACCAATTATACCCCAAATCTATGTTCATGAAATTCATTACATCAAAATGGCCGTGGCAAAAAAATTCTGGAAGACAGGACAGCTGAATTCACAGTTGTCAACATTTAAGCAGTTTTATGCCTCAACTCCAGCCCATACAGTTAAATACTGACTGACTTTTTAGCACACTCCGTTTGGTTTAGTTTAAACCTACAACAGGATTTGGAAAAGCAAGTAGACTGATAAAAAGGATTATTTTTAAAGAGCAGACACCAAAAGGGCTAGGCTTCACAATGTGACTGGATGCTCAATTATTCCATTTTACTTGCAGAATTAAAAAAAAAAAAAAAAAGGCTTTTCATTTTGGATTGGTCTTAGTATGGGCAATAACTGCGCTTACATGCATCTGACAAATTGGGCACTCACCCACAAAAGCTCGTGCTCCAATATATCTGTTAGTCTGTAAGGTGCCACAGGACTCTGTCGCTTTGTGCTTACAAAGGGATTCACATACTGTCGTAAGTTTCATTTTATAGAAACTTGTGCAAAGAGGAGGAGTTCAGGAAAAAGTCAGTTTGGAGGTTGTTGCTATTTTCTTTTGCAGAAGAAAGTAGCTTCTGAGTGTTAGTGTGTTGTTCTCCAACATTACAGCCATTTGCCACGTAATACCACACATAAATGCAGATGTTGATGCAACAGGTGAGTGGCAAGACTTTCTGTAGAAAGTTGTAGGAAATTCGTAAGCGTTGAATCTCTATCATCTCTCTTTACAGTTTTCATCGTTTATTTAACTAAGAGATTCTAAGTAGAACATGGCAAACAAGAGGAGAGCTCCCTTCCACATCTTTCAAAGCTGCACATCCAAGTCTGAAAAGCCTACTGCAGGAAATATGAGCTACCCACCCCAACACTGTACATTTGTACAGGACTTCCTTTTCATTTTGGCAAACATTTCTAAATGAACTTCTAGCTCATGACTTACTGGTAAAGCAGGAAAAGCGGCCTCATCTCCTTCTTCAATCTCATAGAAAGTTATAGTTTCTTCCAAACCCTGAGGCTCCTCCCCTGTCTCTGGTACAAATCCGTACTGACATTCCTTATTGACACACTGCATTTGACGACGACTACGGCTATATGAACTTTAGAGAAAAAAGTCAAGACACAGACAGGGGTTTAAGCATATTTCCATTATTAAATTTTAATTATACCTTTTTGAAATGCCTTTACATACATTGGCAGAAGTGCTTTTTACCCACTGTTCAGTATCATGCCATTTTGAAAGCTTATTTTCCCCTTATTTGTAGTACAATGTTTTGTAAAGAAATTTATACTCACTTACCGGGACCTATAGGAGAAATTGTCATAGCTCTGATAACATCTCTTCCCTGGACCAGGATAGAATGCTATTTGAGGGCTAATCATGTTGTTCCTGTTTATAAATCGGGCAGATCCCCTAAGATTAAAGGAGTACAAAAACAGAACACACACACACAAAAAATCCAGTTACCAAGAAGTGCCTACAGATTCTTTCAGATGAAACTCACCTGTAGGGTCATCTATTAAATAATACTTGAAGATTAGCTAGGGCCAGAACTGTGGGAGACCTAACAGGAAATGAATACTAGTCTTTGTCAGGGTTCCAAGGCTTCATACCTGGGCATTCCATATCCCCTGCCATGCCTCTGAGGAGAATTCTGAGGACGGTAGTGATCATAGGATGCCATATTCCCACAACTTTGAGAGCAATTAATTGGAGAAGAGCGACCTGAAGGAACATTGTGCTGTAGACGGGGTGGAAGAACTGGCTGACCCCTACTATAAGCCACTGTCATGTAAACTTCCTTCCCCCGGACTTTCTTAAACAATCTCTTCCGTGATTTCATATCCATTTCTGCAATTTCAAAGCAGCACAGAAAAAAATAAGGGTGGGGCGAGAGTGGAAAAGACGAGTTAGGTCTGTTAAACATCCATACGGATCTACATGACTATCTTAAATAGAGAAAGAAGTCAAACTCCAGAGGTACATTCAGATGATAAAGTAGTGCTAGACAATTCCATATGAAAAATTCTGTAAGTTAATATTTGGATATGGAATATAGGGGAAAAAAAAACCACTCATCCACCCATAAAAGTGCAACCAAGTGTGTGAGCTTATTAAAATACTAATTTAAGCCTTTAGAGGTAGATGAGCAGAATGTTTAATAAGCTTCCTATGCACAGGATGGCCTCCCAGTTTTGGCTAGGCCAAGCCAGTACTCTCATCATTCCAACCCCTCCCTGAAGACCTTACTTTGACTCGTTCCCTATGGGAATCACAATTATAAAACCCTTTATTAAATCAAGAAGCACACAAATCTACACTGCTTTACTATGGAACTGTATCACTGTAGCCCTGCCCCTGCTCATTTCATGCCCACTCTGCTGTTACCATCATTCTTATAACAAATTAGATAATCTCTTTGGTGACGGGACCTGACATTTCTACATTGTCTGTGAAGCGCTTTACAGCCTCTTGGAAGTTTTAAATACTAACTTTAACACACATTCTCAATGGTTTTGCTATTTGTAAGTGCCTCAGCAAAATACTCATCAGAAGTTCAACTACCTCCATTCATCCCCTCTCCAAAGATGAGTTTTCCTCAATCATTCCCCCTTAAAGTGAGTTTTATATTACCAAATGAATTCAATCATATCCAATATCTGAAGACTGCTACAAACCTCCTTCATTCCCCTAACAAAACAACAACAAACAACAAACAGGAAAGATTCTTATTGAAACCGTGTACAAACCTATTTCTGAAACATAGCCGCCTGCTATTTTCTGATAGTTTCCTCCTTTTCGATTGGGAACCACATTCCATGCAGGGACAGGTGTCACTTGTGTCACTGGTTTTAAGTTTGCCAATGGAACAATATGCCTACATGAAAAATACTAATGTAAGTAGTGCCACAGGAATTCATGCTAATGCAAGTCAGTGTCTTTTATAAACATACAACTAAGGGTAGCATAAAATCCCTCTTTACCCTGTAAAGGGTTAAAAAGCTTAGATAACCTGGGTGGCACCTGACCAAGAGGACCAATAAGGGGAGAAGATACTTTCAAATCTGCAGGGGAAGGTTCGTCTGTTTGTCTCCTGGAGTCAACAAGGAAACAGGGAAGGGAAAACATATCTCCTTAAGCCATATCTGAACTAAGCATCTAGTCTTGCAAAAATAGTAAGTAATAGCAAAGAAATTTGTTAAATTACCTTTTGTTTTAGCTTGTGAATTTTCCCTGTGCTAAGAAGGAGGTTTATCCCTGTTTTTGTAACTTTAAAGTTTTGCCCAGAGGGGAAATCCTCTGTGTTTGAGTCTTTTGTTATTCTGTAAGGTACTTACCGTCCTGATTTTACAGAGGTGATTCTTTTACCTTTTCTCTAATTAAAATGCTTTTTAAGAACCTGATTGATTTTTCATTGTTCTTAAGATCCAAGGGTTTGGGTCTGTGTTCACCTGTAGCAATTGGTGAGGATATTATTCTCAAGCCTTCCCCAGGAAACAGGGGGTGCAGGGTTTGGGGGAATGCTTTTTTTTGCGGGGGGGGGGGGGGGAATAGGACTTCAAGTGGTCCTTTCCCTGATTCTTTGTCTAAAATCACTTGGTGGTGGCAGCATACTGTTCAAAGCAAGGTGGAATTTGTGCCTTGGGAAAGTTTTTAACCTAAGCTGGTAAAAATACGCTAAGGAGATCTTTCATGCGAGTCCCCACATCTGTAGTTCAGAGTGAAGAAGGAACCCTGACAGTGCCACATTAGAGAAAAATATGATTGCCATCAAGTGTGATCAGATCTTATTGAACAGATTCTTCTTTAAAAAAGAATATAAAAAAGACAGACAGTTTAGAAGTGTATGTACAGCTGTGTTAGCCAAACCCAGGGGACAGTTTAAATAGGTGAAAAAGCGTTATATCGAACTTGCTTTGATCCATCAGAGTGAGCAGCGCCCCCCCCCGGAGCACTGCTTTACCGCATTATATCCAAATTAGTGTTATATCAGGTTGTGTTATATTGAAGTAGCAGTGTATGGCTTTTTATCATTCCAATCCATGCGTATAGTAATCTTACTCTGAGATTTTTCAAAGACAGATGAGGGTGAAACAAGACGCCCCCTGCTATAGGTATGTAACTTGCATCAATGGCAAATTCATCCTTTAGGGACAGACCCAGTGTCAGAGGCAGAATCATCCCTGTAACAGCACTGGTAACATGCATACTATTGTAAAATTTGTACACGAGTCAATCTCTCTCTTCCCTTTTTAAAAAAATTTTTTGATCCCAGCATTATCTTGGTTTTCAGAGACTAGCCAGCTACTCTCAGGATTGTTTTTAATTCATCTTTAATCCAGTCTAACTCCTGTACACTGATTAACTCAAGGGCATGCTGCAATACCTGTTACTTATAACAGGCATACAGCACCAGAGTTGCGTTTTTTTATCTTAAAGATAATCAATCTGTATTGTTATCAGAGGTAAATTTGGGATGTGCCAACAAGTGGCATTTTTGGTTGATGTGTGACTTATCTTATGTCATTCACAAAACTCCCAAAATTAAGGAGGAGGGGCAAGGAGAATTGTCAGAACAAAACTTCAAGGACTAAAAGCAACCCGTTATTTAGCTGCGATGCAAGTCCCACTCCTAAAAAGTTCTAGAAGCCAGTTGTGTAGACTCATTGTTCACCATGAACTCAGCCCAACCAGCAGGAAACGCTTCTGTTTTCTATCCACATGGTAGGTAGATTATACCTGGAATGTTTTCAGTGAAAACCCAAGAGGTGTTACTCCTGCCATCTGCTACTGGCGAAATGGTAGCTACTGCCAAGCTGTTAAACTGGTAAGGAACTGGGTCTGGTTTTTATATTTTATATTCTGAAAAGAAACTGAACCCAGAGTTTCAAAACATTCTGACAGCCACAATTTAAACATCTGTTGGGGGAGAGGTGTGTATGTGCAGACTCAACAAAAAGGAGGATTTCAGCAAATGAGACACAGCTCTAAGGCTGTCTCTAGATTGCTTACTTTTCTGCCAGCTCCTCAATGAACACGGTCACCATGTTGCCATCATGTCCAACTTCCTGGATATGAGCATTGTAGTACTTACCCCCAGGCTCCAGACGAACCTGAGGAGGAAATAAAGGGGGAGTAGGTAAACACAAATGGTCACACGTTAATGGTGCTCTGGTTCCCCCCCAACAGCTGGTAACATAAGAGCTGTTTTCATGCTGCTCACAGATCACTGAGTTAGCTTGAGAGTCTTGGAATACCTCAACCCAGCACTCCCTGCTCTACTCAAAACAGAGACAGAAGAGTGGACAGCACAGGGAGACACACTGCAGGAACAGATACAAACAATGAGAAAAAGAATAAGAGAAACCCTCATGGATGGAAGAAAGGCAGGGAGGGGACAGATCAGAACCAAAACTGCCTTGTACGATTCAACAACTAAACTAAACAGGACCCATTGCACTAGGCACTGCAAAACACAGAACAAAAAGAAATTTGTCCATCTTTCATCACTGTTCTGCTGAGGTTTGCGTACAGTGCCCGTCACTGTGGCATCTGTGTATTTCAAGAGTTCAGTCTTAAACTCCTCTACTTTCAGGATTTATAGCACTGGTTCATGGTCAGCTTTCAGGCACCCTTCCCATGGACTATCTAGTGTTCGTTTGGAATTTACAGAAAGTTATAATTTAAAAAAAAAGTAATTTCAGATGACCTCATCATATTTAATCGCTATAAAAAGAGAAGTCTCTGAAGAACCTGAGTTCAGATGTATATTAAGTCATAAAACTTATTTAAGGCAACTTTAATAATTTACCATTACTGAATCTGCTTCGAGTACTAACCTGACATTTGTCTCCTAAATAGTATTGTCTCCCAGCAAACACCATGTAATCAGTTTTTTGAAGTTCTACAAGAGATCCAAGTGAAAGTTTAAACTAGGTACTGTTCTTCATTTTTTACTTATTACCCAGAATTGCACTCAAGGGAACCAAGTATTATAGGCTGAAACGAGTGAATTATCTCCTGTATTTTCCTGGACATTATGTGAGCACTCTGAACTACCAAATGAGACCAGTAGTCCCTTCCAAGGCTTGAGCACTAGGGAAATGTTGCACTCTCCCCACAACTTGGGATGCCACTAAACAGTGACAACTCCCATATGACTGAGAGCAGATGGGCTTTGGAGGAAAAAATTGTGCCTCCCAGATTGGCTTGCATGCCAAAGAATCCCAAAGCACTTTACAAAATTCATTTGCAACAGGATCACTTTGCTCCTCACTGAAATTCAGTCCCTTCTGGGACCAGTGTGCAGCAATCCTATCTGGCCCAAAATTTCTATAAATAAAGAATGTCCCTTTCTTCTGAGTTAGCACTGAGGCTATGTGTAGTTACACATCACAGGGAAAAGCAGGCTGCATCCACACCGGTGTGTAGCTACATGCATCAGTGAAAGGCTCTGGCAGGGGGGAGGCAGTAGGGAACTGCTAGAGTCTCCCTCTTCCTGCCAGAGCCTTTCCTTGCTGTGAGAAAAGGCTCTGGCAGGCTCTTGCAGCAGAAAAAGGCTCCAGCAGTTGGGGGGGGGGGGCAGGGGCACCATTGTAGACAGGAGAGGCACTGCGTGTGCAAGTAGAGATCCATGCAGGGTACATACACACAGGGTTCAGGCATGTCTTCACTCTACTTGCCTAAGCAGCACCTCACTGTCTACACTACTAATACCCGTGCTAGAGGTATATACATATTCTATACGTCACCAAAAGGGGCATTCAGCGTAGCTATACTGAGAGTCAAAAGCCCAGCCAGGAATTAGGGGCTGCTGTGTTGATGGAAGAGATGAAAACACCAAATGCTGACCAACTGTGATCATTTTGCAAGGCGGGATATATCTGGATAATTGTAATGTACTTAAATCTCCCTGACAGGAAAACTCTGAAAAAAAAGTTATTCTTCCCTTATCACTCCTAAACTTCTGTACAGCGCTGCTGCACACTGGGAACTGGCTGCTCTGTTTAGTCCCAGAAAGGACTGAACTGAATTTCAGTGAAGAGTGAAGTGAACCCACTGTTGTACTCACAATTTGGGGTTCTTTGGCATGCAAGATGAGATGTGGGGTGAGTAACATTTCCCTAGTGCTCAAGCCCCTGGACAGTTGGGGAGGAAGGGACCAATTGTCTGATTTGGCAGTTCAGAGTGCACACTAACCGCTAAGTGACCCTCATCCTTTACTGTTACTCTGAACCCAAAACGCATTTATGGAATACGAGCCTTTGTGCAGACACTGCTACCATAAATTAAAAAAATTAGGCCCCCAATTTTACATTTGAACACTATCTGAAAATAGCATTATAAGACGATGCTCTGCTATTGCACTTAGCTTTCCTGAAATCACACATTTTCTAGTCCAGAACCAATATATTTTCCTCAACAGAACAGATTTCAGGAGCATGGACAGACGTCATATAGGATTGGAAGTACTCTGCTGGTTGCTTAGAGATGAGAATAAGAAGTTCTGGCTGGTAACAGGATGTATGCTGCACAGATATGTTTGCTGGATTAGACAATGCCCTTACATTTCCGGTACGTGTCTATTTGCCCAAGCCCCTGTGCAGGTCCAACATATTTTACAGACTGATTTACAAGTAACCTCATTGAGCCTCAATAAAACTTACTGTTGGCCAGGAATTCACAGAATATACAAATGGTTTTTTTAAGGTACCTTTTCTGCTGTCCAACCAAACATCAAACTCTACATTTCGATAGATCTCAGGGTCCAGGGCTTTTAGTACTTTATAGGGAAAAGGCATCTTTGACGGATTTTCTGGAGGCTAAAAACAGAGTTAAAATGGACTACAATTGAAAGTGTTGTAAATATATGGCACACTTTTCTTTCCTTGCAGAGGTTCTAATTATTTTAAACAAGCATATACACTGTCTTCCCTGCCTCTTTCAGTTCCACTATGACATGTAATTAGTTTGTTTCAAGTTCAGAATCTAAGAAGAATATGAACAAGTCTTTAGGTACTATGGATTCTGACGCTTGAAGACAAAGCAGATAAATAAAAATCACGTTGAAGAAGCTGACCACAGACTCTATATTGATCTGCTTGATTTTAGGATAGAAAGTTTTTAGTTACTAGGTAAAAATAGGGAAGGAAAAAACTAGTGAGGGCTGACTTTCAGAAGCTGCTGACCACACAACTCCAAATCAAAGTCAATGAGTGTGTGTAACACACACACACACACGGCTTGGCTACACTTGCGAGTTACAGCACATTAAAGGAGCCCCGGGCACACTAGCTCACTATGCATCCACATTGGCAAGGCATGTAGAGCACTCTGACTCCACGGCTAGAGCACTCCTGGTACTCCACCTTGGCGAGCAGAATAACATTTGATGCGCCCCCACAGGAGTGCCCCAGCATCAGTGTGAATGAGGTGTTGCATTACTGCACTCTGATCTGCCTCTGGAAACATGCCACAATCCCCTTAAGTCAAGTGGCCACTCTTGTCATTGTTTTGGATATGCCCTTTGAAAGCTCCATTTGACAGCCTGCTGCTTATCTGCTCTGAGACAAAGCAAACATTACTGTGGAATGGTGTGTGAGAGAGAGAGAGAGGGGCGGGGGCAAAAGAGGTCTGCTGCTGTCTGAATTTACAAGACAGCATGCTGACATGCTCTCAGCCCCCAAAAAACCCACTCTCCCCCCCATATACACCACACACACACACTCCCAGTCACACTCCACCTCTCCCCCCATTTGAAAAGCATGTTGCAGCCACTTGCATGCTGGGATAGCTACCACAATGCACTGCTCTCTCTGTGGCTGTTGCAAGAGCTGCTAATGTGGCCATGCCAGTGCGCTGTCAGCTGTCACTGTGGACAGACTGCAGTGCTTTCCCTACTGCGCTGTACGAAGGCTGGTTTAACTTAAAGCGCTCTACAGCTGCAGGTGTAGCCATGCTCTTACACACCTCCTTGAATGTTAGTTAGAGCAGTGTTTTGAGCCAGGCCTGGTAAAATTGAACAACAGCACTATTCATGTGCCTAAAATAAAATTAGATTAAATAAGAAAATTAGAAGGTTTCTAGGTAAGAGTCCAGATGAGGGCTTGTTTGCCAAATACTGTTTTTTAAATTTGTTGGGTTTTTTTTTTTTTTAAAAGCTAGCTGAAGAACAAGAGTCTCAGAAATAGAGCCTTTTATCATATAAAAAGCTCAACAATTAAATTTAAAAGAAGAGATAAAGAACACCAGGGTTAAAAACTAAACATGCACATGTAAGATGGAGGAAATTAAAAAAAAACAAAAACAAAACAGGTGTAAATCCCCAAAAGCAGCATTTCGAATAGGAAGGGCTGATTCAACCTTAATTACAGTATCATGAACACTAATGAGAAAGAATTAAAAGGATTCTCCCTTAATTGCCAAACCTTTGCCTCTTCAGTGCCTTGTTTGAGTTTATCTTCAGGTGGGTTGTCAGTATCATTGCCATCCCAGTCTTCCACTCTAAGCAATTTAAAAATAGGATTACAAAATACAGTGCAAGATTTCTGGCCAGCACTGAAATCAACAAGATCAAACTGGTTGAATGACTTAATAGAAGAACCATGGTGCCATCAAGTGATAAGATACAAGCCAGAACTTAAAGACTATTATAATGTAGTACAACAAATATGAAGTTTCGCACATGCAGCACTCAAAACACGCTAAACCTTTTCCTGACTGTAAATGAAATGATCTCTCCCCCAGTCACTTCAGTTCAGGTCTTCCATGCAGTGGCAGCTAACATTGTTTTATGTTTAAGGAAGGGTCAACTCAGTTCCATTCTGCAAACTTCAAGACTCCTTCAGTTGTTCCACTTATGGGCATTAAAGGAATTAAAGTATAATAGTTTCTCGCTAAAGTAAGCCAATGATTCTGATTACTCATTATTTGTTCAGCAAGAAGGTGCCATCTGACTATAGCCAGTGGGAAAGGTTGCTGCTCAACCACCTCACTTCCCAGTCCCAGGGAAAGCAAGCTGCTTTTTCCACAATGTGCTTACACTCTGGCTCAGTACAATGACATTTGAAAATGGACGCAGATGTTCCATGTGGCAGCTCAGAACACAACTAGTAGAACTAGTCCCTCCAACACCTTTAAGTGATCAGGTACCCTTCACAGGATATTTTGTTTTTAATCTAATACCTCCTTTCTGATGAAGTTTTGGACGCTTTCTCGGGAAGGCAATCAAAGTTTGCATCCTCACTTCCAACAGAGACACTGTTTCTGTTCTTTTTGGCCCCACTTCGAAACATCTCAACTGCAGTTCTCAATTCCTCCTCATCCATGCCAAACACATCTTTGTACAGGATCTCGTACAAGACAGCTGGGCAAACAAACAAAGCACACAGAACCCAATGACTTGGTGCCAGACAGATGACCTTAGACTAGCGGATGTGCACTTTGTGGACTTTCACAACATACCAATTACACTAAACTCCATTAATAATGGTTAATGAACTTTCCACTTTCTTCTCCCTTCAGCACCCCCTCCTCTCGAGAAAGAACGTTGTTGATAAGTACGTATATACTCCATCATAAGCCGGTTTGTTTATAAGTTGACACCCCCTCCCAAAGATGGATAAGTAAAAATGGAAAATTTTTATAACCCCTTCATAAGCCGACCCTATAATTCAGGGGCCAGCAAACTTTGGCTCCCAGGCCATCAGGATACGACACTGGCGGGCTGAGATGGTTTGTTTACCTTGATTGTCCGCAGGCACAGAGGTAAACCTAAGTAAACAAAGTGTCGTGGCGCACCAGGTGCTTACCTTGATGGGCTGGGACAGCAACTGGTGGGGAAATGGACCCCCACACTCTCCCCATCCCATCCCTTCCCATCTTATCTGGGGAGGATGTCTCTGGCCTAGCCACAGGCTGCTCCCACAGGCCAGGCCGAGTGGGGCAGCTGCAGCTGCCAGCCCCAGAGCTGCAACTGCTTTGGAGGCTGGGGGGAGAACAGTGTGGCCAAAAGCAGAGAGACTCTGGCCCAGCCTCTTCCCTTCTGTCTCTGCTGCCTCTCCTTGCTCCCTCTGTTGGGGAGGTGGGGCGGGGCTGTGTCCCACCTCTCCCTCTCTATCCCATTCATAAACCGACCCCCTTCCCTAGTGCTTCCCTTTTTTACTAAAAAAATTCAGCTTATGAACAAGTATATATGGTACTTCACATACTCTATTAAAAATAGTGTGAGTTAATTTACCCTGGCAAACAGCAGCATCTGCCTGAAATTGTTTTGTATACACAGAGTCGTAATGGCCGTTACTGGAACAACACAGCAAGATCTTGGGGAAAAAAAAATAAAACCAAAAAGCTTTGAGGAAGAAATGAAAGAAAACCAAAAACATTTTCTATTTGATGTTCTAGCGCACGACTACAAATTCTTTACTTATTCTTAGGCTAGTGCTTTAATTCACTGTCCAAACAATGGGTATGCTTAGTATAAATACAGTGTTAGAAACAGAGCTGATCCCTATAAAAGGGATTGTAACAAGTGTACAAATAAGTTTGCCTATTACCCACATGAACACTGTTTAGTCATCTCATGAACTGTTGAAGGTCAACTATGAGAGACTTTACTGTGAGTCAGCTACCTTATGAACAACTAATGGTCTAGAAGTTAAATGCCAATCAATCAATCACTCTTACATTTAGAATCTCCAAACTGCAAAAACTTATTGGCCCACCAGTATCAAACTACAGGAAAAGCTATTTCACAAGGAAAAGCTAACTAAATACAGAACTTTCCCTACACCCTTTAATTGTGTCAAAACCTCAAGTAGGTTTAGACTATCTACTGCTGTACTAATAATGCACCACCCACAAAAATCAAGCTAATTAATTTATATTCAGGAGGGAAAAAATACACCCCAAAAAACCCCAAAATCTTGTCTGCTCTCTTTTGGGGGTGGGAGAAGAGTGCCCTTTCTTCACTCATATATTTGTCTAATCTTGCCACTTTCCCTTTGTTCATAAGCAACTCAATCCAAGTGTCTCATTCTAGCTAGTGAGATTAAAAAATAGCCACAGAGGACTGTATTCAAGAACCCTCACTCCAGAAAAGCTAAAGTTGATCAAATGGGAAGAGTCCTGGGCTCTAATATTATAACTCCTGCAGCCAACAGGAACTTAGTCTAGCAAAAGATTAACTATTGTGCAAATGAGAGTATTCAGCTGTGAATGAATGAAATAATTCATTTGTGGAGCATTAGCCTTGTTGAAATTAGCATTGTTTTTGTTTTTTTAAGTGTGCAAAATGTGCAGACTTCACTGGAGTTACAAGAGCAAAACTGAAGAGACAAGCTCATTAGAACCGAGTGAAATTAGAGTTATCTAGGAGTGGGAGGGCAGAAAATTCGCTCACATCTCCTTACCTTGTCTTCAAAGCCATTGTTTGTAGCATAGGTAGGTGGCTTTCCAGGGTACCGGTACAGAATAAAGTCTCGACTAGGCAACAAGAGAATTGAAAGAGCACGCGTTTAATGCAAATACTTGTTATGAAGACGTTTGAAGAGAATAGTCTGGAGAATCCACTGTTGGTTAACAGAAAATGGAAGCAGAATATTTTTCCTAACAAGTGAATGTCAATATAAAATTTAAGCAATAACTAAATTTACAAAATGGAACCATCTACTTGAAATAAGAAATAAATATTTGGTAAAACCTACAGTGTCTGGTTCCAGATAATAAAGATCTTATGAGGTCAGGTATTTCCGACCTCAAGACAGATTGCTCTGATAGTGAAGCAATTAACTCTAAATGAAGTAGTTCCAAAAGGGTTAAAATCTTAGTACAGGCTGCCATTAGAATGTTGTAGAAGTCTAACTGTTCATTTTGGACTGGAACAGGATGCAAAGTGTTTTAGAGTCTCTGCCATTAGGCTCCTAAACTGTTTGTTCAGAAGTGGCAGTATATATATATATATATATATATATATATATATATATATATATATATATATTTTAAAGCAAAACAGTGCTTGCAGTAGATTCAAATGTCAAGTGAAATCATAATTTATTTTAAATGCATTTCTAGGCTTACACTC
Source organism: Gopherus evgoodei (assembly GCF_007399415.2). Classification (NCBI taxonomy): domain Eukaryota; kingdom Metazoa; phylum Chordata; order Testudines; family Testudinidae; genus Gopherus; species Gopherus evgoodei. Next base: position 89,817,321 of record NC_044330.1, read on the forward strand.
TGCACAGCACTTCCCACTTCCTGAATTTTCAAGGACACCTCATATAGTGAGCACAGTTTTACTTGTGTGTTGGCAGTTAACTTACATAGCTAGCATTAGATGTTTCCAGTGCACACAACTCCACATCACTTCCCATCAGTAAGTCTCTCACTGTAAACTTTTTTTTTTTTTTTTTAAGTAAAGATTTCAGTGCAGACTGAAGGCTCTGTGAATTATCAGAGGGTAGTATTGCCTGGGCAGCAGCAATGAAACCCTCCAATAGTCAGGGTTAGCTCAATCTCCATGGCCACCAGGTCTTTGCCCTCTTGTGAGACTTAACAATGATGCCAATTCAGTACGTTTCAGGATGTGGGATCCTCCTTACCTGGAACTGGTTTGCAGCCACCCATTCATGTAATAAACATTGAATGGCAGTCACTCCTAAGCCAAGCTGGCATCAAAACTAGATCATAATGGTCCCTTCTAGCCTTAAAAAAAAAAAATCTATGAATCAAGAGATTCTGGGCCTCACAGCTAGCAGCCTCAGCCATTCACAGCACAATTTAAAAAAAAGAAAGGAAGAACTTACTTATAGATTAGTGATAGAGCGCTTATCTCCAATTGGCCAGCACTTTCCTAAGTGTATAAAAATATTTTGATATCATGTTAGCAGGTACAAAAATAACTGTTCTTCATCAAATCTGTAATGGAGCTGACCACTGACCCTGCACTGCAGTACTTGGAACTCTATACTGGCTCTCACTATACCATTACTAGAGCTAGTCAACATTTTTCGTGATTTTTTTTAAAAAGCATTTTCTGAGCAGCTCTAACTACTGGGTAAAATTCTTAGCCCCTATCTTCAAAGCTCTAAAAGTCTCAAACCAAGCTCTATAAAAGGAGTACATCTAAATATACTGTCCTCTGCAATAACTGTTTTATAGGGACAAGGAGAAGGGTTTACTCCTCAATCTTTAAAAGTTAGTGCTAACTGTAAAACCCCTCAGAAACTGCCTTAAAAATACTTAGGTGGGCACTGAAGAAAACCCACTGAGAGAGAGAGAATATCAATGTGAAGTGATTATATACTCCTCAAATACTTCAGTTCCATCTTTTGCAAAAATTTTGATTCCTTCTACATCTGGAAATTTGTAAAAACATGAGGGTTCCTGAAGAGAATATCACTGACATGGGACAATTAAGTATTCAATTTTTGGCCAATAATCCTGGGCAGAGTTGCAGCTACACTCTACTAGCTAGATCGGTAGCAGTTTCAAAATATTTCTTTGATAAAAATACTAAATTTGCTTTAGATACTCTTGTTTCCTGCTCATGTTCACTAGTTAAAAATCTTCAAAGAAACAATAAGTTTAAGAAAGAATGCCGGTTTTCCCCCAAAATCTGGAAAAACAAAGCAAAATTTGTCAAACATTTGCTATGATTATGCACCCAGTTTTGTAACAGTCTTTTAAAGGTCCAAGCTGATAGGACCAAAGTTTGATTCCCTCAGGTTAAGTTACATTAAATTACATTGTTGTGGTTTGAAAATGCCCCTTTTTTGCCCACAAGCAAGAACTAAGGTCCCCGCCATCAGATCCAGAGTCCTACTGCACTCACACAGCATCCTATTGAAATCAACAGGGCTCAGTTCAGGTGCAAGAGTCCACCTATGTGGATCTGACAGCAGGACTGAGGTAAAAGTTAGCAGGAAGAAGAGAAATAACATTCAAACCCACATTCCAGCAAACAATCATGAGCTTTTTTGGGCTCAGCCTCAGGAATATGAATCTAGCCTTACCTTTGGATCTCCCAGCCGTTCCAGATATTTTTCAAATGATCCTTCCACATACTTAAAAAGAAGATATAATTGATTTAATCAGCTGCATATCGTTACTAAATCTGCTGGAAACATTAAGAGTCAGAATTTGCTCTTCGTATTTAAAGAGTTTAGAGGAAAACTGAAAATTTCTCTCTTATGTGTATTACCGTAGTGCCTAGGAACCAAGTAATGGATCAGGACTACATTGTGCTAAGTGATGTACAAACAGATAGTCCCTGCTCCAAGGAGCTTACAATTTAAGTATAAGACAACAGATTGAGACAGACAGTTGGGGACGGGAGGACTACAAAGAAACAATGAAACCATATCGGTCAACTTTAAAGCAGTGGTCTTAGCACAACAGCCTTCAAGTTCGTAAGACAAGTAGCCTTCCTGATCATGAATGATTTCTCCCTTTTCCCTACATTTAGGAACAATTGCATATGTATGTGCTTAGTAACGGAGGTAACTTCTTGCTGAAAAGCTATTTTATCTATACGAACTAGATCAAATGGAAACCCCCCCTCACAAAGTCAGAATTATAGCAGTGTTTCCTCAAACATATTAAGGAAGCACATGGGAATGTCGTATCATATATAAGGTCTGGAAGGTCGAGACATCATGCACATGAACAACTAGATGTACAATTTGGTTCTATCTGGGTCTAATGCTTTGGTCTGAAAATAGTTTAATTTTAACAGTTTACCCCACCTGCTGCCATTCTGTGCATTGCAGAAGTGACTTTTCAAGCACGTTTGTTTTTAAATTGCAAGGTAACAATTTTAGCTATTATCAAATTTTATATCTACTCCTCTAGTTGAAAAGGGATAGCTTAAGGTTGGAAAAGGTAGATATCCTAAAATACATGTGTGCAAAAATACTAGCATTGCTCACCCCAGCCCTTCCTCCTGAGGCCAATACATTAAATGCCACCTTGTTTGCCTTACCCAATAAGAGAGAGAGATAGTAAAGATCTTGGCTGCTCTGTATGGAAGTTAAAACATCACAGCAATAATTGTGAGTAGTAATTTGTGCAAGTGCTGGTCACCAAAAAAGTCTCTTATCTCACTATTATGCAACATGTTTGAGTCAGTTGGATGTCTCCCTCCACCCCAGTGGTAGCTGCATTTAAGTGGGGGTGTGTACAAAGCACTTAAATATCACTTGATGTGAAAGGCTGTATTATAATACTAAAAGAAGCTAGTTTATTGTTTTATCCACAAAATAGATAGCATTTAAAATTGTTCCCTTCGGATGCAGGGAAAGCCATTCGTGAATTAGAGTTCAAACAGCCAGTAGAGTAGAGTATTCAGAATGCTCTTCCAGAACCAAGTTGTTTCAAAGCAGTCACAGGACCTGTCTATACTGGTAAGTTTACCTGGATCAGTGGTTGTCAGCAACATGGTACATCATCATCAGCAACAAGTACATTTCCTAATATTCAGCAGTATTGTAACAAACTTGAGGCTAGGTATATAAAGACACTGCAGTTGCCGGCAGGGATTGAATTTGTGATCTTCTGAATGAAAACCACAGACCTCTATCACTTCAGTTAAAGTAGAGTCTTCACTGGGTGAAAACAGCAGGCTTCTACAGTTGAAGTCATCCACTGAAAGTGTACAGTGACATTAAAGCACGTATAACACCACAGTTAAAGAAAGAGCCATGCAGCATTCCACTGTCCTTAGAGATGCAGGTTTTACTTCAAATTGTATAGTTTCACAGACAAGAAGTTTCAGTTTCACAAAGATAGCTTATTAATGTTTATACAGTACTGTAATCACAGTTACTTAAGATGAGAGATCAGATGTTTAGAATAAATGTATATTACCTTTTACAAATAAGAATGTTGTGCCATATAAATATATTTCCAAGGGTTAGAAACAAATCTAAAGTTGACTAGAAGCTAATGGACAGTATACAGAGTAAGGCAAATGAGAAAGCATTTTACCCTCAACTTCTCATCTTGCTTAGTACTAGTTTCAACCTGTGCTTGGTCAAAACTTAGAAACTAAAAACAAAAAACAAAGTACAGTGAAATGTAGGTTTTCAGGGCACAGATCTATATAAATAATATGTTTACATATAAACACACCCATTATTTACTAAGCGTACACATAAAACTTTGCATATCATAAATACACAAGTCTACTTACAGATTCAAAGTTATGTTGGTTTTCCCTCATAAACGAAACACAAGCCTTCCTGACTTCCATATGATGGATTTGACAAGCAAACAGCTAGAAAACAAACAAACAAAAAAAGTGTTAAAAAGCACTGACATGAAAAGTTTGCAGCTAATTTTTAAGTTACACTTTACTCTAAGGCTCCCTTTACATATAGTTTTACATCAGTGGTTCTTAACCAGCAGTCCAGGGCCCCCTAGGGAGTCATGGGCAGGTTTCAGGGGGGTCCTCCAAGCACAGCCAGCATTAGAATCACTGGGGCCCAGGGCAGAAAGCTGGAGGCTTGCTGCCTGGGGCGGAAGCCAAAGCCTGAGCAACTTAGCTTTGCAGGGACTCTGTGGCATGGAGCTCCAGGCAATTGCCCTGCTTGCTGCCCCCTAACACCAGCCCTGGCTTCTATATGCAGAAAATCAGTTGTTGTGGCACAGGTGGGCCACAAAGTTTTTATATCGGGGCAGGGGGATGGCTCTGGAAGAAAAAAGGTTGAGAACCCCTGGTTTACATTACAAGGTGACTATATTATAAGCACGTTACAGACCTGAACACCACATACTATAGGTAATTATAAGCACACCATTAGATGATAGTTGTAATCAACCTTTAGACCCTTGGACTAAGTGTATAGAAAGTGATTATAGTCATTTAATAAAACCTTTTACAAGCTACTTATAAATAGAACCTCAATATACAGCATGATCCTTTTTGGCTACATATCTGTGCCTTATGGTATTTGCCCATACATTTTTGAGTGGAAGAATTTGAAGATGCTAAAGGAAAATAAATGATTGTTAATTAGGTAACCACTGGTAGAATATTAGTTCAAATGAGAATCTTTAACCCAACCTTTGGCAGCTGGGATAAAAGGTAAACTAGACCCCAGCCACAGCTCATTTTGCAAACCTAGAACTAACCCACAGTTGTGTAAGGGACAGAGCAGAACTAGAAACTTTTATCTAACTCCTGCTGCTCCATCTTTGGGAATGGAGAGAAAGATGAAGATTATTTCAAAGCCAAAAATACAACTTTGGCAAATGATGCCTTAGAATCATAGAATATCAGGGTTGGAAGGGACCTCAGGAGGTCATCTAGTCCAACACCCTACTCAAAGCAGGACAAATCCCCAGGCAGATTTTTGCCCCAAATCCCTAAATGGCCCCCTCAAGGATTGAACTCACAAGTCTGGGTTTAACAGGCCAATTCTCAAACCACTGAGCTATCTCTCCCCCCTTACCTCAACCAACCCCATCCACCCTCCACTCCCAAAAGAACACAAGTGGAACCCCACTTACAAGTTCATCTGGCTCTTTCTAGGAGAGAAGGGATGGGAAAACTGGAGGAAAGGAGAGGTGAAGTTATCCCCCCAAAGGCATAAGTTGTATTAAAGCACCACCCAGGCCAGGCCTATGAGGGGAACAAGCCCAGCCCTCAAGGAGCCATGCGGAGCAGCGCCTGGAGCCCCCCACCTTCACCCCCCGGGGAGGCGGGGGTGGGCATGAAACTCCTTTTACCTGCTCGGAAATGGCCCGAAAAAGACAAGAGGCGTCTTTGGCTGTGAGCTTGCGGTACAGCCCCAGGCTGGCCAGATACTCATCCATGGTGACCTCGCTGAGGGATTTCTGGCCGAAGTATTTCTTCCAGCCCTTCTGCATCTTCCGAGCGGGGGCGCGTTGGGGCGAAGGGGTAACTCCTACTTCTGGGAAGCACGAGCCCCCGGGTCCAGCCTGAGGACTAGGCGCAGGCACCAGGCTGCTGGGAGGACAGCTGCATTGTGGCCCTGGGGGCTTTGGGGCCGCGGGGCTCGGGGAAGGAGGAGGGGCTCGCTGGGGAGGCTGGAGGGCAGGCGGCGCTGGGGCGGGGATGCGCTGAGTTGGGAGGGGGAGCGCGGCGGCGCTGCTGAGCGCAGCAGTCCCCGGGGCGCAGGGGGCTGCGCGTGGCGTCGCTAGCTGGGAGCCCAGCTGCAGTCAATGAGCCCGGGCTGCCCATGCTCCTGCGGCCGTTTTGGTGATCGGCCCTGGTCTCGTGCCTCATATAGCGAAGCGAGCCGGCCCTAGGGGCAGCGGGCCTGGGAATCAGGCGGTGTCTGAAGCCCCGTGGCGCTTCTCTTAGGAGCAAAGTGTCAAAAGTTACAGAACAGGCGTCCGGGCCTGGGTGCTGCTCAGTTCTCCTCACTATGTGACTGTGACACACATACCATCCTAAGGGATGGACAACAATCCCAAGTGTTTAAAAACCGAACTAGCCCCCAAGCGCAGGCTTAGAATCCAAAGCTGCAGAAAGAATCGCAGTTGATTCTGGAGGCATGGGCCTGTGTTTCCCTACACGTGTTTCCTTGTAGCTGGTTCTGCTCCAGGGAGGGACTGTTATTAGGGTTAACTTGCATGCTGTTTAGCTTACATGCGAAGTATTATTTTATGATATGCCTATGATAGAAGATAATGTAGGACTGCTTTGCATATGTGGTCTAACTTGTCTGTTGGAATGCATTAAAATGTAATAAAGTTTAAATACATAGAACAACTTTATTTCCTGGGAATTCCACTATTAGTTGCTCTGGTTTGTCTTTCGTAGGTTATATTGCTCTTTCTGTGCCCCCCTTCAGATTTGGGTGGTTTCTTGGCAGGTGCAGAGGCTGCTCTCCTTTTCAAAAACAGGTGCCTAATACACAGCTAGTGACAATTAACCAATGAGGCATCAGAGAGGAGAACATGAAAATTTATCTGTTTTACTAGACTCCTTTAGATGTAGTGTAAATTGGTAATACGTTGTCTTTCTTGTTTATATTTGTAGGCCACAGTCTTGCAAACCCTTGGACTGTTCCCATGTAAAATTACTCATATGCAGGTTCAGGGTCCATGTGTGTATCTGTTTTGTTTTGTTTTTTTTCTTAAAATGGATTGTTCTTTGACTGAAAGATCAATAAAATGCTGACAACAGATACTGTCTAGTTCTTCATCCTACCCCAGGAAGAGAAGGGATTTCTTGTTAGGCTGAGTTCATATTGATTATTTAGAGCTTTTTTTCTGATGTGCCAGTATATGACTGTAAATGGCATGTGACAAATTAGGGGTTAAATCCTTCAGTCCCTACTCAGCCAAAACTGTTAAGTAGTTTCATAGGGACTCTGTGAACTAGGTATTGCAGGATTTGGGCCTAAAGTGGTAAATATTAACCCAACTGTGTTTTCTTTCCCAAGTTAGGAAGTGAAAATCTTGAGGAAAATGTTTGGGGATTAGAAAAATGCACTGTTGTGCCATTGGACACCAGATAAACTGGTTACAGTGCAGCATTGGAATACAAATTGTTTGATTATGAAGACAGCTGTCGTTTGTGTTTCTCAGGTGTTAATAGGGGATGTAATGACATCAAACACCTACACACAGAACTTAAAAAAAAACAGAACTTATTTTAGGCAAAACAGTATTTAAAGGAGTGACATTTAATACCAATTGCACAATTAGTTGGTTATTTAGTAGTAGAAACAAAATATTCTATGTGGCTATTGTCAAGGCTTGCAACTCTTACAATTGAACCTGCCCCATTTTTTAAGTATCTGCTTGACATTTACAGGACAAAATAATGGCAGAGGAGTATTGTGTAATTGATGGGTGATATTGCAAATCCCTCTCCCCTACCTTTTGGGAGGAAACCCTCTAAAAGCCCTCTTGCTGGCATTTTTGTCATTCCTACTCTCTTTTTCCATGCTCCTGTAAATGCCTATGGTGAGAGTGCTGAAGAGTTCTATTTATTTGCAGAACAAATACTGCATGGGCAGTGAAGTGCAAGCCCTACACCACATGAACAATGTACCTTCACCAGGTGGAAGAACATTAGTGTGCATGCCTATTCTATCCTTGGTCTCCATGTTGATACTACCAATTTGAATGGGGATTTTTAATATGTTCTATGAGGGCCCCTCTTCCTGTTGTGGACTAAAAACTCCTTTGCAATAGGTATATTGCAAAGCCTGTCAGAGAAGACATCTGAGGAGGAGTGAGATTAATTTGAAGAGAAAGGGTAGAGTAGGAAATTTAATAGTTTTGCTGACTGATGGCTGTTATGGGCTAATTTTGCCAGCTGCTCCATGGAGGCATCCTCCAACTTGCAGGATGGAACTTTGATTTGGTTATTTTCTTTGTAATTATTTTTGAATTGTGCTTTTAGTTGTTGTTAAGGCCACCAAGAGCCTGGATGGGCATGCTTTTATTTGCCAGTTTTGTTTTTCTTTAAATTAAAGTAAATAACCTTCTTTGAAACTTTTGTTTACTATTGATTTGGGCTGGATTTGACCTGGCAAACTAAATGCACTTCCAGATCCTACAGGCTATATGGATCCCCCCAAATGTAAAGGCCCCTGATGGGTTAGTAGAAAACAGTACAAAAAGATTACTAGAATACTACAATGAGAAAGCAAACCAGTCCTTTTGCCTAAAAAATGAAAAACGTTAATTAGTACTGTAAAAACTTATCAAAGACTGTTCCTTAACTAAAAATGATGAAAATGCCATGACCTGGACATGAAAACACTAGTGCTTAGAAATGACTGGAGTGTCTGATCAATAGAAGAGAAACGACAACTTGTACAGAGATTCATATAATAGGAAATCAGAAGGTTACAAGTTTTAGATGATCCAGGATGAAATATGAATAGTGTCCGAACAGTTAAAGACCGGAACAATTTTTGGGGAGTAGATACTAAAAACAATGTAAAGCAAATAACTTCATTTTTTATAAAGTGTTAATGAATTATCTCAAATCTTTTCCGTCTCCATCCCAATCTAAAGCTCAGGTCAGAGCAAGGAGGAGAATATATGATACAGTATATTAGAATGATATACAAACAGTATTTTTCTTTTTTGTGACATTTGAACAATTAAGTAGTAAGCAGAGCTGGTCTGAGTTTTCCAGCTAAATATTTTTTTTGCACTGGAAAATGCTAATTTGTCAAAACTGAAACTGTGGGAAAGGGTTGGCTTTGACAAATTTCCCAAATTGAATTTTTTTAAAAAATGGTTTGAAATTGTCAAAAGGTTCTGCTTCAACATTTTCTAAACAAAAAGTTTCATTTTTGGTTTGAAACAACTTTTTTTTTTTGAACATTTCTGTTCATTTATAATCTCCAAAAAGAAAGGTTAAAAAAGGTTGAAATTAAAAGTTTTGGAATTATCAAAAGGAAACGTTTCATTTTACCTAATCCAAAAAAACCCAATTCAGGTTCAGTTCATAAAAATATGAGATTTATGATTTGTCAAAATTTGTGACAGGATAAATTTCAAAATCTTTAAAACTTTCATGAGATAAGAAAACCGTTTCCCACCTAGCTCTAGTAATAAGATAGCCTATTTTATGTGTCCACCCCTACTGGCTGGCCACAGTGACTGTACAGTCTATTCATTTCTAACCCTTGTTTCCACTGCAGTTAAAGCCTCAAATTAGCCTAACTCAAATGAGAGCAGCCACACTGTGAAATAACATTCAGATTGTAGTGATTGAATTGCCAGCTGAGTTGTGTTCACTTGAGCTCCATTGACTGGCCAGCCAAATCAGATTAAAAGAACTACCATACTTGAGTTGATAGTTTTTGTGTGTGGATGGGATTTGATCTGAGGGCAACACTCCAGTTATAATTCAGGTTAACTCTCCAGGGAAGCCAAGTCCCTAGACTAGAGGCAGCCTGCCTTAGTTCAAGTGATAGCTTCTTTTAGTGCTGGGTTTGATTACATCTAACAACGTTGCTGTCTGTGGATATGAGACCAAGAGTTTAACAAAACTTGTTTAGCCCTGGTTAAAATTATTTTAAAATATAGCTTATTTTAAATTAAACCTTTTTTTTAAACAAAGTCCCGTTTTCTCTCCATAAACATTAAATAACCAATTACACTTCTTGAAGTAGCAGTGATCTTTCCCAATGTGCTTGGACTAAAATTTCCATCCTCGCCTGTTGTGCACTGTGTGGTATACTAGTTGGTTACCACACTAGTTGGTTACCACACTCCCACCTTAGAGGATGCTGCATTTCACTGGTGCTTTGTGTATATGTGTCCCTATGTAAACATTATACTGAGACTCTCAGAACAATGTTTTATTTGTTTGATATGGGTGTACTTTCTGTTCTCAGTTTGGTGGAATTATTGGCACTTTTACATTTCAACCTGCATGAACTCTGACATGGACTTGCAGCTGTCTAAATACATCAAACCTGGAGTCTAGAAAACATTTAGGCTATGTCTGGAGTAGAAAAACAGGAGTTTAAGGGTATGTCTATGCTATGAAATTTGGACGATTTTATAGAAGTCGATCTTTAGAAAGCGATTTTATACAGTTGATTGTGTATGTCACCAGTAAGTGCATTAAGTTGGCAGAGTGCTTCCTCAATACCATGGCTAGCATCGACTCACAGAGCTGGGCGCTGTGGGTAGCTGACAGTCCCTGCAGTTTCTGCTGCCCATTGGAATTCTGGGTTAAGCTCCCAATGCCCGATGGGGCAAAAACATTGTCACGGGTGTTTTGGGGTACATGTCATCAAGTCTCTCCCCCTCCCTCTGTGAAAGCAATGGCAGACAATCATTTTGTGCCTTTTTTCCTGGGTTACCCACGCAGACGCCATAGCAGGGCAAACCTGGAGCCCACTCAGCTCACCGCTGCTGTTGTGAGCATAGTAAACTTCTCATGCATTATCCTGCATTATGTGCAGAACCTGGCTAGGAACCACCAGCATGAGGATGATTGTGAGGAGGACATAGACACAGACGTTCCTGAAAGCACAGGATGTGGCAATTGGGATATCATGGCAGCAGTAGGGCAGGTTGATACAGTGGAACACTGATTCTGGGCCTGGCAAACAAGCACAGGCTGGTGGGATTGCATAGTTTTGCAGGTATGGGATGATTCCCAGTGGCTCTGAAACTTTCACACGCGTAAGGCCACTTTCCTGGAACTTTGTGAGTTGCTTTCCCCCACCCTGACATGCAGGAATACCAAGATGAGAGCTTCCCTGACAGTTGAGAAGCAAGTGGAGATAGCCCTCTGGAAGCTTGCAATGCCTGGCTGCTACCAGTCAGTTGGGAATCAATCTCGAGTGGGCACTCTGCTGTGGGGGTTGCTGTAATCCAAGTAGCCAAGGCAATCAGTAACCTTTTGCTAGCAAAGGTAGTAACTCTGGGAAATGTGCAGGTCATAGGGGATGGCTGCTGCAATGGGGTTCCCTAACTGTGGTGGGTGATAGATGGAACTCATACCCCTATCTTGGCACCAGACCTCCTTGCCAACCAGTACATAAACTGCAAGGGGTACTTCTCAATGGTGCTGAAAGCACTAGCGGATCACAAGGGATGTTTCACTGACATCAATGTGGGATGGTCGGGAAAGGTGCATGACGCTCATATCTTTAGGAACTCCAGGCTGTTTGAACAGCTGCAAGAAGGGACTTACTTCTCAGACCAGAAAATTACTGTTGGGGATATTGAAATGCCAATAGTTATCCTTGGAGACCCAGCCTACCCCTTGTTCCCATGGCGCATGAAGCTATACATTGGCAGCCTGGACAGTAGTAAGGAGCAGTTGAACTATAGACTGAGCAAGTGCAGAATGGTGGTAGAATGTGCCTTTGGACGTTTAAAGGCTCACTGGCACTGTTTACTGACTGGGTTAGACCTCAGCGTAACCAATATTCCCATTGCTATTGCTGCTTGCTGTGCGCTCCATAATATCTGTGAGAGTAAGGGGGAAGATGTGTATGGTGGGGTGGTAGGTTGAGGCAAATCGCCTGGTGGCCAATTTTGAGCAGCCGGACACCAGGGCGATTAGAAGAGCACAGCTTGGCAAGCTGCACATCAGAGAGGCTTTGAAAACCAGTTTCATGACTGGCCAGACTACGGAGTGATAGTTGTGTGTGTTCCTCCTTGGTGCAAACCCGCCCCCTTTGTTGATTTTAATCCCCTGTAACCCACCCACCCTCCCTGCTTCGATCACAGCTGGCAAAGGAAATACAGTCACTACTGTTTTGAAACCATGCATCCTTTCTTTATTAAAAGTGAGATAACTGACAAGGTAGCCCGGGTGGGGTAGGGGAGGAGGGAAGGACAAGGCCACATTGCTTACTGTAGCCACACTACAAGTCAAAGCTGTTTGAATGACAGCCTTCTGTTGCTTGAGCCAGCCTCTGGAGTGGAGTGACTGGGTGCCCAAAGCCTCCCCCCAACCTCACGTTCTTGGGCTTCTGGGTGAGGAGGCTATGGAACTTGGTGAGGAGGGCAGGTGGTTTTACAGTGGATGCAGTGGCGGTCTGTGCTCTTGTTGCCTTTCCAGCAGCTCCCCCAGACACCTGAGCATGTCCATTTGCTCCCCCATTAGCCTCAGCATCACCTCCTGCCTCTTCTCATCGTGCTCACTGTATGCTTTCCTGGCCTCTGTCACTGTATGCCTCCACGCATTTAGCTGTGCCCTATCAGTGTGGGAGGACTGCATGAGCTCAGAAAACACGTCATCGTGAGTGCATTTTTATCACCTTCCAATCTGCGATAACCTCTGGGATGGAGATGATACGGGGAGCGCAGAGACATTTGCACCTGTGGGGGGATAAAAAGGGAGAGTAAAATTTAAGATGATACATTTCTGAGAACAAAAGGGAGATTCTTTCACAGTGAATCAAGCAATTCACAGCAGACAGCACATGTGCGTTAGGTACAAGATCGCATTTTGCCTTTTGTATTGCGTGCCTGCCAGTATGCTGACACATCACACAAGGCTGGGCAACAGAATTTGGTTTCCAGGTAGCCATGGTAAGCCAAAGGGTACGTGGGGTTGGATTCTTCTGCCTTCATAACATGTAGGAATGGTTTGAAACTGCAGCATCCTCCTTTCCCACAGCAAAAAATGCCGGTTGGGTTTGCCATTTAAAAGGAGGGGCTGCGGTTTTCGGGTGGATGTGCAGCACACCCCTCAGCCCCACCCCACCGCATGGCTATTCTCTGGTATGATCCCTTTTAGCCAAGCACAAACTGCCCAGCATGAATGGGGTCCTTTTACTGTTCCCTTACGAAAATTCCCTTATTTCAACCAGATGACCATGAATGATATCGCTTTCAGAGTACCTCCAGGAGAGCTTCATGGAGATGTCCCTGAAGGATTCCCGCTCCATCCCCCCAGACATGTTAACAGACTTTTCCAGTAGCTGTACGGGCCGCGAATGCATCCCAAGTCTTCAGGGCAAATCAAACATTAAACACAATTGCTTTTAAACTCTGTAGTGTAGTTACAAATGTGCATTCACCAGAGGTGCCTTCTCCAGCTTCAGGGTCTGGGAAAGCCTTTGGGAGGGTATTGGCTCCAGGGTGATGAAAAGGTCCTGGCTGCCAGGGAGAATTGATTCTCCACTTGCCTGCTGCGCATCCTCCTCCCTGTTGCATGAGACTCCCCTCTTGCAGGTGTCCATGGACGGGGTGGGGTAGTGGTAGTCCCCCCTCAATAAATGTCTTTTGGTAGGCTTGCCTGAGCTCCTTAACTTTCACGTGGCACTGCTGTGTGTCCCTGTTGTAGCCTCTCTCCACCATGCCCTATGCAATTTTGGCATATATATTAGCATTTCTTCTTTTTGATCGGTGTTTAGCCTGCACAGATTATTTTTCCCATACAGAAATCAGATCCTGTATCTCCCATTCGGTCCATGCTGGAGCTTGTTTGCGATTCCGGGACTGCATGGTCACCTGTGCTGCTGAGCTCGCCATGCTGACCAAAGAGGAAATGAAATTCAAAAATTCCTGGGGTTTTTCCTGTGTACCTGGCTAGTGCATTGGAGTTGAAAGTGCCATCCAGAGGTGGTCACATTGGAGCACTCTGGGATAGCTCCCGGAGGCCAATACCATTGAATTGTGTCTGCACTACCCCAAATTCGACCCAGCACGGTCAATTTTAGTGCTACTCCCCTCGCCGGGAAGGAATACAGCAGTCGATTTTAAGAGCCCTTTAGGTCGACGGAACAGAGTTGGTTGTGTAGATGCATTGCTTATAAAATCGACCTAAAGCAGCAAAATTTGACCTAACCTCGTAGTGTAGACCAGGGCTAGGATTGACCATGACCACCTAACACATGTAAGCAGACCTTGCCCTGTCTACATGAGGTGAAAAGTCGTGTTTTATATTGTGTTATTTTAAAATGTGTTTGCTAACATGGTTTACAACAGAACCTATTCACCTACCCTGGACCAGTCTACACTATTGTAAGAACCTCTGACTGAACAGTCTGTATTTTCCAAAATTCTGCCAAACAAAAGTGTATTTAACCAAGAATAAGTTGTTTGTTGTGTGAATGTTTATTAATACCCATACCACAAACATAACACATACAAACTAGGGCTATCAATGAATCAGTTAACTCACATGATTAACTAAAAAAATTAATCACAATTAAAAAAATTAATCGCACTTATAACAACAGAATACCAATTGACATGATCAAATATTTTTGGATGTTTTTCTACATTTTCAATATTGGTTTCAATTACAACACAGAATACAAAGTGCACAGTGTTCACTTTATATTATTTTTTATTACAAATATATGCACTGTAAAAATTATAAAGAAAAGATATTTTTCAGTTTACCTCCTACTTCTTATTTGGCCAATGGCTAAGACAAACAAGTTTGTTTACATTGATGGGAGATACTGTTGCCTGCTTCTTATTTACAATGTCACCTGAAAGTGAGAACAGGCATTTGCATTGCACTTTTGTAGTCGGGGTTGCAAGGTATTTACATGACAGATATGTTAAACATTCATATGCCCCTTCATGCTTCAGCCACTATTACAGAGGACATGCTTCCATGCTGATGATTCTCATTAAAAAAATGTGTTAATTAAATTTGTAACTGTACTCCTTGGGGGTAGAATTGTATGTCTCCTGCTTTGTTTCACCCACACTTTGCATACATATCATGTCATAGCAGTCTCAGATGATGACCCAGCACATGTACGTTTTAAGAATACTTTCATAGCAGGTTTGACAAAACGCAAAGAAGGTACCGATGTGAGATTTCGAAAAATAGTTATAGCACTTGACCCAAGATTTAAGAATCTGAAGTGCCAGCCAAAATCTGAGCGGATGAGGTGTGGAGCATGCTTTTAGAAGTCTTAAAAGAGCAACACTGTGATGTGGAAACTACAGAACCAAACCACCAAAAAAGAAAATCAACCTTCTGCTAGCGGCATCTGACTCAGATGATGAAAATGAATATGTATCAGCCTGCACTGCTTTGGCTTGTTATCAAGCAGAACCCATCATCAGCAGGGAAGCATGTATTCTGGAATGGTGGTTGAAGCATGAAGGGACATGTGACTCTTTATCACATCTGGCATGTAAATCTTTTGCAACACCTGCTACAACAGTGCCATGCGAATGCCTGTTCTCACTTTCAGGTGACATTGTACACAAGAAGCAGGCAGCATTATCTCCTGCAAATTGTAACCAACCTTATTTGTGTGATTGGCTGACCAAGAAGTAGGACTGAGTAGACTTGTAAGCTCTAAAGTTTTACATTGTTTTATTTCTGAATGCAGTTTTTTTGGTATATAATTCTACATTTGTAAGTTCAACTTTCACAATAAAGAGATTGCACTACAGTACTCATATGACATGAACTGAAAAATACAAATATTTGCACTGTAAAAAAAATTGTCATAAAAATAAATATAAGTGAGCACTGCACACTTTGTATTCTGTATTGTAATTTAATATATTTGAAAATGTAGTAAACATCCAAAAATATTTAAAATAAATGGTATTTTATTGTTAACAATGCAATTAATCGCCATTTTTTTAAATGCTTGACAGCCCTAATACAAACCATACTTTACTATACATTTTTGTGAATAAATACATCAGATTCCTTGCTTTGCTTTTTTGATGCTATGACATGTAAAAAAAAACAGTTGTTGACATAAAGATGTCAGTGGAAGGCACATAATTGAAATGAATTCTGAAATCTGTTGCAGAGTGTGTGTTCATACTTTTTTTTAGGAAATTATTAAGCTTAGCCAATTTTCCTGTTTTCAGCTCTTTAATACTCCAAACAAAGCTTCTGTTCTACTCTGTCCCTTTCACATATTTGTTGCATGTCCAAACTAACTATGGGAGAAAATATCAAAACAAATTATAAACGTTTAGGAGGAGGGACTGTCTTTATATTAAGTACGTATGCTGCCTAGCTCAATAGGCATTAATGAAATAAAATTAATTTGTTTCAATTGTTTGTGTTCACATATTCTGTGACATTTGGAACCGCATCACTGTCAGCTTTCACATACAAACACATTTAAAGAACATTTAGAAGAAGAGCACATTAATTTAGCCTTAGGTTGGCTTTTATCCTACTTAAAGTGATCAGAACCACACTAAAATGTGGTTGTTGATATGGGTGTAACTAGCAGGGTGTCAGTCAGTGTGGACAGGGATTTTTTTCCCCCTGAAAATTGTGCTAGTGAATTTTGTCAAAGACTAACTTTTTAGCAGTGTACCACCGCGTCTGACTGTTAGTATAAAACAAAACCCAACCACACCGCAGTGATCTGGGAGAAGTGGTTAGAACTTTGATAACAGCTATGTATCAACATAAGTGTAACTGGTCTGTTCCAAGTGTGGATCAGGCTATATTACAAAAGAAGCTGCTGTGGTGGAGGACCCGGTTTCACATTAATTCCCAATATGGTTAAAACATTATTTGGCCTTGTAGATAGGATCTGATGATCCTGTTAGTACCTGACAGAGATTGGGGCTTTATCAAACTGTAGAATGGATTTAGTAATAGTTTTATTCACTTCACTACAACCAAAAGCTTGTTTTAAAAACAGCTTATTTGGTTGGTTTAGGACTGCATCTTCCTCCCCAGTTTTGTTCACTTCAGTAGGCTCCAAAACTGATTTACAAAGATCTTAATTATGTCATTTTACTTAAGCATTCAAGGTCAGCATCTGTTTTAGAGTATTCATGTAAATCAGCCAAGGACATAAGTCTCACCAAGTTCAGCTGAAGTCTTCCAAGATAAGAATGTGATTTCTTTGATGTCAGCTGCGAAACCAAATTTGTCAGTTACAACTGTCAAAGTTGCTACCTCCAGCCTGCTACTATGCAACATAAACACCATCCAAAACACCAAGATCTTTTGTGAACTTTCTCACATTTGCTGTGCCACCATCAGTTTGCACGAAGATTTTATGCACCATGATTTTTCTATAATGGAGCTTTAAATTGTGAATTACCCCTTCAGTCGTGGTCTGGTGTAGAGAAATTGTACCGGACAGCAGAAAGTTCAGTTTCACATTTGTAAATAGGGTGGGCTGAATTGAGAATCATTGCAATTTTTCCTTTCTTTCCCCCCATCTCTTTGTCAATGTTCATAAACCATTCAGTGAATCTGATGATAATCACTCATGTATTCCTGTTTGCTTTATAGATCGTAGACAGGGAGGGGACACCAGGAAAACAACATGGCATTTTCATTTTTTCAATCACAAGAATTTTCATTTTATCTTTCCCAGTTTGGCTTGCACACACAAGAACAGTGACTCTTTCTTTTGCTATTTTGCTGCTAATTATGAATTTTTAAAGGCCAGAATTTCCTCTGGGATTGCTGTAAAGTAAATCAGCCATAAATGTCCTCCAAAGAGAATTTGGCCAAAATTGAGGGCAGGACATCTGTTGTCCAGTGCTTGAATTCAGATACCAGTATCTCTCTCACCATGGCTCCATTTAAATGCAATGTTAGTTCATACTTTCTGCCAGCAAAGCCACCTATTGACTGGTTCAAAATTTTCAAGTCCCATTTTCATTGCAATGTTTTGTGCTTTCCTGATCAGTAACTCGCCTGTAATTGATGTGTTCTGATGATGTGAATGAACAACCCAGCACAGAAGTGCCTCCGCTACCCCCTTCTTTCGCCCCCCCCATCCACTGCTATTTTTTATTGTAGTTTGAACCATTGTGCTACTCATTTAGGATTTCTCTCTTTCTCTTTAAGATCTTACACACAGTTGAGACTGAAAATTGCAAGAAAACAACTTTTTGTCTGTTAGCTGGATTTGCCATCTGGACCTTGTCTGCAAGAGTCAAGTTGTGGGTCTTTAGTTTCTAGCTCTCTTTGGCTCTTGCTAGATAAGTCCTTTAGATAGAGTTGTCAAACAAAAATTAACCCTATACCTCTACTGACACTGTGTTACTTGAAGCATGATGCCAGTAGATTTTAAATTGGCATTAAATGAGAAAATATTTAATGTCAATTGAAATTGAACAGGCATACTTATGTTCAGTTGATACAAAAAGTGTTGGTTCGAATAAGTGGCTTTTCCTATTAAGGAAGTGACATTAGAAGAATTTGATCACATACTAACATTTTCATTTTTCTGGATTAGTTATTCAAATCCAATAACTCTGTCCAAGAACGCAGCAAATTTTTCTGGCTGTCCAGGAGGAAAGGGTTTCAGTGTTGACATATCGATTGACTTCAATGACTCCAAAAGGGTGCTATAAAAACAAAGCAAAAACAAAGGATTAAATACTTCACATGGGGGTATTTTGTTTTTCACTATTTTTCTAATCCTGCCTTAAAACATGCATGCATGAGTCCCTTTTGCATTAGATTAGGAACAAGAACACACATTAGAGGGAAAAGACACACCACAGTGGAAAGAGCATTAGCATCATGAAACTCATACTATTTCAGCATGACTACTCCTGGGGGAATTCTGCACCGTGCGGGGGGGCGCAGAATTCTTACCTTCCGCAGATTACTTGACTTTCCCGCAGAAAAATGGAGGAGCCAAGAAATCTGTGGCGAACACATGCCCCTTCTGCAGCAGCCAGGGCGCATCTGCTGGGAGCAGCCAGCAGCAGAGAGCAGATCATCATGGGGGGGAGGGAGGCTGGATATGCGTGTGTGTGCGTGCGCCCCTGTGGAGAGAGAGTAAGGTGGTGGGGCAGGGTGCCTGCCTGCACACAAATGAGTGAGAGAGACTCACTCTGTCCCTCTTATCGCTATTGCTGTATCCTGGGCTTGGACTGGCATAGGGCAGTGTGAAGCAAGCTCTATCTCTGGGCAGAGCAGAAATGTAACAACAAAACAGGCAGGCTGCTAATGTCTCCACTGTCTTAGTCAATTAAGGCTCGTTTACCTTGTTCGAGTGGTGTAAAGGAGCCTTATCATAAATGACAGTAACAATCCTCAGCTAGGAAGGTCTATGGGCTTTCTCACTTTTTTTCCTATGCCAGAGAGGCACAATGGGGTTAGATTATGGCTCAGGATCTACTTTACTTATCCATTTAAAATAAATGCAGGACAATGATTAGCAAAACTGTATGACTCATGTGTGAAAGTCTGAGCAATTTAAAGTGGCAGTCTACTTTACAGAACACCAAACACCAAAATAAAAGTAATGTAAATGAAAATCCAGGATTATAACTGGAATGCAGGGTCTTGCTTACCAAGTAGTTGTAATTTACCTTTCATGTGTTTAGGAAATGCTGAACAGTTATTGTGATTTTTTTTTCCTGTATGGTAGTTTAAATAAATTACCAAAAGAAATGAAACTGGTGTGATTATATTGCATTGACAAATAAAATAAGCAGAATTTTGGATTTTTTTGTTGCAGAATTCTCCCAGGAGATTTTCCTTTCAAAGTGGAGTGAGATTCAGAGTGGATTATATGCTGTCACAGGTCAAAAGCCACCGTACACTCCCTTTTTTGTCTGCCCTTCAGATCCCTTCTCAAAATTCTTCTTCCACTAAATATTTTCACTTAGTTATTTATGTCTCATGATAGTAGTTTTAAATTTACCAAAACATAAGAAATTACCATAACCCAAAGTTCCCAAACATGAATCATAAAACATATAATATGTACCCTAAAGCCTTCCCATTCTCCCTTCTCAGTTTTTCCTGAATGATTTTCACTTATGAAGGACAATAATATTCACTGTGTTATCTGTGTTTATATTAAATTTAAGATCCTTGAAGGAGGGACTTAATCTTATTTTATTCATTAATAGTACCATGAACTATATAAGTAATAAGATTACTTAAAATTAAAGACACTTGTGAATGCATTTCACATTATCCAATCTGTATCCTGTTTTTCCCTTCCTAAGATCTCCCGACTACAGACAGCCATATAGTCTTGACCAGGTGTTAGAATTAAGCTGACAACAGGAGCAATCAGTGTGCAAGACAAGAGAGCTTGTGTCAGATCTAAATGGTTATTCAACAACTCTCCCTCTGGGTAGGATAGTGGTTGATCAACCCAAACTTCTCATGTTGTTTTAAGGCTGTATTTAACATGAAGACCTAAATAAGTTCAAACAGAAGCCTCTGAAGAGACAGGGCCTTTTATTAAATTTACTTTACATGGTATGTTACTTAGGCCTTGGCTACACTTGAGAGTTACAGCACTGTTGGTGGCTTTATAGCGCTGTAACTCACTCCCCGTCCACACTGGCAAGGCACATACAATGCTGTATCTCTGTGGCTACAGCGCTGCTTGTACTCCACCTCCACGAGAGGAATAAAGAGTATAGCACTGCTGCTGCAGCAGTGGAGTGCCAGTGTAAACAGGGAATAATCTTAGTACACTGTGACTGACCTCTGGAAGCTTCCCATAATCCTTTTAAGTAAAGATTACTCTCTTTGTTTTGTTGTGATGCCTCTCTTTGTTTTGTTGTGAACTCCGGGAGCTGGTTATCAAAAAAACAAACACAGCAAGTGTTTGCTGTGAATGGGCAGAGGCAGAGGGGTTCCCTTTGGAACGCCCACAGCTAGTGTTTGCTTGAAGAAAGGGGGAGGGAGGGGGCTTGAGGAGAGAAGCAGCACGGCGGGTGGGAGGGGTCCATTTCGGTGGGGCTGCTTATCTGGTCTGTGAGGGGAAAAAACAGTTGCTGTTTGCTTTCAGTGAGTGAGAAAGGGGTGGGGGAGGAGGTCAGAACTTGCAAGGCAGCTGCTGACACAGTGTTGGCTCCAAAAATCCACTCTCTCTCCCCCACACTCCCTGCCACACTCCACCCCACCCTATTAAAAGCATGTTGCAGCTACTTGAACACTGGGATAGCTGCCCATAATGCACCGCTCCCAATGCCGCTGCAGATGCTGCAAATGTGTCCACGACAGTGCGCTGGTAGCTGTCAGTGTGGACAGACTGCAGCGCTTTCCCTACTCAGCTGTATGAAGACAGGTTTAACTCCCAGCACTGTACAGCTGCAAGTGTAGCCATACCCTTAGAGCTATTGGCCAGTGCTGCTTTCTATCAACTTCAGAGGTTTGGATTTGTTTTTTGTTTTTTTTTCTGAACAGTTTGAATAATTACCACTCAAACTCCTCCACTTTTGCTCTGTTTAGAGTGTGTGTCATTTAATCAGAATCAGTAGTGCTCTAAAAAATGATAACCTTGGAACCAGATTTTCAATGGTTTGGTGGAAGTAGCAACAAGAATAACTCTAGTAGTAATCTACCCTGGCAAAAAATATGTAGCAGTGGTAGACCAGCTCTGGAGGGAGCTATGCTCAATCTAGTCACTGTCCATTTGAGGAAGAGTTACTGATTTTTGCCTTTGATGTACAGTTGCAGAGAAGAGATTCCTCCCACCCCCCAATAAATCTATGTGTTGTAAGTGATACTGTAAAAGAAAACTCTGAAAACTATGCCTAGCACAATGGGGTCCTGGGCCATGACTAGGGCTCCTATGCGCTACCTTAACACTACTACTAATAATACTAGTTCAGTCAGGATGGCTGCTGTCAATTTCTTCTAAGGGAACAAAATGAGAATGGTTGGCTGTACCCTTAGAAGGAGGCACAAATGATACGAAAATATGTGCCATACCTACAAGTGCAGTAGAAGAGGTGTCCATCTCTGTATAGTTGCCTGGCTAATTCTAGCTGATGATTGTTCATCAGCTTTTCATTTACAACCACCAAGAGTGGTTTTCCTTTTTCCAGTGTTTCCAAACAAGTGCCTGCACCTATAGAAGAAATCAGTAACATGAACAGTATTTGCACATATGCATCAAGTTTCACCTTACACTCTTGCAGTAAAAAACAATTAACCCTGAAGTATTTACTCAGGCCATACTCCCATTATGCTGTATGATTCCACTGACATTTGGTCTGAATGGGAGTTTTAACTAAAATTGTACAAAATTTAAACTGGGAGACTGTCACACATCCCTAGAATTGGTGCTGTGCCTCTAGCTTTGCTAAACTTTCTAGGAGGAACACCTTCAGCATGCCAGTCCCTCAAGGTGTCTCACTCTTCCTGCACAGGGTGGGCCTTGTGGCCTCACCACCTCCTTAGACTCAACCGCTGGGGCTCCAGCACTCCCATTTCACGCTGTGAGCTCTGTTCTGTAAGTCGAACTGAGCAACACTCCTGGTGGGGCCTTGTCCATTCTTTGGGAATTAATGCACCTCACCAAGCACTTGCAGATATAATCCAACTGCTCCCAAATCAGCTCCCAAATAAGAGATGTCTCCTTTCAGCCATCAATTCTTATGCCCCCCCACCTCACAGCTTTCCCATCCTTTGTCCCTGAGCTGGTATGTTGCTGAGCTACCCTGCAGAGGTGGGGAAATCTCTCTCCTTCTGGGTCACTGGCTGCTAGTTGTCACTATCCTGGCGACTGGATTTGCCACTATCTTCTCAAATTCTCCACTGACATGGGGTCAGCCTCTGCCAGTCCTTTTCCAATGCCCCCCTGAAGCTCAGACAGCTAGGTGATATTCATACCGATGCCCGTTAGCCTGCCCTGAGAGCAAATTGTCCTTTTCCACCCATTGGGTAACAATGCAGCATATGGGGGACACCAAGGCAGGCACTGGTGTCATGAAACTATTACAGACAATCCCCACATCCTCACAGGGGCAGAGGTAAAAGCTCTAAAACTTGTCAGTGGCCCCTCAGGGCTATGCCAGTTTTCCTGACCCTCGCCCTAGGGCAAACGCAGCACTTCGGCGCGCCAGGGCGGCCCTGCTGGGGCGCAGAGCAGGCAGCAAAGAGCAGAGCTCACCCCCGACTCCGGGCACCTGCCCCCCCACCCGAAGCCGCGTTACCCGCGTGGCTGATCACCAGATCCGCGTTCTCAAGGTCCTCGGCCAGCGACTCCTTGAACCGGAACACGTCCAGTGTAAACGCCGCCGTGCGGAACGGGGCCGGGGCCGCCGCCGCTCTGCCAACCTGCAGGACCAGCCTGCCGTAGCCGAGGCTCCGCAAGACCTACAGCGAGACGGGGGGAGGGGAGGTTACAGCGCCCCGGGGACGAGGGGGCTGGGCCGGGCCGCGGGCCAGCACCGCTTCTCTCCTCGCGCGCACCTGTCCCGCGCCGAGCCGAGCCGAACCGGGTGAGGGGGACGTAGCCTCAGAGCGGGAGCCAGCCCCGGGGCCCAGCAGCCGCCCCCGCGGCCAGGGGCCTGCGGCGCGAGCCGGGGGAGAGGCGGGGAGCCGCGGCAGGCCCCGGGTCGCACTAGGCCCCGGCGCCTCGGCCTCACCTGGAGAGTCTCCGGGGCGGTCACCGCGGCGATCAGCTCCTCGAAGCTGGTCGTGCCCACAGTGACAAAGGCCGATTTCATGGCCGGCCGCTTCCCCTGAGCCGGGCCGGGGGTGGCCAAGCGGCGTCTCTCCCGGAAAGCCGGGCTGCGAGCGGCCGCGAGGGGGCGCCCTCGGTTCAGCAAAGCCGGGCCTGACCCGAGCAAGGGACCTGCAGGCGGCGAGTCCCACAGCGGGCAAGCCCCGAGCCAGCTTCCCCAGCGACCCCTCGTGACAACTGGTCATGGTCTCTCACACACGTTACCCACATGGCCCCTGCCCAGCACGTGTAAACCTGAAATAAATGTAACCAAAGCAATACTCAGCCTGCCCTCAGAGCCAGCTGTTCCCTTACTGCTAAGCACAGAGTTGCTATTGGGTGGTGTTTTAACCAGCAATGGGGAGAATAGCTAGATATGCTTTTCCCAGGAGACAGGAGCTAGGCTGGGGACTGGAGAAGGGACAAGGAGATTGCATGCAATGATCTAAATTTACCCCTAATTTGCTATTTTAATTGTTAATTATTTTTATCACAAGAGTTCCCGACCAACTGTGGCATCTAAACATACTCTACATAGTTTAAGTCAGTGGTTCTTAACCAGGGGCGCACGCACCCCCTGGGGGTGTGAGATGCCCTTTCTGGGAGTGTGAGACATGCCAGATTTTTTTAGAAGGTAGATCATCAAAAACACGAATTAAGCACAGACAGGTAAATACAACTACTTTGTTTCATCAGACCTATGTATTTATTAACATTAAACATTTTTTTTAATGATTACTGTAATATACAAACAAAAAATATATCTAGGTTTAAAGAACTAACCTACTTCAACAATTTTTGATAAGGGGTGCAAGAATGTATTTTGAGAACTAAAGGGGTGCAGACTGCAGTAAAGGTTAAGAACCACTGGCTTAGACAAATAGCAGATATTTCTTCTGTGCCATGCTCCCATGCCCTCAATATCAATTGAACAAAGCACCCTGGAAAGACCAGAAATGGGGAATACCCAATCAATCCCAAACAAAACTGTGGTTAGTGAAGACCTAGGCAAAGACTTATCTCTTCCTATTTGCTTTAAGGGGCCAACTACACTCTTATATATGGTTTTTACATTTATCCATGTAACCATTAATTTTCAAAGATTTTAGCAAACATCCAAAAATTTCACAAAATCAGTGTTTCTGATTAATTTCATGTGCAGAAATGGGAGACAGAAACAAAGTCCAGACAACTCAAATTTGGATAATTAGCCTTCAGATAATCGTGATTTATTTGTAGGTGTTACTGCAGCACCTACTGCTGCGACATCTGGCATAAATAACTGTAAAACCTACTCCTTTGACAGGGTTAAAACATAGTTCATTTTTGCAACTTTTGTTGTCCCTGCAGAGTTAACTCAGGCTCCTAATCAGCTGTTGCCCATAATCTCACCCTCAAGTCCCCCTCCCCATATCCATTCAAAACCCTCTGACCTGTGTTTAGTGATGCTTTAAACCCAGTTTAGCTGGGTGTTAGAGCTCAGGTGCCACTTTTACTTGGGCTGGTAACCTCCCAGTTTTATAGTGCAGAACTAGGCTAAATCACCAAGTGCTGATAGACCTCGAATGCCTTCCCAGAATACTATACTTCATACCCCCCCATTGCCTAGAAGGACAGACAAGTTTTTCCACAATTTACTGGGAAGAGCAGCTCATCTTATTGCAGTACCAAGAACCATGGGATATGTCCCCCAAACTGCTAATGACCCCATGGGTGAGTGCAGCACCAGTGAGGACACGTTAGCTCAGGTATGTATGACTTCGCTGTGTGGCTGCTCACATTTGAGTGTGTCTACATGTTGAGCTGGGGTGTGATTCCTAGCTTAAGGAGACATGTGCTAGCTGTCAGTGAACTAGCATGCTAAAAACAGAATGTAGCCATGGCACCATGAGTGGCGGGATGGGCTAGCCACCACAAGTACGTACCTGGTTTCTCTGACAGACATGTACTGTGTGTGGTTAGCCCTTCATGCTGCCATAATTACACCTTTTTAGTGGACTAGCTCGATGAGAGCTAGCACAAATATGTCTCCTCAAGCTGGGAATCACACCTCCGCCTCGAAGTATAGACACCCTTTAATTCTATTGCTCCTGCTCCCACTGGAACTTGTCTACCATCTGCTTCTTGACTACTTTGTTTCTTTTAATTTCCTTCCCTGTTTTGAACTCCTAAGGTCCCATCTGACACCTGTCTCCAGTTGTCTCTCTTCAGAGCAAACCATCTATTTTCTGGAGAGGAGCTAAACTACCTCACTGTTACAATGTTTCTAAAGGAAAATGCTAACCAAACACATAGTTTGTTCAGATGTCATTCTCCTCCACCATCCAATCAGAAGTTGGGGGGGAACTGTATACTAAAATAATAGTAATATTATATTTGCATGTATATGTATGAAAGGATCTGATTTTAATAGATACATTCTGGTGAACATTGATTTCTCAGGCTCCTCAAAACCAGGTGAATTCCTCCCTTCTCTGTCAGTGGATGAAAGAGTTTGGTGCAGTGACAGTTGTAAGAGCCCACAGGAACAAACCAACACCATAAAAGGTTCTTAATGGAGCAGTTTCTGAGACCGGTTGTGTATGAAGAGAATCCGGAGTATCTAGAAGAGTAAGTTAATGCATATTAGAAGTGTAGTTTTATTAGAGATAAGAAAGTAAAATTAGGAAGTTAAGTCCAGATAAGAAAATAAGCAGAATGACCATAGTTTTCCTTGAGTAGCATTCACTGTCTTCCTTGACACCTTCTCAGAGCAGTGAGTCTTGTCCAGAGGTTTCTGCTAGCTGTCCTCTTCTGGTACCCTTTGAGTGAACCCACAACTTCAGCCCTTTATATTTGTCCTAAGGCATTTACAATATGGCCAACCCTGTTAAAAAATCATGAGTCAAGCTCCCAAAAATCATGATATTGGCTTAAAAATCATGTGTTTTTTTTTTAAAAATCATACACTTTTGTTTTCTTTTTGTAATGATTTTTGAGCCTTCAAGGTGTTCTTGAGCCACTTTTTCAAGCTCTTCTCTGCAAAAAATGAAATTACACCGCTACACCATGACCCAATATAACAAGGGTTCGCATATAGTGCGGTAGCAGCGGGACTCCGGCAGTGCTTTAAAGAGTCCGGGGCTCTGGCTGCTGTGGGGAGCCCCGGACCCTTTAAGTTACCAACAGAGCCCTGCTGCCGCTACTCTGGGGCTACGGCAGCGGAGCTGGGCTGGCGATTTAAAGGGCCTGGACTACCCGCAGTAGCCAGAGCCCAGAGCTCTTAAATTACTGCTAGAGCCCTGCTGCTGCTACCCCAGGGCTGCGGCAGCAGTGCTCACCGGTGATTTAAAGGGCCCAAGGCTGCTGTGGGGAGCCCTGGGCCCTTTAAATCACTGCTGGAGCCCTGCCACTCTTACCCCAGGGCTGCAGCAGTGGGGCTCCACCAGCAATTTAAAGGACCTGGGGCTCCCCACGGCCTGCCACCGCTACCCCGATATAACTGCGTTTCACTTGTAACATGATAGGGATTTTTGGCTCTCCACGACTGCGTTATATTGGGGTAGTGGTGTACTTTATTTTAAAATGAAAGCTGAGATCCTTTTGCAATGTCTTTTTCCAGTAGCTGGGGCTTTAAGAAAAATATCAAATATTGTGAGACTTGCACTAAAACCATAAGAGTTGGCAACAGCCCCCTTAGCTGACCTCTGAGTCTTTCTGGCCCCGCCTTTTCCCTCCCACCCAACAGCCATTATTGCCCCTCTGGGGCCTCATCCACTACCTGAAGGTCAAATAAAGCAAAACTTTTCACCAATACCAAAACAGCATGGTATGGGAGACGGAAGGAAAAGAGACAAATGTGGTTTCAATTCTTGGGTTTATATTTTATTTAGATTCCTGTACACATAAATAACTCTGGCTCTGTATGTGGCCTTGCAGATGGAGAGCATTAATTAAAAATAAATCCCAGAAATTATGCATGTTCTCCTGGAAACTAGTGTCTGGTGACCCTTTGTTGACCTAAAAAAAGGTTGTTCTCCTGTGCACAAAGGAGAAATAAAAGATTTTAAATGCTTCAAGTTACAAAAGGCAAACCTTTCAGGCAAGCCAAGAATGCATGTTACCTTGACATGTAACCCTGCAAAGAGCTTAAAAATTAACAGCAATGAAACAGCAAGCATTGCCTTTTGGATTGAGCACCAGGCTAGGATCCATTGTGCTCCTGAGTTTTAAGCTTGCCTCTGTCACTGATAGGCTATTGCACCTTCGGCAAACCATTTACCTTTTCTGTGTCTTCCCCTGTAAAATGGGATTACTTCTACTTACCTATGTATGCTTGCCGAGGGGTGGGGAGGGGGAAGGTGTGAGGATTAAGAAATCAAAGGGAAATTGAGTATTTTTAAAACATACTCTTTAAATTGCACATTGTAATTTTAAAAGGAAAAATAATTGTAAAAGTGTTTTTCTGCTCTCACCCCTCTGTCCCTGGCTGATGTTTAAAAGGGCCTCTTGGAAAGTTTGTGATTATCATCACCAGACATGGTTAGAGTTACCCATCTGCTTTTCTGTTGAAGCACTCTCCTGCCTTCAGTTTCAGCTTTGCCTCTGCTTTTTAACCATCCTCTTGCAAAGCCCATGGAAAAACATGCCTCCTGATGGCCTCATAGAATACAATCCTATGAGAACCAAGAGATGGGATTAGAGAGGTGTTGGGGTAGGAGATGAGTCTGTGTGACAGACTTTTTCTTATAAAGTGACCCGCAGTACAAAACAGCAGGCAAACTTGTGTGCAACTGCCTTTTGCATTGTCACAAGGTGACAGCCTGACAGGCCCTTTTCCCACCTGTGACTTGTCTGCCTCTCCAGGTGCAGGAAATTAGAGTACTCTATGACTGGGAGGTCATTTGAGTAAATTAATTCAGGCCTGGTAATAAAAGGGAAGCTTCCAGAAAGGGAGATGAGGCCTGTTTTGCTCTATAGAGTTGAAAGGGGTTAGCATTGATGGAGTTGTGAAAAGGCTGCAGCTGGCCTGAATGATAAGTACAGAGCCCAAAAGGAGAGCTGTGGTACTTCTGACTTAAGAAGGGAAAAACCTATGTGGGTAAACAGTGCAGCAGATCCTAGGAGGAGGGCTATAGGATCCTGGGAACAAGGACTGGACTGGAGGAGTGGTTTGATTTGCTGTTAGAGACTTAATAAATAAAACCTTACAAAGCAGAAATCTTAGTTTACAGTATTCTTGTCTGAGTAACTTTTTACAAGGGACCCAGATGAAGCTAAAGCCAGTATCTGCAGGGCCATGTTGTACCACAAGGGGGTGCTCTGAGAGGACCATCTTACACATTGTATATGGGTTGGGCTTCTATTATATTTGCTTCTACTATAGTATATGCTTTAGAAATTACTCCCTTGTAGTCTGCATTACTGCTCTGTATAGACAAGCTTTAGGTACAAGTAACCATTGCTGGTGTTAATTGGATAAACTCCAGTTTATTTTTTTTAAGTGGGGGGTGTTTTATTGGTGTTCATAAAAACCGAAAATCAGAAGCCCTGTTTATGGGACAGTGCAAATCTGGTACTGTCTTCCTGTGGCAAGAGCGAGGTCATTGTGTTAGTAGAGGAGGTGCAATGGTCCGTACACAAAGTGCTGTCAAAGCACAAAGAAAACATTGATAAACAGAAGAAAAATATTTTTCCCCTCTGTCTTTCAAATTATAGTCCTTTTAGGAGTTAACTTGTAACAATATCAAAATGGTCAGATTTAAATGTGTATACAGTACTGTACAGAGTATTAGATTTCCATATGTGCTAAGCAGTTTCCTAATTAAAACCTTCCTGAAAATCAGGAATATTATCATGAGCAGAACATGTGAATGTTTTCAAAAAGTTTTACAGTGTCTTCATTTTGTTTTGTAGGGCTTTGAAGAACAGCGCCCATGATGCAAACATCTCACTCTACGTCCTCTGTTCCAGTGCAACCTGTGCTGATGATGCATTAGTCACTGTAGATAAGCATGAGTTAGCACATGGAATGCTAACAGAGTACGGCTAGCATCTGAGAATGTGGTAAAATTTTTGTTTTCTCAAACAAAAGTGGATGTTTTCAATATCTTACTTTTATATGGATTGAGCTTGTAACATTTATTCATGTGTCAAATGCCATTGAAGTCAATGGGACTACTTACATGAGCAAGGATAGCAGGATTGGGCTCAGGTCTTTTAGTGTATTAAGCAAGAATGTTTATGGAGAAAACTATAAATAATTTTCATCATAGTTTTAAAGTGATTATTTTTATCCTGTTTACATGCCAATTCTACTGCTGAGAGGAGCAATATGATCTGAAAACTGAGTACAGTGGGGCTAGTCATATGCATAAGCTTTTGCAGGATGAGAATCCTGGCGCTTTAAAATTGCTTCTGTTAAGAGTTTTCCTGCCTGTAGGAATGGATGATTTCCACTGAATATCCCAAGTTCCTCTAGCTATGACTCTTACTTCCTGCAGGGCAGGAGGAATCCTGTCTACCTTAGGGTTTTTTACTGCCGCCCATCATTGTAGTATCAAAGTGCTTTCCACATAAAATCAGTAAAGACCTAATGGATTTCATGAAGTCTTTGGCACCTTTCCCTTGTTGGGGGTCAAAATTATTCTTGGGTAGTGGTTTTTTTTTTTATTTTTTTTATTCAAATAAAAACCCTATATCTAGTGCATACATACAAGTCTCAACCATTGTAGCACAGAATAATCCTTTATCGACCACAGAAACTAAATCACAAATACACTATCTTAAGCCTAGTGCAATATACAGTTGTACATGTGAGAAAGAACGATCAAAAATAAGCACTAATCTTATTTATTTCCTGTGTTAGTTAATATGATAAGGTCACACACAACAACTAGTGTTTTTTAGGAAGATGCACAAAAGATTTAATGAATCTGATTATACAACTATTTGTCATCTTGATGGTTCATTGGCAATGATAATTAACGCCCTATTGCTTTAATTTAGCACAAGCCAAACTGCAAATTGTTTAACTTAAATAAAGCAGACTATACTGATCAATGGATATTTGGGAAGGTTGTATTTGAATTTAGTAGATACTATGATATGATACAATATTGGTGTGGATGTGGGGAAGCCAGAGTTTAGGTTGAATGTTAATACTCTGGATTTACACAGGTGTGATTGAGATGAGATTCTGCATCCAAGTCAGTAAGTCTCTAAATCTTTTTCAGAATACATAGGTGATATTTAAAAAAACAAAACAAAACAAAACCAACCTTTCAATAGAATATTCTAATAGTTGTGAAATATCATGTAAAGGTAGGTAGGGGAAAGTCTTTTATAAAATAAAGGTACAGACACGAAGCCATTCCAATATATTAGTAAGCAAAAGCAAAATACTGATACTCAGTCTTGTTAGTTGCCTCCTCAAACTTCATATCCATAGCTTAAAATGCATATGTCATAAACAGATAGCTAAGGGTTAATGTTCTTTTACCTGTAAAGGGGTAACAACAGTAACCTGAAACACCTGACCAGAGGACCAATCAGGAAACAAGACTTTTTCAAATCTGGGTGGAGGGAAGTTTTGAGTGTGAGTTCTTTGTCTTGTGTCTGTGCCCTCTCGGCTCTGAGAGTGATTTTTCTATCTCCTGGCTTTCTAATCTTCTGTTTCCAAGTTGTAAGTACAAGGATAGTAAGACAATAGGTTTATATTGTTTTCTTTTGTATTTACATGTGTGTAGTTGCTGGAATGTGTTAAATTGTATTCTTTTTGGATCAGGCTGTTTATTCATTTTTCTTTTAAGCAATTGACCCTGTATATTGTCAAGTTGATACAGAGCCTATTTTTAATGTCCTTTTTTCTTTCTTTTTATATAAAGCTTTCTTTTTAAGACCTGTTGGAGTTTTTCTTTAGTGGGGACTCCAGGGAATTGAGTCTGCAGCTCACCAGGGAATTGGTGGGAGGAAGAAGTGAAGGGGAAAATCTCTTTGTGTTAGATTTACTAAGCCTGACTTTGCATACCCTCTGGGTGAGGGGGAGAGATTAGATCTCTCGGTACTTGTGTTTCCAGGACTGGAAGCAGGGAATCTCCTACGGTCATCCAGGGAGGGGAGCCTGGGAGGAAGTAACAAGGAAACAAGGGGAGAGGATTATTTCCCTTTGTAGTAAGACTCAAGGCATCTGAGTCTGGGGGTCCCCCAGGGAAGGTTTTGGGGAGACCACAGTGAAGTAGGCACTGTATAATTCTTAGCTGGTGGCAGCGGTACCAGGTCCAAGCTGGTAACTAAGCTTGGAGGTTTTTCATGCTAACACCCATATTTTGGATGCTAAGGTCCAGATCTGGGAAAAATGTTATGACAGCATATTCAGAAAAATTGAGAGTTTTCACTAGTCTCAGACTGTCTATTATTCAGATGACTGGTAGTGCTGAGGTTTGGCGTACGTGCTGTTAGTGCTGTGGAAATAAATACAGCCCTCCTTCCTTATTGTCAAAGATTGCTTTGGCCATTTGTGTGTCCGTGTCCCAAAAAGCTGTGGAGTATGCTCCTCCCGATATTTTATGCTGTATTCTAAAACCTTCTGAATGATACCTTTTGGTGTTCTCTATTTGGCTTGAATTGTGACTCCCCTAGGACTTCTAAGGAGTATGCCATGTTAAGTAAGAATAAATATTACACATTGCTAAAGAAAAAACTAGGAGGTTGACCTCTTGGTAAACCCCATATGTGTTATGAGTTTTGAACTAACTTTGGTCCCAAATGTACATAACTTTTGTTCCATTGTGGTTGTTAACCAAAGCTCTGTTATCAAAACATGTTTCAAAGTTAGGAAAGCACAGCAGAGTTCTTCCTATATGAAATGGGCCTGATTCTTTTCTGATGCTAATCATCTTCATTTTCTATGTGAGTTGCGTGTATTCAGCACCTTGCAAGACCTGACCTTACATCACCAGCCTGTCAAAGATAATCTGTCCTCAATTTATGTAATCTAAACATCCAAGATTGATGGCCTATCACCAGGGAGCCCTTACTACTCTTGAGTGCATTTAATAGGCTACGTATGAAATATTGCATGCAGGAAAGACATTGAAATGGGGGGGAAACCTGCATACTTAGCTAACTGTAAACATATTACAAATTAAAAGTAAGTGGGTACATTTCTATGGAGAGCTTTACATCAGAAAACAGGTTCAAATCCTTTCCTTCTTGTACGGGGCCCCAAAAGCAGTGGGAATGCTGTGCGGGGGGGGAAGAGGATGGGAGCAGGTGCATGAGGGAACTGGGCAGTGGCAGAGAGAGAGTGCATTGATTAGATTAATCCTCCACATAAGGAGGGGATTTAGATAGTGTGACCACTACTATAGTCTGCAGTGTTGCCAACTCATGACTTTTACTGTGAGTCTTGGAATATTTGGTGTCTGTTATATCCCCAGCTCCTGGATTCATGTGAGAATCCATTTTTTGTTTTAAAGTTGGTTCCTAGCCCTTATGGCTGCAGAGAAAAGCTTGAAAATGTGACTGAGTGCCCCTGAAAGCTCTGAGACAAGCAAATAAAAAGAAATGATTTTAAAATCAATTTAGTGATTTTTTTTTTTCCTGAGGCCTGTCTCATGACTTTGGAATGCCTGGGGCTGAGCCCATGCGCTGAAGTATAATCCATAGTACGGCACAGCCGTGCTGGTGCTCTGTGCCCTGCCAATGGATTGGGGTATTCCCCTTTATTCTGACTTGGTCACGTGAACAGAAGTTGGTATTTAGCCTGTACTTGGTCAGATCCTCAACTAATGTATATTGGTGTAACTCCACTGACTGTGATGGAGCTATGCTGATTTATACCAGCTGAGGATCTGGTTTGTTGCATATACATGATGCTTAGTTTCCTCTCAAACATGTAGATAAAAATGCTGTATTACAGAAATGGAAAATGGGCCTCAGATAAACCAAGAGAAAACAATAACTTACAGTCAGTGTAAGAGACATGCAGAAAATTGAAAAGGAAACAAAATGGTTTGGATAATGGTCAAAATACAGGCCTCTGCAAAGGACTGAAAGGGAGTCTGTAACATAAGGAGAGCTATCCTGGCTGTGAAGGTTCAATATGGCTGGTGTTTCCTGGCAACCAGTCTTTTGCATATCCTCTAGGGAACCTCAGCTGGTGACACTTTGGCACTGTTTCTTGCTGTCTGTGAAATGATATTCTTGTATCCCAGCTACCAGAAAATACATCAGCAGCAATCCACTATTTGAGTCCAATACCAGTTCAGATTTTCACACAATCCTTTGGATATACCTATTTTATTTTAAATTAATTTTCATCCAGGCAAATCACATTCTCTGAAATCTCTGTGCTTTATTCTCCAAAGGCAGCTGTGTTAGTATAAGTGTAATCAGATCCTGAGGTGGTATATGTGCATTTTCACAGTACAAAGACTTGCTGTACATCTAATATATTCTGTTCCTCCTTTCAATAGAACCCTACCTATAGAGATGTATAGACATCACCACTGTTGACTATATAATGCACATGCAATGTGGGAATAGCTTAAGCATCTAGTTAACTAAAAGCACCACTAAAGGCCTGAGGAGGAAACTGAAAAAGCAGCAAAGCACTGAATAAGTATGATACATTGTGTAACCAATAGAGGGCAGTGCCGCACATTCAAACAAACATTACACCAGGCTCAAAAGGCATCAAATGGACTAATTTTTACTCTTTTCAGTCCCTTTCATTAGCTGTCGTCAATTTGTTTCTAAGCTCATTGTAAAAACAAAATGTAGAGAGAATCTGAATGTGTATTGCACTCATTTCATAGTGGATGGACAGTGTGATGGGTTGTACCTGGCCTTTGTGGCTCCCTACAGGAGGCTCTGTGGTCCTATACATCCTGCCCCAGCAAAGGTGGGTCGTCCAGGCCAGCTAGGGAGGTGTCATGGAAGCAGTCAATCAGCAGCCTAGCAGGCTCAGATAAAAGGAGCTGCATGGTTTTAGCAGGGCAGTTCTGGGCTGGGACCAAAGGGGCAAGGAAAAGGGCTTCTCTCTGGCCACAGAAGCTTGACTGTCTGCATTTGCTTAAGTTGGGGGATAGAGTACCTGAGAACTTTAACCTTAAAGTCAGGGGTGAAGATAAAGGAGCCAGTTTGTCAGACTAGATAATCATAATGGTCCCTTCTGACCTTAAAGTCTGAGTCTATGAAACAGCAGCAACTAATTGAAGTGAGTGATATGTGGCGGGTGTTGGAACCTGGAATAGTGCATGGGGCTGGGTTCCCCCAACAGCAACGTGGTGTAACCTCTGAGCAGGGGACAAGGCTCCTTTAGAAGCCTGAGCAAAGGGCTGAATTTTAAGGGTCCAGAGTCTGGGCTGAAGACCCTGGTGAGGACAGATAGACAGTTTTTGTTGGACTCTGCTATCTTGGAAGGGGTTCATTTTAACTGTAACCAGGGTAGAGGACTGAGTCACTGAAGACCTGCCAACCAAGTTCAACAGCCTGCTGCTGCAAGAGGCACCAGGGGATGAGAAAAGGACTGCCATGCCACACCCAGCCACTGGGAGGCGCTCAGGAAAGTTACAGACAGATATAGCGACCTGGGATCTGCAGAGACTTTGAGAATTGTGCTATATTCAGACTGAAAGCTTGTCTGATGACAGCAAAAACTGCCTGATGGATGTACACCTCCTCTTCTACGTGACATCTAAGGTGGACATTAATTATTTTGAACTTTGCTTGTCCTCTTCTTTTAATTTTTAAATTGGCTTGAACCTAATACTTTTTCTTTTAGTAAATATAATTCTTATGAAAAGTCCCAGTCTCATGACACTGAGGAATTTAAGTTCATTTTATCTACAGAACAAGTACTGCACAGGTATTGGTGGCACCATCTCCCCCATCACTGCCTTTTCCTCGCTGAGATGAGAGAAGAGCTTGGTGTGCCTGTCCATTCATTCCTGGGCCTATGAAGTTGCCACCAAGGGTGCCAATAGCAATGACAGCTTTGTGATGTATTTATCTGTCTAGATGGGGTCTGCCCTGTAACCACTAACTCTTCCACAAAGGCAGTCTAACAGCAATAGAAAATGGTGATTTTTTGGTACTTCTGTATGAGCCTCACTCTGGCATCTCAAACTGAGGATCTTTGAACTATTGAGTCTGTGTCAGCGCTCTTTTTTTTTTTTTTTTTTTAAATATGTTTAGAGATTCTGATCCAAACAGAATCTGTGCTAAAAAATATTTCCACTCACTTCTTGTTTCTTTAAATTTTAATAATTTTCATCACCAGCAATGTCAAAAATATCAGTTATGTGGAGGCAAACCAGATGGTGGATAAGGCAACATAAATTTCACAGAAATAGGGAATTATGAAGTTTTGAGCTGTAGGCAGTTTGTTTTTGGAAGGGGAAGGAGAAATAATCCAGAGAAGTCCATTTATACATGTAATGAATTTGGAAAGCTCTGTGTGTACTTTACAAATATGGTGTTCTCTCTCAATTAGAAATCAGCAAATGTGTTGCAATTCCAGACAGTCATCTGTCTAATAATCAGTCTTGCTAGAATTCACTCAGACAGATAGGGTCAAATTCCGACAGGGTGTAGCTTAACCAGTTTAGATCTAAAACAGAAGTCTGTTATATTTGGGAGAGTGATTACTGCTAGATGTGCTAATGTCAAAACAAGACTATTTATTTTTCATTACTCTTTCCCTAGAGTGAACATTTCTGAACTCACAGTTGTCCTGTTTGTCTCAGCTTAAAACCAGCATGGCTGCCAATTTACCTACACTTCCAACTAAAGTAACTTCACTTCTCGCTTTCAGCGTGGAAACCATTGTTCTTGTCACAGTACCATATTTAAAATACTGATCAGCTGTGGAAAAATTGTACGGTCATGCAAAGTAAAGGGAAATTGCCACCAACTGAAGCTTAGTTACTGGTTTATTTGATTTTTAAGTGAGTTGCAGTCTGTAATGGATTGACAGATGTGGATAGACTTAGGTGTTTAATCTATGCAAAGGTACAGCCTGGGCAGCAGGAGTAGAAATGGGAGTGTGCCTCAGCTGTACTCCAGAGGGACTACCACTAGGAGTGACCAGATTCTCCATTCCCTGTGGTGTTATCAGACCTTGGCTACTTTGCAGAGACAATGGCACTACATTGGCTTTGGGAAATACACATTTGTCCTCTAGGAACTGGTCTGAGATCGCCATCACACAGATCACCATCACACAGACCACTGAACAACGATCAGATTCTAACAACTTTAGATCACTATCAGCCAGATCTGAAATTGATGCTGCCGATTCTCTGAAATGATCCATGTCCAATTACTAGTCCCCTGGTCAGTTGCTGATTCCCTATAAGTGCTGTATGTGGTAAGAGAGAGGCATCATACACAGGATACATCTGTAAGTGCCTGCTGAAGAGGAGTTCTGATGAAGACACTGTTGGCACAGTTACTAGTAAGTTCCTTTTTTTTTTTTAATCGTGACTTTTTTGATGTCAAAGAAATTATTTGTATGTAAAATCACAAGAAAATTGCCTAATAGCGCAGACGGTGTTACATTTCTTTATTTCTCTAGGGCACTAAATCTCATGGCTCTGTCATGATGCATAAATTGTTCCACTTCTGATTCTCTTTATCTGAATCTTCCTTTTATTTAAAAGGTGGGAGGTTGATGAAGATGCATATACAAGTCCTGCATATAAAAGTAGCCTGGTGCTACAGCTCATAGTGTTCAGAGTTCGGCTAGGGATATATTTTGGTCCCTTATTGTTTTCTGTTTATACACAACCTGCCCTCAGGTGCTAATTAGCTGCAAGAACTGCATATACAAACAATATTGTTGTGTTTTTTCTATACAAATACATTGTGGTCAAGGTTAATGTTACCGGGTTACTTGTTGTTTCCAGATATCTAGGACACTAACAGCATGATTGCAAAGATTTCTGAGACAAATTTTTCATCTTAAACTAAATTCTACTTTATTTAGGCTTGGATTATAGGTGTTGAAGGTTAATTCCTCCATAAGTCATTCTTGATAATATGCCAGATGCAATAAATAAGTTTCAATATTGGTAATGTATGTTATCTTCTTTCAGTACAACATGACCACACATAGCATTTGCTTAGATTAAATAGGGGTGGTCTTTGTCAACAACTATACTCAGCTGGCTTTTGGCTTGATTCCATATTGTGTATATTGGAGCATACTCCTGCATAGTCTGCTTTGATTAGATCACACAGACAAATAGGATTTGGAGCATGTGAAAAGTTTCCCCAGGGATGTTAGCTTTAGGACACAGAGGAACACAGGAATATTGGAACAGACCAATGGTGGTCCTAGTGCACTACGGTGCTTCTGAGGATGGCCATTGACAGGATTGTATTTTCTTCAGGACATCTTATTTTTCTTGGTAAAAGAAAAGATTACTTACTTCCTGTTAAATCATTAGTCTAAAAATGTAGTTAGGGGGATCAGGTCTTAAGGAGACTGGTAGATACTTAAGGAACAATGATATACTGATTTCAAGCTGAACACTGCGCTTCAAAGCGGCTGTGATAAAAAGAACCAGAGAGTTGTCTCTGTGGGTTTATCTAGTACAAATGAACACCAATTAAGTGTATTCTTTCCACTGGGGCTTAGTCCATCATTTTGTCTAATTATGGTATGAATCCCACAGTGGAAAAATCTCTCATTCTGTAAAGAACTAATTCCGAATCGAAATCCTTAAACTCTTAAACAACTCCAATTATACTGCATTTCTTCATACATTAGCCAGCCAAAGAAAGTGTATGCCATCCGCTCACTACATTAAAATGCTCTGGCGTGAGAGGGAGAAACTGCAATCATAGGAGACAAAAGAGAATATCAGATAACTTATTAGACCTCCTTCTCAGCCTCAATATGGACTTTTATTAAGTTTAAGGCCTGGTCTACAGTTTTATCAGCATAGCTATGGCAGTTAGGGTATGATTTATTTTTTCCCCTGACATAGCTGTGTTGGTAAAAGCTCTATCATAGATGCAGTTATACTAGTATAACTTAAATTTTTAACTGATGTAACTATTTTGGCTAGAGGTATGACTTTATATAACTTTTGGTAAAAAAACGCAGATAAAAGCCCTAATATGGCTGCAGTTATGCTGGTATAAAGCTGATTTAGACTAGAATAGTTATTCCCCGTTCTGAAGGGAATAGCTGTACTGCTGTAAATATATTCACATCATAAAACCACATCACAGTCAGTAATACTTTGCCTCTCAGTTGGGACTGGCAACACGTGCTAAGACAGGATGTTCCTGGGCACTGAATTGCTCTGACCACAGAAGTGTCTCAGCATCGGGGTGCGGCAGTAAGGGAGAAGCCCTTACTGAACTTGTTCTGTGTAGAAAGGACTTCAGTTCCCACTGCTGCCAATTTAGCAGCTTTCAGCAATATTAAATGCACTTAGTATGCAGTGCTGGCAAACAGTAAAATAAAAATCGACTGGCTGTTAACTTTAGACAGGCAACTATGAAGGCAAACAAGGGCATACACTGAACGTATTCTTAGCCACAACTCCACAGGCCACATTCTTTGCTCTGGGGCTTGTACAGCGCACACTGTGATATCATCGAGAGCCACCTAAGGGCAGAATTTATGTTCTTTCACCTGAAAAGCAGACATGCTTAAATCTGGTTTGGTGAAGCCAGGCTAGGGGAAGCAAAGCTTAGAATGAAATCAATACTTCCCCTTTTGAAATCAACAGTCTCTGCAGGGTCTATGAGGTTTTGTTTGTTTGCCTCTTTTCTTTCTCCATTCCCAGGAGCACGTCTGCATTGTAGACTGTTTACATTGAACATTTTTCTCTCCACATCTATAATATGTCTTCCAACAGAGGCTATAAAAAAAAAAATGATGTAAGCCTCAAACCACCACTGGGAGATAGTATCTCCTCCCCTACACCTTTTACAGATGGGGAGAAAGATGACATTGTAAGTCTGTGACCAAGATGGGAAGAGAACCCATTTTTCCCAACTGCCAATCTTGTGCTTCAGACCTCTTCTTCTCTCCAATATCCAGCACAGACTTGATTGGTGCTGTTGAGGAGATTGAAAATGACAGTTACATTTCAAATCTCTGCTGAAGATTAGTCGAAAGACTGCAGTGACTGAAAAGAAAATAAACCAGTAAGGAATACAGCTGCAAGTCTTTCCAAACTCAACTCAGCAGAAGGTGGTTATAGAAAAGAAAGATTAGAGTACTCCTAAAGAACAGGGTAATGATCACTTAAGAATGAAATCACTTTATTTAAACACATTGCTAGACACTAGTGTAGTCAATACAGTGTTCTCTTTTGCGTTTCAGCACTTATTAAAGAGACACTGTTCATGTGAAAATTTCCTGAAACCTGTATTCCCATATCTACCTCTCTGGTGAAAGCTAATTATAACTCTTCACTCCTGAGAAAGGCCTCGCTTACTCACAAACACTGAGTGAAGGATCTTCCAGACTTACTAAAGAGAGAGAATAAACAGCCTTCCCAGGAGGTGTACTGCATGTTGTATTTATTTACAGATTTTTTTTTTAAGAAAAGATAATGACTAGCTGAAATGACACCTGACTTACTCCAGGAACAGGCCAGTGTAAATAAACACACAACTCATTTTAGATTAGCAAGCCACTCTGACTTCCACAGAAGTGGACATTTGCCGCTATGATAATACAAATTATAATCACCACAGTGACAATGTATGGAATCTCCTGGGAGTTGGACAGTAGCTCCCAATGATCCAAGTAGATGGGGATGTTGTTTGCTGGGTTTATCTTTTCTTGGTGGATGGGGGAGGAGAAGGTAAAAGAACTAGTACACACCTATGCATGAGGCTACAAAAAGTAAGCAATTTTTTTTGCCCATCCCTTTACCCTTCAAAAAAAGAAATAGACAAACCCAGTAACTGAAAAGTCCCCTTATGAAAGTGGCTCTCAGATTCGTCCGTGAGCATGTGATGATGGCCCATGGAATGCTGAATGATCCCATGGGCCTGGTTCCTCCTCCTTTCATCTTTAAATCACATTCAAAGAAGCCAAAATTATATTAAATATCTTCCTGGTATTAACTTTTCTATGTAAGCGATTGATGACGGAGCAATGATATGTCAACATAATTGCAGGGGGAGAAGTATTCAAGACAGTCTCTCTCTACATACGTACACACATGCATTTGTATGTTTATATAAAGGTTTTCTTTCTTTCTTTCTGACAGAGGAAAAGGACATCTAGGCTCTAGGTTTGTCGTCTTAGGTTACATGTGTATATCTTGTGCTCTACGATGAATCATTCCTATGACCTGTCATGCATGTCTTGCCAGCAGTCTGCGTTGAGTTAGTAAAGCACATAGGCTACAGGAGGAAGCTAGATGTTGCACATCTTTGAACACAAATGTCCACAGAGATGCACCTTGTTTGTGCAACCACCACACTACGTATTACTAGTCTCTCTCTTTTACCTGATGTTTCTTCTACACAAGTGTAGAATCCACACTCTGACCTAGAAGGTTTGGTTGTCAATGCGTGCGTATCACAATGCTGGCTGTTCCTTGGTGGGTGATCTTGGGCAAGTCACATCTGAGAGCTTCCGTTTCCCCAACTGGAAAAAAAGGGGCAATGATGTTGAACAGTAGCCAGTGTGGTAATAGAGCTCAAGGATTTGTCTCCATGCCCTCGGCCTAACACATGAACTCTCCCTTAGGTAGCTTGTTTCAGAATTGAGTGAAAAGACTTTTCAAACACCACAAGAATGAATCTATTTTTTTTCAAAATTTTCAATGAAAATTGAATTTTCAGAAATGGGTTTATATTTTGAGGTTGGTTCATGAACTCTAACCCAGATAAAAGTCACCAAAAATCCCACCTTGCAATTTTTATTTATTTATTTATTTTTAACAATTGCTTTGACATAGTAACCACACACTTAGCCAGTACGCTACATATACATGGTTTT
Organism: Gopherus evgoodei; assembly: GCF_007399415.2. NCBI lineage: Eukaryota > Metazoa > Chordata > Testudines > Testudinidae > Gopherus > Gopherus evgoodei. The sequence goes on from NC_044330.1 coordinate 89,858,861, forward strand.
CTGATTGTTTTGCTGCAAATAACTTCATTCTGGGTCCAGAGGCAGGTAGTAAGGTGGGGAAATGTTGAATGAGGCTGTAACTTCATGGAGTTACCAGCAGAAGTGAAACAAAGGCAAAGCAGTCTTGGCATTCTGATCCTGGCCAGCCTCTTTCTCCGATTATGGCTCTTCTAGTTGCAAATCTGTGTGTGGAGAGTCTGTCTCTGCTGTGCTTATCTGCCAGCTGTCATTTTAGTGTTTGCAGTTCTACTGTAGAACTGCAAAGAGTTTTGAAATTACGTACATGCTACAATAGTACATCAATGAAAACAAGGCATGCTTAGAACTCTCATTTTCTTCCTTTTCATGTCTATGTATTTAGCAGCAACAGCAAAAACAAAGGTTATTTTCTTTTGCATGGTTGTGGAAATAACCTTTCCAACATGAGCCAAGTGAAACCCAATGATGTGTTGTCTTCATGAGTTCACAGACTAGCAGGTTCAGTGCATCTAGGGCTGCTCAGAACTTTTCAAAGCTGCAGTAGGGTGAAAAAAATCTGTGAAACTCATGCTAGTTTCATTCTTGTTGCCTGTTGGGGTGGCGGGGGAATTCCCCTGGCTGCCAGTCTCTGTACAGCAGCAATCCATCAATGACCCAAATGGGAGCCTTCTGTGCTTTTAAATGTGCTTCAACATCAGACAAACCAGAGGTATGTTGACAGAACATTGTTTTGTTTTTTTGTTTTGTTTTGCAATCAACTTGAATTACTTTGAATTAAAGTTGCTAAGGCAGTGGTCCCAAACCTTTTTGTGGCCAGTAGCACATTCATGTTTTCAGAAGAGTGTGGTGGGCGCCAACAATTTTTTTCAAGGCTTATTTTGTATTTGTACATTAAATAATATGAAAAACATCATAATTAATATAACATAATATATGAATCAAGAGAGAAGTCACGAGGACAGAGAATACTGGCGCCCGCTGCCCTGGAATACTCTGTCCTCAGCAGATGTGGGGCCCTGGCTTCTCTCCCCTGCTGGGCACTAGGTGGGCCTTACACCGGCCTGGGACCGAGAACACCCGCTGCCTGCAGCCCCGGAGTTCTCTGTCCCCGGCAGGCACTGGGCCGCAGCTTCTCTACCCTGCTGAGAACTAGGTGGGCCCTGTACCTGCCGGGAACAGAGAACACTGCCCCCGCAGCCTGAGTTCTCTGTCCTCGTCAGGCATGGGGCCGTGGCTTCTCTTCCCCCGCTGGGCACTAAGTGGGTGCACATTAATGACCCAGCGAGCACCGCATTGGGGACCACTGTGCTAAGGGATTAGAAACTATAGTATGTCTTAACTATAGGTGTGTCTTATTTGCTTGATTGGCACCCATGTTTGCCTAGCCTGGGTCTAAGCAGCCACACTGCAAAGTGGCACTACAGTTACTGTGTCCTCACTGGTGCTCCACTCATGTGTCTTGCTAAGACTTCTGGGGGCATATCTCATGGTTCTTAGTGCTGCAGTAAGTTAAGCAGCCCTATGATTCTTTCCCAGTGAATTGTGGAAGAACTTGCCTGTCTCTCTGGGCACCTAGGGGGAATTGTGGGAAGGCATTGGAGGACTTTTGGCTCTCAAGTAATCTAACCTGTGTTCTTGCTGCCAAGTACGTGTGGTGACCCTTAGGCTTTAGCCTATGGCCACAGACAAGCCAGTCAGCTTGGGTTTAAAGCATCACCAAAATCCTGGATGTGGTTCTTCTATGTGTGTTTGGGGGCAGGAGAATGAGGGGCAACACCTGAATAAGAGCCCAGGTTAACTCTGCAGTGAAGAGGGACTCAAGATGAGACTTGAGTTAGTTCAAGGACTTCAGGTATCATTTTTTCATTCAAATGCCAAGTTTAAAATATGTTACAGTGAATGGGCCAGTGATTTGGATCAAATGCGTAGGGTCTAACATGGCTGTGAGGGAGATAACCTTTCTCGAACCATATGTGGCCACATTAGTGCTCCACAGACTTTGAGCCTGAGTGCAGAGCAGAGAGAGAACAGAGGCTGTATGCCTGGGTGGGTTTGACTTGCTGATGCAGAAAATTGACTGAAAGAATGACTGGAATTATGAAGTTCATATAACGTTTATTTCTCATGAGTCCTTATTCTAGTCATGAGTCCTTATTCTAATTTATCCCTGAAGTAAATTGTCACCTTCCTCTGGTTTAGAAATGGATTGGGCTTCCTGTAGGGGCCATCAGTGCCTCTCTCTAGGTTAGTCAGAGGGACACTACATTTCCCTGGGTTGGGTTCACTGCCTCTGTAGTGCTTGCAGTTGCTAGGGCAGACACTGAGAAAATGAGACCTGAAATTGAAACCAGGTTATGTCCTAGTTATTTATTTTCCATTAATAGTTTGCAATCTAAAAATATGACTGTTAGTCTTGGTAAGTTTGTAGCCTATTAAAAACTGTTATATTACTTAAGTCCAATAATACCAAAGCATTAAATGGGTCCTCTGGATAGATCCCTGTGTCTGTAAAAGAGTGAGTGTCAGCTGGTTGGCTGCTAGGAGTACAAAGTCATTCTGGACTTTATTGGAGAAATAATTTTAAAATGACCACCCTAGAATAAGTGAAAGATACTTATAGCTTGCAAACAATAAAATCATTGGAGAAAGTAACAAAGACTATTCCTGACGTCTTATCCATGTGATGGCTAGTACCACGTGATTAATCTTTTTCCCCCTCTCCAGTTATAAATTTACATAAAAACTAAATTTACATTGATGTCCATATAGGTATTATTTATAAATTGTGTCTGAATTGAACAGATGCCTTCCTGATTGTCACTGACCCACCTCCGCTATTAGCTAAATATAATCTATAATGAATGAGTTCTCCTGCCTACATCTAAGAAAATGCCAGAACACCTTCCATAAAAATCACTCTGCCAAAAACAAGTTTAATCTTATTGTTCATGCAGAACGTTAACTGCCTTGGAAGATGGACTTAATCTTCCTTTGTTGTGAAAGGACTAGGGGAAATCTGCATATAAAGCAATCCAGGGAGAGGGGAGGAGAACCTAGTTAAACTATGAGTTAACTTTTCATCCCGCTCTTTGCTTGTTCATTTTGAAGCCTAGGCAAATGGTAATTTTTTTTTAAAAGCACCCAGGTGAACTTTAATATCTGTAAACTTCTCATATCCCTTTTGGACCTTCATTGTCTCTACAGATCTGAGGTTGATGAAGGACATACAGCCCCTCATAGAGTCTAAACTTTATGCTCAATGCTTTAAAGCCACGACTGTGAAACAGCACCAGTGCATGTGTAATGTTTGTGTCGTGAATGAATGCTGCTGTAAAATATTAAGTTCATACCCAGATCTTCACAGTTAGATAAATAGCAGCTGAAAACTGATATCGGAGATCCCCTAGCTTTGCATGATTCTTATAGAGGAAGAAGTCCTAAATCCTTTCTCAGCATCTCTTGTGTATTTATCAATATGTATAAGAATACACTTGAATGCTTTTTATGTGTCATTTTTACAATCCTTTCCAAGTATGTTAAAAGTATCAAGCAGCCACCATAACTTGGGGATTTTTTCCCATCAGAGATCCCCACCATGAAAGTTAAGAGAAGATGGTTGGACAGATTGTGAATCAGAATTTTTAGCCCTGAAGGTATGTTTGTATTTGAATCTTTTGCCATTTTAACATACATTTATTTTGTGGTGAAACATGACTGTAGACAGACACACATTTTTTGCAGGACACCGGATTAAACATGATTATGAACAAGCATGTGTGTTCTGTCTATATTAGAATTTACAGTCATGTTTATCATGATGAGAGCCAGCCTTCAGGGTGGATGATCTCAGATTTTACCATATGTTAGCTAACACCAGGAAAGAACACTCTCTTTTTCCTCATGAAGACAAGACCCAAGTGCAAAGCAAAGTCTTCATCCTTGATTAAGGCAACTAAGGTAACGGGAAATTTCATACCATTTGCTTTTCTCAACCAGAGTTGGGAAGAGCGTGTTTTTGGCCTTCTCCCATCTAAAAAAGAAAGCTTTCCTTTCCTGGAGTCTGATGGTTACCCTTTGCTGAACTTTGCTGTTGCAAAGTTAAATTCACCTCAGGAGCCCTGTGATGATGGGAAGATGTCTGTTTGTTTAAAAGCATATACTGTAAACCGTTCCTGCCCTATTCCCCACTCAAGGGTTTATTAATGCAGTAAGAACAAGAGTATTTGTGGCACCTTAGAGACTAACAAATTTATTTCAGCATGAGCTTTCGTGAGCTACAGCTCACTTCTTCAGATGCACAGAATGGAACACACAGACAGGAGATAGTGAAAGTGATCATGGGTGAAAGTGATCATGAAATCATAGAGATTGCAATTCTAAGGAAGGGTAGAAGGGAGTACAGCAAAATAGAGACAATGGATTTCAGGAAGGCGGATTTTGGTAAGCTGAGAGAGCTGATAGGTAAGGTCGCATGGGAATCAAGACTGAGGGGAAAAACAACTGAGGAGACTTGGCAGTTTTTCAAAGGGACATTATTAAGGGCCCAAAAGCAAGCTATTCCGATGGTTAGGAAAGATAGAAAATGTGGCAAAAGACCACTTTGGCTTAACCACAAGATCTTGCATGACCTACAAAATAAAAAGGAGTCATATAATAAATGGAAACTAGGTCAGATTATGAAGAATGAATATAGGCAAACAACACAGGAATGCAGGGGCAAGATTAGAAAGGCAAAGGCACAAAATGAGCTCAAACTAGCTCTGGGAATAAAGGGAAATGAAGACTTTTTATCAATACATTAGAAGCAAGAGGAAGACCAAGGACAAGGTAGACCCACTGCTCAGAGAGGAGGGAGAAACAGTAACAGGAAACTTGGAAATGGCAGAGGTGCTTAATTACTTCTTTCAGTCTTCACTGAGAAGTCTGAAGGAATGTCTAACATAGTGAATGCTTATGGGAAGGGGGTAGGTTCAGAAGATAAAATAAAAAAAGAGCAACTTAAAAATCACTTAGAAAGGTTAGATGCCTGCAAGTCACCAAGCCTGATTAAATGCATCCTAGAATACTCAAGGAGTTAATAGAGGAGGTATCTGAGCCTCTAGCTATTACCTTTGGAAAGTCATGGGAGACGGGAGAGATTCCAGAAGACTGGAAAAGGGCAAATATAGTGCCCATCTATAAAAAGGGAAATAAAAACAACTCAGGAAACTACAGACCAGTTAATTTAACTTCTGTGCCAGGGAAGATAATGGAGCAAGTAATTAAAGAAATCATCTGCAAACACTTGGAAGGTGGTAAGGTGATAGGGAATAGCCAGCATGGATTTGTAAAGAACAAATCATGTCAAACCAATCTGATAGCTTTCTTTGATAGGATAACAAGTCTTGTGGATAAGGGAGAAGCGGTGGATGTGGTATACCTAGACTTTAGTAAGGCATTTGATAGGGTCTCGCATGATATCCTTATCGATAAACTAGGCAAATACAATTTAGATGGGGTTACTATAAGATAGGTGCATAACTGGCTGGATAACCGTACTCGGAGAGTAGTTATTAATGGCTCCCAATCCTGCTGGAAAGGTATAACAAGTGGGGTTCCGCAGGGGTCTGTTTTGGGACCGGCTCTGTTCAATATCTTCATCAACGACTTAGATGTTGGCATAGAAAGTACGCTTATTAAGTTTGCAGACGATACGAAACTGGGAGGGATTGCAACTGCTTTGGAGGACAGGGTCAAAATTCAAAATGATCTGGACAAATTGGAGAAATGGTCTAAGGTAAATAGGATGAAGTTCAATAAAGATAAATGCAAAGTGCTCCACTTAGGAAGGAACAATCAGTTTCACACATACAGAATGGGAAGAGACTGTATAGGAAGGAGTATGGCAGAAAGAGATCTAGGGGTCATAGTGGACCACAAGCTAAATATGAGTCAACAGTGTGATACTGTTGCAAAAAAAGCAAATGTGATTCTGGGATGCATTAACAGATGTGTTGTAAACAAGACACGAGAAGTCATTCTTCCGCTCTACTCTGCGCTGGTTAGGCCTCAACTGGAGTATTGTGTCCAGTTCTGGGCACCGCATTTCAAGAAAGATGTGGAGAAATTGGAAAGGGTCCAGAGAAGAGCAACAAGAATGATTAAAGGTCTTGAGAACATGACCTATGAAGGAAGGCTGAAAGAATTAGGTTTATTTAGTTTGGAAAAGAGAAGACTGAGAGGGGACATGATAGCAGTTTTCAGGTATCTAAAAGGGTGTCATCAGGAGGAGGGAGAAAACTTGTTCACCGTTGCCTCTAATGATAGAACAAGGAGCAATGGGCTTAAACTGCAGCAAGGGAGATTTAGGCTGGACATTAGGAAAAAGTTCCTAACTGTCAGGGTAGTTAAACACTGGAATAAATTGCCTAGGGAGGTTGTGGAATCTCCATCTCTGGAGATATTTAAGAATAGGTAAGATAAATGTCTCTCAGGGATGGTCTAGACAGTATTTAGTCCTGCCATGAGGGCAAGGAACTGGACTCGATGACCTCTCGAGGTCCCTTCCAGTCCTAGAGTCTATGAAACTATGAATCTATACATACAGAGAACGTGAAAAGATGGAAGTATGCATTCCTGTTGGTATGCATACTTCCATCTTTTCATGTTCTCTGTATGTATAAATATCTCCTGTCTGTGTGTTCCATTCTGTACATCTGAAGAAGTGAGCTGTAGCTCACGAAAGCTCATGCTGAAATAAATGTTAGTCTCTAAGGTGCCACAAGTACTCTTGTTCTTTTTGCGGATACAGACTAACACGCTGCTACTCTTGAACCTATTAATGCAGTGTTATCAGTAATGTTGATAGGAGTTATACATATGGGATGAGAGAAGAATAAATCCCATAAAAACGTAGATGTCCAGTTATGTCCAATTTGTGTGCGGGGTGGGGGAAGGATTCTTGGCAACCTTTAGGCTAAATATGATGAGAGAATTTTTGAGGACTATTAAGGGCAGTTGTGATGGCTTCTGTTTCCTGATGATTGTGAGTTTGAGTAAGGTTATCAGATTCGAACAGGGCTGGACTGTAACTTTACAATCCAGCCTAAGGAAGGAGCAATGTGTAGTTGCCCTCTACCAGGAGAAGGGTCGGAACCAAATTCGGACTCAGTCAGTCAAGCCTGATCCTTTGCTCTAGGGTGGAAGTGATCTGCAAAGGCTCTGGCAATGCAAGTAGCCCACACAGAATATGGAGGCTCCTTACATTCCCTTATTCTCCTGCATGGGTGCACAGCCGGCCTTACATTTAATCTCATCTAGTAGTACCTTACTTCTGTGGTTCTCCAGCAGTCCTAATGATTCAGTTGAAATCAGTGGGATCACTGGAGGAGTATATGACTCCTCCACGTGAGCCCTACTATGAGCTGCTGGCCCTGTGCACATTATGGTGATAGTATAAAGCAGCCAGCTGATTCAGAATTGATTTATAGTATTTCTCTACGGTTTTATAAAAATAATTTTTAGCAGATGGACAAGTGGGAAGCAAACAAACAAAGCCTGTGGAGGGAAAAGGTGATAAAATGAGACCACAACATTACAGATCCAGCAACTCATTGCTTAAATTGCAGTCACAAAAAGTCCTGTGGCACCTTATTGACAACCAACGTATTGGAGCATGAGCTTTTGTGGGTGAATACCCACTTCGTCGGATGCATGTCAATTGCAGTTGTCATTCAACATAACCAAACCAATACCAAAGCCTACTGAATCTAGCCATCTCGAATAGACCCACAAAGGCAAATTCCAGCCTGCAATCCCTTTCCCGAGAAGGCCCAGCCTCCTGAAAATTACAAATAGGAACAAAAAGACTACAAATGGAGAACATGTATTTTATTTGTTTCTTTGAGAAATGCAGACTTTAAAATTTGCTAGCCTTGAAAAAGACAAGCAGCGCATACAGTGTGAATATGTGTTTTCTAACAAAAATATATATAGGTCTTGTGTAAATAGCCTGTTGAGGGAGCATACCAGGGCATACTGAGCTGAACAGCTGCTTGCTGTCTGAAATGGAGACACACAACATCAGAAGGAAAAAATGGTGCTATATGTTGGTAGCTCTGGCTGCCTTTCCTGGGCAGTATTGTATAGAAATATATTATCTACCCAAATATAATATATGATTAAATATAAATGGATCAACCTTTCATTTACAATATATTTATTAAATCAATATTTGAATGAGTACTTTTATGAGTTAACATATTTTAACAGAAAATTAAGGGCCTCAGTCTGCCACTGAATTAATTGCTATTAGGATTGGGCCCAAAATTAATTTGTGTGTCATTTTTCTTTTTATTAAAGTATCTTCATTAAATAGGTATATCTGCAGCTCTCTGTTTTTTGGGAGCAAAACTTTTTCTTCTCTGGGTGGTTGTGATAGAAGATTATTATTTCTTAGAGACTCTTCATTGCCACATGTGTTAAGGAATGGTCAGAATCCTACAGCTCTTGTACACTTTTAAAGGGTCCTGAAAAAGATGGCAGTGGGACTTAAGATTGCATTGGAGTAAATACATACTTTAGCCAGTATTCTGTGCTTTTGCTGCTGAACGAATGAAACTGTATCAAGTAAACCTATTTTTATATCCTTAACATACATGACAGCATGGCTCAGTTAGTAGCAATCTGTCTTAGCAGGATTTAGGTTTCAATCCTAGAACAAGTAGAATCTGAACTCCTAAGCAGTGTTGATAGAGCATCACAACAGGGAGAGTGCTGCATTCTTAGAGGTACCATCCCTCAGATGAACTGTTAAGCCAAGGTCCTGTCTAGTACAGTGGTTTTCAAAGTTCAGGTCATGACCCAGTACTGGGTCGCAGAATGCAAGGCACTGGGTCTCCTTGCTCAGCACCCAGAGACCCTGTTGGCCAGCCAGTAAAAATTAGTAGTCCCTACGTGTTCTGACACTGTGCTGCGCCCCGGAAGTGGCCAGCAGCAGGTCCGGCTCGTAGGTAGGGGGGCCATGGGACTCTGCACACTGCCCCTGCCCTGAGCACCAGATGGCCAATGGGAGCTTGGGGGGTCCATTGGCTGTGCACGAGAGGCACACAGAACTGCTTGTGCACCTCCACTAGGGTGACCAGATGTCCCAATTTTTTATAGGGACAGTCCTGATTTTTGGGTCTTTTTCTTATATAGGCTCCTATTACTCCCCACCTCATCCCGATTTTTCACACTTCACCTAGGAGCTGGACCTGCTAGCTGCTTCTAGGGCACAGCGAGGTCTGTGGTGCCAGGACAGGCAAGAAGCCTGCCTCTGCATTCCAGCTGTGCCACTGACCAAGAGCCACAGGAGGTAAGCTCACACCCTAAGCCCCTGCCCCAGCCCTAAGGCTCCCTGCAACCCAGAGCCCCTTCCTGCACCCCAGACCCCTCATCTCTGGCCCCAGCCCAGAGCCCTGAAGCTCTCCTCCCAACCCCCTGCCCCAGCCCAGAGTCCTCTCCCACATCCTGAACCACTCACTGGCATCAACAATTTTCTTCAACCGCATCGCCAGAAAAAAAGTTTGAAAGCCACTGGTCTAGTAGATGCTCAAATGATGATCCCATGGCACAAGAGTACAGGATAACCTGTGACCGGGTCTACATTTATCTTCCAGGCAAATACAGTCTAATGTCGAAGGCTGTGTGGGAGATATTGCTGAAATATATTGGATGTTGTGTTTGCTTACATAATTACTGCATTAATCATTTTCCATGTTGAGCCTACATCTCGTGGAGTACATTGAGTACCAAAGGTGCTATTCTATATGGAGAAAGAGTCTTTGAACAGTCTTCCAGTCAAAACAGCAGTGACAATAATGCTAATCCTTGCTGTGGACCATTCATGACCAGTGTGGTTTTAGCATCTTGTTCTTCCCCGTAGAGAGATAAAGAAGCCAGACTCCTAGTCAAAAACAACCCACCGAACAACCTACCCATAAGGATAAAGAAACCACAATTCCTGAAGCATTGCAAGAACAAATTCTTATTGTTGTTACAGGTCTGTAGAGTCAGTGCCATTGCTAATTTTAGCACTGTTTGTGTGTGGGGAGTTTTCACTTTCCAGGCCCTTGGAGAGAGGAGAGTTGGCAAATAATTGTATATAAAGTGGAAAGCACAAGGGAGCTTTATCACAAGGCTAGATTTAGATAGGAGCAGAGGAGGTAAGATGTGCTAGTTAAAATCCACGGGGAAGCCCCTGCCCAGTACATATGAGTTTAAAATTATCCCTGTCTAAAAAGTGTTGTTACAAGAGATAGTGGCCCAACAGAAGTGAGATGCTATATTTGATTGCCATCTTTCTGATCCATGTGAAGAAAGTCTTTATTTTTTTACATGGACTATTATATGTTTATATAGAGAGATGTTAGAAGGACGTTCCCAGCATATTGTTACATAATTTTAGATATTTTTTTCTTACTGTTCCAGTTGATCAGTTCGAATCTTGCTCTCCGATTTCCGTGCTCATATTTTCCTTTAATTTTGTAAGCACACTAGTTGGTCATTTAGGAGAGCTCCAGAGTACAGAGCTGTGCATGCTGATTTATTATTGCAGTGCCAGATCTTGGCATTCTCTTCCCTTCCCCTTCTCCCCTGTCCCCGTATCCTTGCAAGAAAAGTATTGGGAGTTTTGGCGTGTTTCTGCAGGAAAACTACATGGAGATGAGAGACAGTTCCAAATTCAGGACAACCTTATCACTGTTAGCAATGTCCACTGAATTCAGTAACATTAAATAGTATTTTAATTACTGAGTAACATTGGGAAAGCTGAAAGAAATGAACCTAGTTTTAAGGAATGCAATTTCTGCAAAGGAAGGGCAGGGACCTAGAGGCAGTGTCTCTTCTGAATATGACTCACGCCCCTTGTTTCATGCAAATACCTTTACCTTTTATTTTCTTTCATTCTGAATGAACTGCCTCCTTCTGATAATTGGAATGCACTATTCACTGTTTGTTTGATTCTTAATGTCTGAAAGTAGTAGCCCCAGTATATGACGTACATTGGCCTTATAGCAGGAACACTTGTCTATTTCCAAAACTGCATTTTGCAAATGTGCTATTCCAAGTGGGGAAAAAACCACCGTTTAAGATTTTCCTTCTTGAATGGGATGGATGTCTGGGGACTTTCACACCACTATTCATTTTTCATATGTGCCCTGTGGGTTCTTTGAGCCTGTGCCACAAATTAACTTTGAGTTCAAGTCTCTCATCAGGCAAGGAATCTCCTCTAGCAAGAGAGGGGAAGATAACTCAGCAAATACATCTTTCAGAATATATTCTTGTAAGTTTTTGGGTTTTTGAATGTCATTATAGTAGCTTTTATCATTTGCATTAAGCCTTTTCAGGAGGAGCTGAGTCTCTCCTGAGAGCAACGAGGCTTCTGTGGTCTAGATTTTATTTAGGACATGTGCTCTATATTCTCCTAGAAACCACACTTCTCAACACATGTTGTTTGAAGTCTTCAGGGGGCAGGAGTGTCCTAAGCCTACTGGATATCTTATGACTGTCAATTCACAAATGAGTCATCTGCCCTAGATGCTGAAAATGTTTGTTTGATACAGGTGCAGTACATTGCAGAGCAAAGTGGGCAGGTGGGGGTTCTCCTTCCCACAAAGGCCAAACAAAAGGTGCTTTGTGAACCATGCAACTCCTTCCTCCTTCCTTTTGCTTCCGTCTCATTGAATGCTAGGAATCCTGCTGTGCATTTCTACATCTGTAAACTGTTGAACATTTTCTGTGTTTTCTGGAGAGGTGGTGATTGGGGAGATCACGTGCTTCAAGCGTAAGAGCATGGTGAAGAGTAGTATGAGAAGGATGGCCAGGAGCGTTAGGAACAAGCCAACATACATGTACAGGTTGGCATATTTATCTGCTGTTGTGTTTACTTCTGTTGACAGGGTTGGCAAGTGGACACGGCCAGTAAGATTTCCACGGTATTTAAAATAAATCTCGGTCATCGCTGGCACTCAGGTTTTGTCCATTTTCTCTATTCACCGTTAAAATGTTGCCTTCCTTCTCCCATTTCATGAAGAAAATCTAGAAAGGGAATTCATATCTGAAAGTGGATTCTGACCAGAGTTCTGTAGAGAAAGCACAGTTGTGTTGGTTGTAAGACCTTCACCCCTCTTGGTTAAGCAAACTGCTCTACAGGAGCCTTTGGAAGTCGTTTCTTACATGCCCCTGTTAGAGATTGTTTTTTGTTGTTATAACTTCTTATGCTGTCAGAGTTTTAATTTGCCCAAATCTCTTTAGTCCTCTTCTGGAACTGACAGATCTGAGTTGCTGCCAGGCTTAGCTCTATACAGGCTTTCATTTTTGAACAAAGGAAGTGAATTTTCTGTCAACCTATCACGTTGCAGATGATTTATACCTGGTTGATCTGGCAAGCTTGTTTTATCTCTTGCTAATATGGTTGATGATCTCCATTCTCCAGAGTTATGGGTGTCAGTGATTAGATGAAGGAGAGTTTGAAAAAAACAGGGTCTTTTCCACTTTCCACATTGAACTGATTCTGTCATTAGGATCAGTTAAAAACTCTTCCTTTCTAAAAGGGAAAGAGAGAACAAAAAGAATTATTAAACCCAGTTTGTGCTGTACTCTCATCATATCAACCTGACAGATAAAGGATAATATGAAACTGATATCTGATCTGATTGCTATTAGAGCATTGCATTTCCAGGGGTATTAAATGAATTCGCTGACGTGGTCCTGTGAGCCATTTGGCAATACAGAAGAGCATTATGTGTTCACAAAGGCTCTTGAAACCTTTAGAGGAAGGGAACTGTTACCCTGCATAATTCACTTTTGTGTCCTATTCTAGTATTCTGTGCTTTGTGGGCAGGGCCGGCTCCAGCTTTTCTGCTTACCAAAAAAAAGATTAGCGGCGGCACTTCGGCGGCAGCTCAAAGAGGAAGGGAGGGAATGAGGGAACTGCTGCCGAAGACCCGGACATGCCACCCTGATACCAGTCGGAGTGTCGCCCCTTTGAATTGACCGCCCCAACCACCTGCTTCCTACACTGGTGCCTGGAGCCGGCCCTGTTTGTGGGTTCGGGAAACACTCACTGATTATACAGATGTGGGCCATTAAAACTAATGGAGGAAAAGAGATGAACCCCACTGCCTTCCTTCACATAAAGCTCTGCATGTCTCATCTCAGCTAGAACTTGAGAAGTCTGATACTGCTGGCACAGAGTGTCCTACGAGGACTGTGAAGAAGATTGCTGAAGCTCTGCCAATGTGGGCTGCGTCCTGTGTTCAAATGCCCACTTACCTCCCACAAGCAAAGCTGGTCAGAAAAGGGATTTCCATCCCATGGGAAATTCTGACATTTCAAAACCTGATCTCATTCCAAATTGTAACAATTTAAAAATTTCTCATGCAACAGAAATTCCAAAAATATTTCTCTTAGGAAACCTCAAAATGTTTTGTTTTGATGAGGTAAAAACATTTGGTTAATGCTGAAACACAATGTAAAATATCTAATATGCACACATTAAATATTAAAATGTAAAAGTCTAAATGAAACAAAGTTGAAAGAAAACATTTCAACGAGGGCTGTCGATTAATCAGAGTTAACACGTGATTAACTCAAAAAAATTAATCGTGATTCAAAAAATTAATTGTCATTAATTGCAGTTTTAATCACACTGTTAATAGAATACCAATTTAAATTTATTAAACATTTTGGATGTTTTTCTATATTTTCATATATATTGTATTCTGTGTTGTAATTGAAATCAAAGTTTTGATTATAAATATTTGCACTGTAAAAACGATAAACGAAATAGAATTTTTCAATTCACCTCATAAAGTACTGTACTGCAATCTTTGTCGTGAAAGTGTAACTTACAAATGTAGATTGTTTTGTTTTTGTTATGTAACAAAAAAAAATGTAAAACTTCAGAGCTTACAAGTCCATTCAGTCCTGCTTTGTTTTAGTGATTGGCTGAAGAAGAACAAGTTTGTTTACATTTCCAGGAGATAATGCTGCCCTCTTCTTATTTACAATGTCACCAAAAAGTGAGAACAAGCATGACACTTTTGTAGCCTGCATTGCAAGGTATTTACCTGCCGGATAGGCTAAACATTCATATGCCCCTTCATGCTTTGGCCACCATTCTTTATCATGACCTTGTATTCTGTGTTGTACTTGAAATCAATATATTTTAAAATGTAGAATACACCCAAAAATATTTAAATAAATGATATTCTATTGTTTAACAGTGTGATTAATCGTGATTAATTTTTTAGTCGCTTGGTGGCCTTAATTTCAACATTATTGAAACAAAACAAAGTGAAACATCTTAATTTTGAGATAAATACATTTTCAGAGGGAAAAGTTGTTTCGTTCTTTCTTTCTTAACCAGTTCTACTGACAAATCAGTGCCACATTCTTTTCTGGAGGGAAAAAGGCTTGCTCTAATTCACTGTGGGTCCCGTCAGTACTATTACTTAGCTGAACACACTGTCTCCACACCACTCCCAGCATTTGCTAGGATCCCCCTTTGTTTCAAACTGTTTAAAAACAGAAAAAAGATAACCTAAGGAATAGAGGGCCAGATCCTGTTGGAAGATAGAATGGTCAAACAGGGCTGTACTGCTGACTTAAACAGTCAGCTGGGGATTCCCCTGAAGTAATTCCTGAGTTGGGTATCTGGCTCTGTTCCACCCCTTGGGATGTAGGGGCAGGAGGGGGCAGAACTCTGAGCAGCATGCTCTGACCATGTCAGGCCCTGGGCCAGTTCCTAACTGGCCCTAAACCAGTCCCGATTGGCCCCATGATCCAGGGGAAGAAAAAATGGAATAAAGCCATTTTTGCAGCACGCCTGGGAGTTTGATTGTTCTGGGGCTATTTGCAATGGGCAGAATGTTTCAGATCACTGTTAACTTTAATATTTATGCAGTGCAATTTCTCTTTGTCTATTGAATGCTGCTTCACAGTAGATCAGATTACAGATGGAGGCAGCATAGTGATGGTTACTGCTGAATAGTGCAAATCCCTAGAGTCTAAGCATGCAACATCCCCAGCAAGTTGCATTTCTGTGGCACTGGCATGTGAAGGAACAGCACTAGGAATGAAAGGTGGGATTTTCAAAAAGCACCTAAAAGACTTAAGAGACAAAGGCCTGGTCTACACTAGGGCGGGGTGTTGATGTAAGATATGCAACTTCAGCTACGGGAATACTATAGCTGAAGTCGACATATCTTATTTCGACTTATCTCCCATCCTCACGGCGCGGGATCAACGGCTGCGGCTCCCCCGTCAACTCCTCTACCATCGCTCGCTCTTGTGGAGTTCTGTAGTTGATGCGAGCATGTTCGGGGATTGCTATATCGCGTTTAGACAAGATGCGATATATCGATCCCCGATAAATTGATCACTACCCTCCGATCTGGCGGGTAGTCTGGACGTACCCAAAGTCCCTTTAAAAGTCAGTGAATTTTACTGGATTCCTGGCTTTTTTCTCTTTCGAAGTTTCTTTCATTCTTATTACTTATTAACCTGTCCAGGCAGACTGGGGCAAAGCTGCTGCTGATGCAATTCCCCTAGAATTAGTACAGTTGCACCAGAGATAAATCTGGCCCATTCCATGTTTTTTAAATACTTCAACACTCCTGGAAAACCAGAATGTAAAGAACAAGGCCTAGATTTTCAAAAGTAGCTAGTGATATTGGGTGCCTGGTTTTTAGAGTCCAAAATGATGCCCTAAAGGGGCTTGACTCCCAGAGGGCTGGTGCTCAGCACTTCCTGAATATCAGACTGCTTTATGTTGTCTCAGATTGAACACCCAAAATTTGAGGCAGCCAAAATCACTGATGACTTTGGAAATGTTTTCATTATCCTGTATATGTATAAAATACTATATAAAGGCTTGTGAGGCCCACGTTTCTAATTGTTTTGGCTGCCTCAAATATATATGTAAAATATAATATGGGTGCCTTTCTCTAAAACAAAGTGGTTAGTAACACCGCTCAGACATTATTCAAAAACTCAATACTTTTCCATTCTTAATCTGAGACGTGCCTATTTATCCTTCATATGAAAAACAGAAAGAGAGGAGACTTTTGGGAGGTGATAGTACAAATGAATTCCTATCAAGTATGGGGCAAAGCTCACATTGGTGGAGACTGCCAGCAGAAGCACCCTGGACTATGTGAGCCCCTTGCTGGAACCGCTCCCCTATGTGCCACAGGGTCTCAGTGCTATCCCCACATAGGCCAGCATGCAGAGCAGGGGCGGGGCCAAGAGTCAATACTCTCAAGGATGCTAGCATCTTACCACCCTAAGTGACATTGGGGTGGTGATAGTGGGGGCTGCCACTGCTATTTCAGCACACAGGCTGCAGCAGAGGACTCAAGGAATGAGGCTGTGCTACAGCCGTGGAATATGGCTCTGAGTGGGTGGGGGCAGTAAATTTCATTCCCACAATTCCCACACTTTGCCTGAGTAAAGCATGAATTTTCTCCGTAAAGAACAGACTCACTGTAGCTAGTAGGAAACACAAGATAAGGAAGGAGCTTGTTTAATTACACCTACTTTAATACTATATGATTTCTCCGCCGCTGCCGAAGTGAAATCAATGTGTAGTCTGACATGCTATGAGTAAAGCACAGAACATTGTCCTTACCCCATGTCTGCAGCTGTCTCAGCTGGTAGAGAAAACTGAAGTCTGCTTCTCTCCCTAAGGACCGGAGTGGCTAATGGCTTTACCTGCTTCTGAAAATTAGACTGTATAATGCTAAGCACATTAGGAGTTCAAGGGCAATAATTAATTCCAAGCCAAGAGTTTGAATTAATAAAAGTAAGAGATTAAGTGGAGATTTAGCATGGATTTTTATTACTTTTTGTCTGATTAATATAGAAGGTAACATCAGGAGGCTTCAGCTTCATTTGGACTGTTGAAAGTTGGGAAATTACCTATATCTTTTCCAGAAAGAATTCAGTTACCAAGGTCAGCCAAAGAGCATTTCACTGCTAAATATAAGAATTTGAAATGACTGGCAGGTATTTCAATGTGCAGATCTCTTTGGACACTTGCTTTAGTTTTACAAAGACTCTGTTAGCAGAAAAGGCTCAGGAACAGAATTTCAAGGTATTTTCTATAGCCGTTTCATCCTGCTACCTAGCCATGGAGGCTGGGTTGTGTAACAGCAGGTAAGCAAATCTGATGTGCAAAGATGCTGCACAAAGCCAATTTCCAAAGCAGGTTGTTTGATTCAGAACTGAGTAGGCAAAGACCTTCCCTGCCCTGCCTTGGGAGTCTCCAAATTAATCATCAGACTAACAGATATTTATTAAAGTGCAGTGCATCAGAAGTAGAATCCAAATCCCCTAAGATCTAAAATGTTGATCAATATTTGTTAATTCAGAACAGGTTCTGACCTACTTGGAAAGTATGGTCCAATCCTGAGAGCTGCTCATGCCCTCAGTTCCCCATTGATATTAGTGGATAAGGTCCTTTGATTCCAAACAGATAATTCTGTCATAACAATTTTGTAATGATTTTTGAGAAATTATTTAAATCAAACAAGTTATGTAGTTTACTAAAAAAAATCAGTAATGGAAATGGAGGCTTAAAACAAACTAATATCAGAGTACTTTCCCTCATCATACATAACAGACATACAGAGAGCCAAGGTGCTGAACTCATTCACCTCCCAGTGGAGCCCATAGGAGCTGAGGGGTCTCAACATGCTCAGGATTTCATTTGTTTTTAATGACCCAGTCCTAACCCACCCCATGGCTTGATTATCTAGCAAAGGAAGAGAAATAATGATGTTCAAACCCTGCAAGGCAGTAAGTACGGCTAGGATAAAGCCAATGCATAGCTAGACAAATGCAATAAATGCTCTTATCTTAGTTAGATGCATCCATTCCTTTACTTTCTTTTCACTGTCAGTTTAAGTTTTAATAGGTAGCAAAGGATCATTGAAACTCAGGACAACTGTTGTGAGCTGTTTTTGCTGTTCCATCCAGTACTAAAACTACCACAGAGAGATGAGAACAGGATTGAACAATTCAATTATTACAGTAAGAGGCACAGTTTGAAATCACCACCGTGGACTTTCCTAAGATAGTAGTTCAATCCTCATTTGCCTGGCTGGCAGAAGCAGAAAGACCCTGGTACAGAGCAAACTGTGCTTTATAAGTTACACTTAAAAAAAAAAAAAGCCAAAGAAGCACAAAAAAGCAGTGAAATGCCATTTCAATCCGTTTCTTGCATTTTCCCCAGTGGGAATTTGGGGGCAGGAGTCTCTTCTTTCGTTGGCAGATGGTATACTTTTGTTTTGACACCAAAGCATAAACTAATGTGCTTAAACATCAGCTGTGACACCATGTAGGAAAATAATAGAGAATTTAAAAAGCATAATTACCTTTCTTAGCAAGCAGGATTGGTGGGGCTAATCATTCGAGCATCTGGTTCAGACCTTGGACTTGCTGAGAATTTGTCTAGGAACATCTCCCCCCACTAGCTAGGTCTTTGGAAGAAATATTTGCTGTCTTACTGCTGGAGCTAGAATATCTTCTTTCGAACAAGCATGCAAAGTGCACTTTCTCCTTCTCTGCTCTTGAAGTAAATGTTTTGCTGCGTGATAGGCAGGGGTGACTCTTATTCCAGCTCTCGAGATGCCAGCTGACAGACTGATTTAACAGCATAAATGCTGATATTCTTTCTTCATTCAGCACAGAGAGGGTGCGAGGAGTCTTCTAGTCATGTGCCTGGACGTTTGAATGAAAACAGCCTTAGCCAGACAGTTTCCTCCTTCAGCTGCTGCTGGCAGGTGTGAGATTGGAGAAGGAAAGGTAGCTCTCCAGCAGTACTGCTCCCTCTCCTCAATAGGGAGAGAGGGAGGAGAGACCAAGAGCAACGAGGCTGCAAGCTGCACTGTGAGCAAAGTTTGTGCAAGCCTTTCTTTAACCCTTTAGCGCCCAGGGGCTGTAAACCAGTCCTGCCATTTGACCATGCTGCCAGATATGAAGTAAGGCTTAACCGTAGAGGAGAGATTGGTTAACTTAGTTTCTTTGGAGAGTGCACAAGTTTTTATTTAATGCCCAAAGGTGTTTTTGCTAGAAAAAAAATCTCCTCTGCCTTCTTGAGGAGTAATCTACGAACATAAGAACGGCCGTACCGGGTCAGACCAAAGGTCCATCTAGCTCAGTATCTGTCTACCGACAGTGGCCAATGCCAGGTGCCCCAGAGGGAGTGAAGCTAACAGGCAATGATCAAGTGATCTCTCTCCTACCATCCATCTCCATCCTCTGATGAGCAGAGGCTAGGGACACCATTCTTTACCCTTCCTGGCTAATAGCCATTTATGGACTTAGCCACCATGAATTTATCCAGTTCCCTTTTAAACATTGTTATAGTCCCAGCCTTCACAACCTCCTCAGGTAAGGAGTTCCACGAGTTGACTATGCACTATGTGAAGAACTTCCTTTTGTTTGTTTTAAACCTGCTACCTATTAATTTCATTTGGTGACCCCTAGTTCTTGTATTATGGGAATAAGTAAATAACTTTTCCTTATCCACTTTCTCCACATCACTCATGATTTTATATACCTCTATCATATCCCCCCTTAGTCTTCTCTTTTCCAAGCTGAAGAGGCCTAGCCTCTTTAATCTTTCCTCATATGGGACCCTCTCTAAACCCCTAATCATTTTAGTTGCCCTTTTCTGAACCTTTTCTAGTGCTAGAATCTCTTTTTTGAGGTGAGACCACATCTGTACACAGTATTCGAGATGTGGGCGTACCATGGATTTATATAAGGGCAGTAATATATTCAGTCTTATTCTCTATCCCCTTTTCAATGATTCCTAACATCCTGTTTGCTTTTTTGACCACCTCTGCGCACTGCGTGGACATCTTCAGAGAACTATTCACGATGACGCCAAGATCTTTTTCCTGTTCGTTGTAGCTAAATTAGCCCCCATCATATTGTATGTATAGTTGGGGTTATTTTTTCCAATGTGCATTACTTTACATTTGTCCACATTAAATTTCATTTGCCATTTTGTTGCCCAGTCACTTAGTTTTGTGAGATCTTTTTGAAGTTCTTCTAATGATTCCTTTTGTCTCTAGAATCAGTGTCATTTACAAGATGTGAACATTGTAATGGTACCTAAGCATCCCTGGCTTCACCGTACTGTGGAATGGAATGAGAAATGTGATTTCTATGCTTGATATCTAGTGACTTTCTATTGGCTGTTTTCTGTGAGAACAGAGGCAAAGCTATGATGTAACGCCATAGTTAGCACTTACATAGCACCTTTCCTCTGAGGAGCTCAAAGCATTTTACAAACACAAATTAAGCTCCACAGACCCTCTGTGAGGTAGGTAAGTCTTTTCACCATTTGATGAATGTGGAAATGGAAGCACCGAAAGTTTTAAGTGATTTATTACCCAAGATCGCAGTGAGTCAGGACAAGAACCAGGAATCTCAGTTCACTGCTCTAGCCAGCAGGCCAGTGTTTCTCAACCCTTTTCAGAGTGGTGGCCTCTTGTTCAAGGTCAAGTCTTTTCAACTCCTTATGTTTACTGTACATGTAAAAATGCATCTGTGATAACAATGAGCCTATCCAATTTGTGTGTGTGTTTGTGTTTCAAAAGGTTCACACAGCATACTTGAGCTTGAAGGGTAAGGGTGTGCAGGGAGTAGGGGAGTGAGATTTGATTGTAATAAAAATTTCAGTGCTTTGCAACATCCCCCGCCATTGACTTTCATCACCCCTGGGGGGATAGTGACACACAAGTTGTGAAAGCTTGCACTGGAAAACCATCTCACTCCTCCACACTGCAGAGAGAAGGACTTTACTGGGAGGGGCTGTTTCCTCTGCTTATAGTAGGGGTAAGGATCATAGGTGCTGGAACTAGGGTGCTGCTGCTCCCCTGGCTTGAAGTGGTTTCCATTATATTCAGGGTTTACAGTTTGGTTCATTGGTTCTCAGCACCTGAAGGGCAGGTCTTCACTACCCACCGGATCAGCGGGTAGAGATTGATCTGTTGGGGATCGATTTATCACATCTCATCTAAACGCAGATAAATCAATCCCTGAACGAGCTCCCCATCAACTCCGGAACTCCAGCTCGCAAGAGGCAGAAGCAGAGTCGACGGGGGAGTAGCAGCAGTCGACTGGCCTTTGTCCTCATGGCCAGGTAAGTTGACCTAAGATATGCCGACTTCAGCTATGCAAATAGTGTAGCTGAAGCTGACGTATCTTAGGTCAACCACCACTCCCCACAGTGTAGACCAGGGCTCAGTATACAAATGGTTCCAGCATCTTGGTAAGGATCAGTCTGGGACAAACCCATGCAGGTGGGAGGTAGTTTGGCAAGAAAAGGTAAGGCTGTGATAAAGTAGCACTTCTCTCCTATGCACATGGGCTGCTTTGGGTCACAGGAGGCCTAGCAGAAGGGGCCACATGCTACCTCTCAGCAAGAAAGTGAAGAGGTATGGTAGGGAATAAACAGTGAATAAACCAGGGGGAAATAGAAGCTCTTGTCTGCCTCACTTTAAAAATAATGTTTTGTGCTAACGATGTTAATTGGGGGTGGGGGAGAGATTTTCTTACATTCCCTATGTCCATGCCTCAGTGAGTCATTTCCCTTTAAGAATGTATTGAAAATTTAGCTTTGCATCTTCAGACTAGTTCCTACTGGATGCTTGCTCACTTCAAAAAAGCAAGTGCCCACTAGTGGCGCCCATGTTGGCAGTCTGAGCTGAGCGGCTGAGGGCTGAAGGGGCAATAGGGACTGCCCTACTCACTCACCCCTACAAGTGGTCCCAGAGGCATACTGGCAGGGCAGTATGGGGAAATATTTGCTGCCCATGTTATACCCATTCTTCTGGAGGTTTCAGTCTCCAGCGCTGACAATGAAAAACGTAGCCCTCTGAAAAGCTAAAATTCTTGTACACTTTCTCTGCAGGCCACACCCTCTGAAAGACAAGCCAGATAGAATTACTATTATTTTAATTTAGTTTCCTATTTGCTTGATTGCATTATTATCCAGGCTGTCCAGTGTTGCATCCACACCCCTGTATCATGGACACTGAGCTCCTTGATAAGCCTGAAGTAAGAAGTGTAAGAAACTGAATCTGGGGGAGAAAGAATATATGTAATTTATTAAGTTGATTTGTACTGTTTTCTTAAAAATTGTCATATATAAACTATCTGTAAACTTTCAAAATCCTGATCAGACATCCTCTTAGAAAGTGTGTGGGCCTAGTTTTAGCCAGGAATGAAACTTTTACAGCCCTGGGAAAATGAGAGTGTATAATTGAAATGCTGAGACACCCCTGACTCAAACAGTGCTGGTGAGCACCGCTGAAATGAAATGCCTTCTCTCCCTATCCGTATATCTACTCTTCCCAGCTTGGCTTATTTTCTCTTTGTTGACGTTGCAGTAAATCATCTGTCCCCTTGCAGGACAGCACCAGTGGTTGCTGGACAGACTATCCTATATTTCTCATTTACCACTGTGGCAGGGTGTAATAAAGACAGATGAATTCTAGACAGTGCTGCATTTATCAGCCACAGCTGGGAAATTGCTCAGATGGCTGAGTGACCTCTTAATCTCTGAGTAGCATGTAAGGCTTCCTTCTTTTGTACTTTTGTTGAGCAGACCAATAATAAAATTGTACATTAAAAATAAAAAGAATGTTCAAATCCTCTTGGAGAAATAGAGATGTGCCCAGTCACAGCCATTTTTCAAACGGCTATTCTGAATTTTGGGGCAAAGGCTTGAGGGTCTGGTTAGGCTCTTACTTCTTTCAACTATAATACTTAACTATAAAAACAGATGTGCAATTAAACTGCTTCGTGGGTAAACCAGTCACTTCATGCGTTCACCACGGTCCCACTCCAGTCTTGTAATCTTCGTTTGCTCTTTATTAAATCAAAGTTTTAGTATGCTGGTTAGTAGGTATGTACAGAATGTTCCTGTGTGGGATCTTCTACCATCTGAACTAATTTATCCTATGAACAAGGTGAAACATGCTGTGCTTTGGATCTTTAACTACTGCTTTCAATGCAGCTGCACTTAATGAAGAAAGAGCACTTGCCCTTCCGGTCCTTCCTCTCATACTCATCTGCTGTCCAAGTATTTCAAAGCTGTTTTGTTCAAAAGCAATTGAAGCCCTCAAATTAAAGGAACCTCCTGTGATCACTAGGTATCTGTGGGTTTTCTGTGTTGTGGAGAGTGTGTGCTGGTGGATTGTGAGTGTGTGTATCTCTGTTGCTAACAATTGTTTCTTGCGATCAACAGAATCTTAGAATTTGGGGCACTTACATACTCTCAGTTGCAACCATGTGAAATACTAGTGGGTAGGGATTGAGATTAAGTCCTAACTGAGGGTGGTTTGGATGACCTGTGATTTTTTTGAGCTGGAGAAATGTCTGAAGCTTGTTCTGTGTTCTTGTGACTGTGGCCTGTAGAATCCCTGCCTCATTTTTGGCCAAAGATGGAAGGTGTGAAGTGAATGAGGCAGGGGACTGCAGGCAGAAGAAGAGTGGGTGTCATGGTTAAATTGGTTGAATGCTGCCGTAGAGAAATGGATTCTATTCCTGGCTCTTCTGCAGACTTCCTTTCTGATGATAGGCAAGTCACTTAAACCAGACTTTTCACAGCTGATGTGTTCTCATTTTCTGGGTGCCTAACTTGAAATTTGGGGTCTGATTTGCAGAAATGCTGAGCATTAGCTGCCGTGGACTTCACTTGCAACTAGTAGTGAGAACCTATGAAGTGTTATATAATGCTAAATACTCTGAAAAATCAGATCCTAGGTCAGTGGCTCACAAATGTTTTTATTGGTGACTCCTTTCACATAGCAAGCCTCTGAGTCCGACCCACCCTCTTATAAATTAAAAACACTTTTTAATATATTTAACACCATTATAAATGCTGGAGGCAAAGCGGGATTTGGGGTGGAGGTTGACAGCTCGCAACCCCCCCCATGTAATAACCTTGCGACCCCCTGAGGGGTCCCGACCCCCAGTTTGAGAACCCCTGTCCTAGGTGTCTCAACCAGGGTACCCAAAATTAGTGCAAACTTTTTACCTTACCTGTCTATGCTTTACCTTCCCATCTGTAACATGGGGATAATACCACTTCCTGACCACAGAGGGGTGTTGTAAAGATAAATTATTTAATGTTGGCGAAACACTTGGATACTGTAGTGTTAAGCACCATAGAGAAGCTCATGTGAAAATTAATAATTCTGTCTTCAGTGCCAAGTGTTTATAGTGTGCAATAAAGAGAGCCTACAGTCTCATAATTAAATAATGAGAAAACAATATTGAATAGCTGGTCATTTAATTGAGTGTCATCCATTCTGTGCATTGAATAAGTCAGGGGTTACTGAGATCATGTAATAAAAGCTGACTCTAACGCATATGCCCAAGGGAGCAAAATAACAGTCGCGCAAACAAGTCTAATTCTGGCATTGCCTAACTTTTGAGTGCTTGACTTCACAATCTTAATGGTCTTTTGACATAGGTTTTGTGTTCTATATAATATAGACACACACTAAAAGTTTTAACAGATCCCTGGCCAGCTAAGACTCTGTGGTCATTCTCATTCTGTGCATGCTTGCCATATAGAGTCTCATGATTTTAAGATGAGAGAGAAATCCTGCAATGCTGCTTGTAGCATGTGAAGTAAAGAAAAGTTCTCTTTTAGGTGGCCTGTGACACACACCTGAGGAAGACTGGCATTTCAGCCAGTTGCAGACAATGGTGACAAATGCGCAACCTAGAACATTACAAAGGGAAGGGCTGTGGCAGAGGTCTACAAAGGAACACTCTTTATCTTAAAGTAAAGAGCAGGTAGGGAGGGAATTTAAAATGACATAACATACCTTCCATCCCTCCAGTTGGCTGCAACCGATTTTGTAGTGAGTGCTTTGGCAAAATTTCCATCCACATTCTGGGGGTAGCCATCATTATTTTATTTGAGATACTCTCCCAGCACTATAATAAAAAAGTCCATTTTAAAACAAATCAAACATCTTGCACTCCTGAACACAATAACCCACAGCTGCTACACTCGCTTTCTATGACAGACATAAGGATTGGAGACCATACTTCTTGAACTTTGGAGTGTTCATGTGTCGTTTGGGTTCTCAGGTTCAAAGTCAATGCTGTAGAAGCAGGCATTGCTAAAACTGACTTCAGTGGAGAGGCAGCATTGACCACTGAATAAGGCTCTAGACTGGGAACTGACCTGAGCTCTTACAGGATCTTCCAGTTGACTGCTGGGTGACCTCTCTGCCTCCGTTTCCATCTATGTAAAATGGAGTAGGGGGTATTGATACTTACTAACCTTTGTAAAACAGTTTGACAGCTATGGATGTAAAACACTAGATAGATGTTCCAGGGGAATTATGCCCACTTTTTACTCCAAGGCAGAATTCTATTCCCCTTTTGTGATCTCCCAAAGCAATCTCCTTTCATCCAGTAAACTGTGATTGCATTTGCTCATGTGTTAGGAATGCAAATAATTGACATTTTTAAAAGGCTTCAGGCTGTTTTGAATGTTTGCTTTTGTTCCGAGTTTGCTCCCTACCTACCCCATCCCTCTCACAGTCTCCCAAAACACACACACCCCATTTATATATAATTGATTACTGTCTACCAGAGACACTGGATATTCTGTTTGAGTTAATGCTGCTAAATTTTGGGACCATTTATAATTTGCTTTAATATTTTAAGTATTAAATTGTCATGCATAGAATTTATATTCAGAGCATCCTGGAGTTTCACTATGATAAATGAGCTCACGAAAAGGGGATATTTTAAATTACAGGGATGGTGTTAACATCCTTATTAAGGGATTGCATAGCATGGTGCTCACCTCTTACCTCTGGATTTCAAGAGGAGAGAGCAGGAATGATTAGCACTGTCTGTCAACTTCTCCTGGTCCACACATGAACCAGCAAACCGTGGATTGTGGGGCAGATTTCTTAGATTTATCTGCAGGGTTTCACAATCCTCACTGTAGCTCCTTGCAGGAAGATGGACTGCATGCATCATTACAGCTTGTGAATGAAATGAACTTGGCCCTGTCTGTATTAGAGAATTTTAGCATTGTGACACCATAACACACCACATGTCTGCACACCAAAATGCTACCCATGGTGCACAGGCATTCAAACCACACTGGCACTGCACTTGCTCTCCCAAGCGTGGTGGAAGATCGAGAGTGCTAATGTCTGTCGGATATCACTTCTGACCACTCCATGAATAAAGTCTTACGTTACAGCATCCTGTAAAGTGGGTTAATAATATTCCCTGCACTTTGCAGATGAGGAAACAGAGGGACTAATGACCCGTTTTCAGAGGTGCTGAGCGCACAGAGCTCCCACTGATGTCTTCACCTTTGAAAAATAGGTTACTTCTCCAGGATCACATAGGGACTCAGTGGTTGAGCTAGGAATAGATCCCAGGCTCCCTGACTCTTAATTTTGAACTTTGACCTTTTCCTTTAAAGTATGGCAAATCTCTCAATGGCATCTGTTCTTAGACTTTAGCATAAGCCCTAGACCAAAGCATCTTTTGGATGCTTCTCTGGTCTGTTTGGGGCTTGATTATTGCTAGGATACACACCTGATATGTGTTAGCTTGGCGATGGCCCTCTTCATTTGAGTCACTTGAAATGGGCACTAATTTAAAACAAATCATTATTCAGGCTTGTCTTATGGTCTAACTGTTCTGCTTTCCAGACGATCTTAACAAGATTGACAGTGTAAGTTGAATATTGACTGCTCATTCTTTTTTAGCAACAAGATAATGAACTGGGTTTCAAGAGAATAGCTTGTTTCCCTGTGTGACGGACAAATAATCCATCTGGACAGTGCAGTGTCTGGCAGTGCGGTGTTTGGATGATTAATAGAATTTTCTAATATTTACACTTCCACGTCAGGGCTGTATCTGAGAGGAGATTCAGCTCAGGCCATAGCACCAAGATCAGCATTTAAACGTGAATCTCTGGGTAGATTTCTGCTATTGTGGTCTACTCATTTCCCTGGAAGTCCTCCCTATTCAGGGTGGAGTCTGCAAGATTCCCCAGTTTGTTCCTTGCTTTTATTCCTCCAGCCAGCCCCTTGTATCCCCACATCATGGCCAGCAACCTTCTGGCTGTGGCATACTGGTTAGAGCTCTCTTTAGTGTCTGGTAATGCTGCTCCTTAGACAGACCAATTGAGTCACTCTTCAGATACCCTCTCCTACATTGAAAAAAAAAAAGTCCCTACAGGCCTGGGGAGTTAGATCCTTGAGCCTGCACAGATCCCCATTTAATCTGCCGATGCTCCATGCAGATTTCTGTCCACAAGGAACAGTTTATAGAATTGGGCCTTACGTCATGGTTGAATTCCTGAGAAGCGGTTGTCTCAAATGCAGACACGTACGTAGAACATAATCAGAATTGCAGGGCACTGCCTAGTACTTTATGTTCAATGATCCCATGGTAAAATGGTAAGGACGTATTAAATCACTGAAACAGTAAAGCTAATTAAAGGTGGGCTTGATCTGCAGAGTTTAAATCCAGATCAGAGCTTTCCTAAAGTTTGAGTGTGTTCAGGTCCAAGAGGTGATGACTTTTTTTTTCAGCCCAAAGTTAATAGACTCAGGAGCTCACTAACTGGCTTCCTGGCAAGGACCCTTTAGGGTTTAGTTTTTAGGATCTCTTAAAACACTTGTAGATCTTGTAGCTCAGTAATTATTTTCCAAACAAGTGATTGCAAGCTAATCAAAGTTGAATGCGTGGTGAATACAGATATGGTCCAAGAGAAATGCTAGCTGTAAAGTAGTTTAATCCCTCTCTTAAACTGAGTCATGTTAATAACGTGACAGATTTAACAGATGGCTTTGCTGCCTATATTCAGAGGGGACCCCTTGCTGCCTATAATCAGAGGGAACTGTTTCCTCCTTTACAATCATTAAATAGTAATTACAAGAAAATATATTGAGGGGGAAATTACTTTAAGACAAAAATATCCACTTACATTACATTTGTTTCTTTAGGATTATTTTTTTCTAAAGCATAAAAAACTTTCCCCTGTCCTCACTTGCAAAACATGCAGCAGGCGAGAACTCTTCACTACTAGCCATATGTTCACATTTCAGACGCCAACACATTCAGCTAGGGGTGGATGAACTCCATTTAACCCCATCTGGAAGGAGCATGTTGTAAGTAGAGCAGGAGGGATAAAAGCAATGACAGACTCAAGAGTCCTAATATGGCCCTGCCACTGATTAGTCTCATAATCTTGGGCAAATCACTTAATCTCTTTGTGTCTCGGTTTACTCATCTGTAAAATGGGGATGATGATACTTACATCCCACAGATGAGCTGAGGCTGGAAGGGATGTAAAAAATCATATTTCACCTTAAACCAATTTCTGACTAGTGGGGATTAGGATGAGACCCTCACAGGGACAGATTATTCTGCATCTGTCTACTGTGGAGTTTCTTGCATTGGCCTCAAGAGCATCTGATACTGGCCACAATCAGAGACAGGAATTGACTTAAGAATGGATCAGACGTGTTATCCCTCTAGTCCAGTATCCTACATTCTGTTAGTCTGGGCTTGCTGTTGCTCACTTAGCCTTTTCTGGGTGGAATAGATGTGTACAGCCTGGGGAAAATCCTACTTCTGACTAAAGTTATTTGTGGGCATGGAAGTTTTGATGCCAGGTGGAACCCTGCTTGGTGTGAGGTGAGCTCAGTTTTGTTCAACACCACAAATTGTATTAGTGGCAAACCCTTGATTGTATTAATCCACTTGGTGAGTTAATTTAGCAAGATGGATCAACACCAGTTTCACCACCAGTTTCATTCTCTTTAGGGGGATCTAAAAGAGGTGTTGTTTCTTTCTCTTCCTTTGTCTGCTCTCCAGAAGCGGCTGCTTCATTCCAATTGCAAAAAGACCCTCTTACTCATGAATTCATCTGTCCTGCCTCTTGCTCCTCCTTCTCTACCTCCACTATCCGGTCCCTTACACCTCTGCCATTTAGGGTCAGGAAGCCCTGTGGGGCTACGCCGTACTATGCTGGCAGTGTGCGCTACCTATATTCTGTGTAGTGGAACCCTATTTTTCTGCAGCTATGGCTCTTCATGTGCACAAAGGGTGGGAGAGGGTTTGCCCCATATAAATCTGCCTGTGAAGCACTTCAATCTGTTGGATGAAAGGCATTATGGGAATGTAAATCACTCAGCTCAGATGCAATAGAAAATTGATTATCACAAACGGGAGTTAATTAGAGGTGGGCTTTGGGCCCCAATTCCAGATTTAACACCCCGAATCTGGGGGCACTTAGAACTGCAGAACAGGGGATTCATTTCAATAAGTCTCAGAACATTGGGAAGTTCCAGAAGGCTGGCAGAAAGCTAATGTGCCAATATTTAAAAAGGGTAAATGGAGTGACCCAGACAATTATAGGCCTGTCAGTCTGACATTAATCCCAGGCAAGATAATGGAGCGGCTGCTTGGGGACTTGATTAAATAAAGAATTAAAGGGGAATAATATAATTAATGCCAATCCACATGGGTTTACAGAAAATAGATCCTATCAAACTAACTCAAGATCTTTTTTTCTTGAGATTACAAGTTTGGTTGATAAAGGTAATAGTGTTGAGGTAAAGTACATGGACTTTTGTAAGGCGTTTGAAACAAAATTTTGGTTAAAAAAAACTAGAAGAATATACAATTAACATGGAACATATTAAATGGATTAAAAGATGGCTAACAGAGAGGTCTTAATGTAACTGTAAATGGGGAATCATCATCAAATGGTTGTGTTTCTAGGGGATTCCCTCAGGTTTGGGGCCCCTGGACCTATGTTATTTAACATGTTTATCAATGACTGGGAAGAAAACAGAAAATCACCACCTGTTAAACTTTGCATAAGACACCCAAACTAGGGAGAGTGGTAAATTTTGAAGAGGACAGGTCTGTAAATTGGGCGCAAGCAAACAGAGTATGTTTTAATCCAGCTAAATGTCAGCATGTAATCTAGGAACAAAGAATGTAGGGTAAAACTTACAGGATGGGGCATTTGGCTCTGGGAAGCACGGACTGTGAAAAACATTTGGGGTTCACAGCCGATAATCGGCTGAGTATGAGCTCCCAGTGCAACACTGCGATCAAAAGGGCTTGGATACATGAACAGGAATGTTGAATAGGTGTAGAAAGGTTATTTTACCTCTTTATATGACATTGGTGTGATCATTGCAGGAATACTGTCTGCATTTCTGGTGCCCACAATTCAAGAAGGGTGTTGATAAATTGGAGAGGGTATAGAGAAGTGCCATGAGAATGATTAAAGGACTAGAAAATATGCCTTATAGTGACAAGCTAAATAAATTGAGCACCTTGAGTATCACAAAGATAAAGGAGTGACTTGATCAGTGTAGACGTACTTACATGTGGAACAAATATTTAATAATGGGCTCTTACTCTAGTAGAGAAAGGTATAACATTAGCCAATGGCTAAGAGTTGAAGTTAGACACATTCAGACTAGAAATAAGGCATACATTTTTTGACAGTGAAGGTAATTAACCATTGGAACAGTTAACCAAAGGTTGTGGTGGTTTCTCCATCATTGCCAATTTTTAAATCAAGACAGAATGTTTTTCTAAGATTAATTTCTAGAGCTTTTTTGGGGAAGTTCTATGCCTATGTCAAACTAGATGATTGCCAAGATTCCAAGGACTTAAAGGGACCAATGAATCAGAAATAAGGGATGGTCAGAAAGGGTAGATTTGCGTCTGTACTGAAGTCCAAGGGTACTTGGATCTTGGCTTTGGTTCAAGCCCATGTCTGATATCAAAGAGTCATATGTCCTTCCCCCCATGTCTTTGGATCACCAACAGCATAAAACACACTTGGCTTGCCAGTGGTGCCAATTAATTACCATTCTCTTTTGGTGGAACAAGGAATAAATTATCACTGTCTTGTGTGCTTAACTACCATGCTTGCCTTCTAATATCCAGCTTCCGTGTCGTCGTCCTCCCCTCCATACCCCCCCCCCCCCGCCTTCTCTACAGAAAATACATTTCCTTTTTGTCCCCAGGAGCAAACTGCCTGGGAATTCAACATTCCATGAAGTGAATGAACAAACAGCTGATAGAAGGACTGAATTTGTTTATCAAAAGAACACTGAGCTCTCTGTTTTTATTTATAGCATGTTATCAACTAAAGTTCCTTTTTTGCTTAGCTACTGCGTGAATGAAGACAGTTTTTTAATATTAGTAAATAAAAGCTCTATACATAAAAATTTTCCACATGGTTCTTGTATATTGAACTTAGGTTTTTCCTTCATGAAGTTCACTGTTTGGTCACTTAGTAATATCTTTCCCATCCCCCATCTCAAATACACAATGCACAGAGGTACAGGAAGGTTGTGTCCTGTTATATATTGTTATGGCTCAAAACTATAGAAGAATATAACCTGCTAGCATTTGTTTCTTGGTTATTTCATTTTTGTTCAAAGAATCAGTGTGTAGATGGGAAGCTTCGATATGTTTTTCTTCTCCTGGGCAAGTTTAGAATCAGAAACCATCTCAGCAGGCTTCTTTGCATTAATGGGTTTTAATGGTTTGTAGTGTTCAAAACCCAGTGCCTTCTGACCAATGTTAGGTGGTCTGTATGAAAGAGTTGGTGATCTCAGTCCTGGTGCTAGTGTTTACCAATTGGCACTCTTAACAGACATGCCGAAGAATGTATGGGCCATGGTGTCTGGACTACCATCTCTGTTCTAGAGGTGCTGTAATCAAGATCAGGGATGAAGAAGCAGGCCATGCTGATATCCAGATAGTACCAATTCTATGGATCAATAGGACTCCAGGACTGTCTATCCTGTACTTTTCAACAGCACCTATTCTGTATTCCTTAAGAATGCTCAGTGGCTGAGAACATGTGCAATGCAAAATAAACCACATCAGAAAAGATACCCAGCAGACATTGATGCCCATTGATACCTGCGAGAGCTGAATTGGCGCTAATGCTCAAATCCTTCATTCTCAGCTATAGAGTTTTGACATTGTATGCACTGCATTCCTTATCCCTAAGGAACCCAAAACACTTTAAAGCTATAGATACAAGAATCAATTTGCCTAACACTGAAGGGGCAGCCTGTAAGCTTTACTCTTTGGGTACCACTCTTGACTTAATTGGAACCACTTACTGTGTAAGGGATGTAGGATCAGGCTGTGGCAATTAAAGAACAATTCTTTTTAATTGTTACTAGTCATCATAGGCCTGCTCCATAGCCCACTGAATTCAATGGGTGCATCTCCACTGACTTCAGTGGGCTTTGAATCGGTCCCCGTGTGAACAGACTAGGATAAATTAACCCCTCTATCCTTGTAGGTACTTTACTCAGCTTTTAGAATGGGTGCTCTGCCTCACTTAATGCAAACAGCTGATTTTATCATATGCAAATAAACCCCACGTGGCAAGTTTAAGGGTGACTCAGGAATTTGATATTCTGGAATATTCTGTTACTCCTTTATAGCATCTCTAAAACAAGCCATGCCTTTGAAACAGCCGTCCCACCTCTGTGTGGTCAATGTCTTCTGCTTGGCTGTTTGCATGTGTGTTTGAGTGTGATCCTAGGGAACCACATCACTGATTCTGTACCTGGCATCATACATGACCTGAATATTAAGATCACAGTGCCTAGAGATTCTTGAAGCAAGTTCTGCTATCTAGTAAGTGGCTAATAGTTCTATGAACAGACTTTAGATCTCCTACTATAGAATGCACAGAGTGCTGAGGCTGAGTTTCTTTTATAATGAATGTTATATTTCAGAATTGCACCTAGACATTGATGATTGAAGCATATTGTGTTCTGTCGTTTGAAATGACCTTGCAACCGATTTATGGTGATCACCTTAATAGCAAACAGAATTGCATTTTCACAATGGATTACAGGAAGTGGCTGTGTAGGAAAGTCTGACAGCTCTTACATGCTTAGCAAGAGCTCACACACAGCCTTGGACATTAGATTCTGTTTTGCTGAGCCAGGACTCCACCGTTATCCCTTAGTTTTTTCCAAAGGTACCCATTCACTCAGAGCCCATTTTCATGTGTGGAATGAACAATTCTACAAAGCCCTACACACTGACCATGCTTTCCTTTTGCAGTAAAACAAATAGATTTAGACAAGACTCCGTCAGAAAAAATGCTAGTTGGGCCAAATCCTGAGGTCCTTTCTCAGTTTTTACTCAATCCTTACTTAAGAAAAACTTTAATTGACATCATCTGGAACTTGGACTGGGCAAAAACTTAACCATGTCAGGATTTGGGCCAATGGGAGTCTTATTTGAGCAGAAAACGAGAGTGGCCATCCAGGATTTAGCCCATTGGCTTCAGCTGGCTTTTGCCTGAGTGAGGATGTCAGGATTTAGCCAACAGATTTCAATGAGAGTTTGCCAGAGTATAACTGTAAGACGTGGCCTGTGAATAATAGTAGCATTTTACTTTCTAGACTAATCTGAGTAACTTTTGACATCCAGCGCTGACCCAAGCTGCTACTCAGATGAGCATCCTTCACATTGTGTGACATATCACCGTGATACAGATTTAGAAAACAGCCTCACCAGTGTAACCTCTGTGTGGGTGTAAATGAGGGAAGAGAATTTATCCTACTGTTTCTATGATCTATGTTTAACAGTTTATATATTTCCAGCCCAGTTTTCTCCTTTTTCATTAGACAGGCTTTTTTTTTTTTTTGGTCCTTTCCCTCTGGTTGCTGTGGAACAAGGCAACCAATAAGGCTCCTCTCTTACTCACTTGTCTATATAACAGAATCATTGATAAGGTTGATCAATGGTTTAATAGAATTCTCAGAGTATGGCTCACCAGTTAACTTGTTCACCCTTTCTTACTGCCTGCCTTGTCCCTTGTTACAGTGGAGTAGAAAACGTTGTAGGCCCTATACAACTGTGTGTACTTTAAACATTTCATTGCGACAGAGATTTAAGTTTGGAGATTCTCTTCACTCTATTTTTGGCAACTTCAAGCTCTAACAGCCAGATTTTCAAAGGTGTTTAGGCACACGAAGATAAAGACATCTAGTAGCATTTTCAAAAGTGCCTAAGCAGGGACACTCTGAAACACAACAAAGGGGGTCAAGGAGTCTGTGAGTTAGAGGAAAAAGAACAGAAACCCTGATTATAAGGTGGTCACCCTCCCCTGCATATAGAAGCTTTAAGACACAGACACAGGACTTCGACCGTTTTTACAGGGAAAAGTCACTCAAACACAGCATTTGAAAGACTATGTCTAGAGAGGTAGTAAAAAGGGACCAAAACCTTTCTTAGAGGGTGATCACTCAGCCACTAGCATGACCACTTCCCCACAACTCCTATAATTGGAAAATCTAAGACCTTACTCCCTCTTACAAGGCGATTCTTTACAAGAGAGTCGAAGTGACGTGAGCCTAAGTAAGCAGGCCAAAGGTGACCCAAACCTTCCTTTCAGGGTGGTCAGTGTGCAGAGGGCATTAAATTGGGCAACCTCCCACACTGGTGAAATGGAGAGACCTGCACTCCCTCAATAGAGAGTGGTCTCTTTGCTCAGAAAGTGCCAGGGCCCCCAACCAATGTACATCAGGAAGGTGGGATCTCAACCTTTCTACAGGGAGAGGTCACTCACAGCAAGTATTTAAAAGCTTATGACCAAAAGGAATGAAAATACAGAGACCTGAACCCTTATTAAAAGATAGTCACTGAGACACTGCCATGAAATATTCCCCATAAATCCTATGATTGGAAAGCTAAGCTCTTACTCCCCCATTACAGGGCAGTTTATTCCAAGGCTTATCAAAATGACTTGAGACTAAGCCAGCATGCCACAGGTGACCTACACCCACCTTGCAGGGTGGTCAGTTGGGCACAGGCCATTAAATTGGGTAACATCCCACTGGTGAAATGGAGAGACTTACACTGCCTCAGCAGAGGCCCTGTTGTAAAGAAAGTGTTAATATGTCCTTTTTGCTAGGGTTGACATCACGATTAGTGGATATAATCATTGACTGCTAAGTTATGGTTAGCATCATGTTAGATAACTTGACTGTTTACAATCGTGTTCAAAATAGTAAAACTTTATATTATAGACAAACCCTTAGTGGTGGCCTACAACTTCCCAAAGCTCCTTAATGTCAGTTAATCACTCACAGCTCTGTTCTCCCTATGTAGGATTTTATGGCCAGCAATTGATTCAACATCTAACTGGCAATTAATCAGAGCAGATTTGTTAAAATGTACCACAGGAGAGAGCTGTGTGCTTATGGACCCTGCCTCTGTGCTTACTCCTGGGGGAATTCTGCACCACTGCACAATGCAGAATTTTGCAGAAATGAACGTTAGGTGTGCAGAATTTCCTTTCCCCTGCACAGAAATGGGCTGCAGAGATGTTGGCCACCACTAGGGGCCACTGGATGTGGCAGAGCCCAGCTTGCAAATAGAAGACAAGGCCAGGGGAAGAGGCGGGGTGAGGCGGGGCAGGAGGGAACTGGAGGGTTCCCAGCAAGCCCTAAAGGAAGGAGTCGGTGGTGCACAAGAAACTCTGTGCAAGCTCAGGACCCAGCATCAGGCTGTTTATCCCTCTGGATCCCTGGGCTCTAGGGGGTAGAGAGCATGAATGCCTGGGCTGGCAGGGGAGCGTATCTGGCCTCTAGGGGGTAGCAAGTGTCAATGTCTGGGCCAAGGGAGGGGGCCGCAGCTGCCTTCTGATTGAGAGGGGGGTGAGAGTGTCTGGGCTGTGGCTGGGCTTTGGTGGAGGGGGTGAGTTTCTGGCCTGCGGGGACCCTGCAGCTACCCTCTGGGGGATTAGAAGGTGCAAGTTTCTGGGCTGGGGGGGCCATGACTAGGTTGGGGGTGTGTCTGGCCCCCTAGCTGGGCTCTTTGAGGGAGAGGGCAAAGAAACAGGAATTGAGTAGTCATAGGGGCTTCTTTAACTCTCTACTCCTGGGGGAAATGTTGTGTATCTGTATTGTTACAAACATATGTGCAGACAGGTATTTTGATATAAAATTACCAAAATAATTGAAACTGGCATGATTATATAGTGTTATTTTGACCAATACAATTTGCAGAATTTTTAATTTTTTTGGCACAGAATTTTTCCTTTTTTTGGTGCAGAATTCCCCCACAAGGAAGTGCTTTTTGAGGTCACACAGCTGCCTAGGCATCTTTCTCCCAATACCTGGTTGTGTGTCCACCCATCAGTGAATGGGATGCAGAGGTACATACTTTATAGACAAACCCAGAGTCACAGAAGTTAGAAAAAGAAAAAATGTATTGCCGCTCCCTGCCCAGGCAAGATTGTTCACCACAACACATTTACAAGTGGTTTGAACAGTCTGGTTTTAAGAAACAGGGCTTCCACTAGTTAAGGTGGATGAGCAAAAGTGCAGTATACTTCTGGTCTGATACTGATTTTGTTTTGAGAGCTACCTCTTATCAGTCTTTTCATGCAGTACAAGAGTGTATAGGCTACATTGTATCCTATCATTGAGGCACTGGGCATAACCCTTCATGTACTTTTGGAAAAGGAAGTAGTCTTGTGATAATAAGATGTGTAAAAGTCTGATAATTTCTATCATTGTGTATTTTTATGTCCACATAAAGAATGTCTGTAATATGTGACACCCTGTCAATCCCCATCTCACACCCCAACTACAGTATGCAGCATGCAGTTAATCAAGGCTTAGGCAGTATTCTTCAGAATGAATCTCCATATTTCTTTCTCCCGTGGGCTTCTGTCTGTGTGGGATAGCATCAAGAGTAACAGAAAACTGTTGAGCACTTACTTGACAAAGTCACCAACAGAGCACATCTCTGAAAAGGATATACACAGGCTTCATTTTCACAAGGAATCACATGTGTAAGAGTGATGCTGTGTAACCTCCCAAATTATTCATGCCCTCCTGCCTGGGATGAGAGTCTCATCAATTGCTCACTTTACTTTAAGGTACTGTGTAAGTAACAGTAAAGCCCATTATTTCAATGCTTGTGCTCTCCCTTAGAAAAGGGCAACTTGAGGAATTTGATAGTGGCATTTTGGTTTAATTTGATCTTCCATGTTTTACACTTTTCACCTAATTGAGTAGGGAATGGAGTTACCTAGGCCCATAGTTAAAAATAATAGTAGGTTATCACATATCTCCTATCACATATCCAAGAAATAATACAGGAACTGAAAGAGATTAATGGCCACTGTAGCCCTTTATCCTGACAAAGACCAATGCCAGGTGCTTCAGAAGATGTGAAACCCCATAATACACCCAACTGTGCTACAGTATATTGTAGTTCTTCAAAAGGGAATTTAAATTTTCCATCAGGTGTGCTGTAGCAGAAGGATTTATACTCCTTGTAATTTTATTGTAGCTAGGATCGCTACATAGTCTAGTCTTAGTCATATAAATTGCTCATATATTTTTGAAACAAATATATTTAATATCTAGTTACCATGAGTGCCACAGGTTACCTACACATTGTGCAAAAACTATTACCAGTTTATGATGTGTAATCTGTGATATAACTATAGTTTTTTACCAGCAACGATTTCCTATATGTTTGTAAGCTATTTTTATGCAAATAAGGACGATATATATTTCCTTCGTTGTTTATCTTAAGGTTGAGATTGTTCTATTCTTTAATTGTGCTACAGTGACATAAGATTCACATATAAATAATTACATCCAAAGGAAAGCTGCCCCAGCTTTGCTTGACATGCCAGTCTCGAAGTTCACACGTATTTATATTCTGAAAGCTGAACTGTTGCTTTTTGAGACACTTCATGCTTTATTGGCAGTGGTTATTGAAATCATTTTCAAATTCACTGACAATTAATGATGCTCTTTATTATTCTGCTTGTGCTTCTCACAGCACATTAGGTTCAGTGCTGTCTGAGATGTGACTCACTTCACTAGCCACACAAGGAAAAATGGTGGAGGTATTTTTTATAATTCATTATAAAAAGAGGATAAGCTGTATGACCAGAAACGCAATACCCTGCCTGAAAGAGCTAAAGAAAGTCATTAAAGTAACTATCTGTGCGGAAACATGTGAGGAAAAATTCCTGCGCCAATCATCCCTGCTTTAGCAAAAGCATGACCTTGTGTCTTGTATGTTCGGCTCTCAGTACCCTGAAGTGCCTTAAAGCATCTTTCATGGTCAATGCAACCTTTTTTTTTTTTTGACATTGTGTTGCAACTTGATGGTGGTGTGCTGCAATATCATAATGCACTGGTGTGTCAGAAGACAAACAGTTAAAGCTGGTGTCTCTGTTGGAAGAGCCTGCTGAGGAAGAGAAGACTGCTGGTTAACACTGCATAACAATTGACTGGTGGTCAGTCACATGTATTAGCAGCAGCGTGAATAAAGGCTGAAGAATGTCCAGAAGGTTGGACTTTTCAGTTTATCCACACTGGCACCCTCAAGTTTTAGGACAGCAAAGACCAAAGTTTGAAAATTGACCTTCTATTTTGCATCAGTAAATAATTGCAAATGTGATTATCCATTTAACCATCTTGATACCTGTCTGTGCGCAAAATCAAATAGTTTGACATAGGGATATTATTTGTGGTTGCAGTCAGTTACACTTGCAAAACTTCACCTAGAATTATTTGCAAATGCAAAGCTGTGCAAGGCCAGGCCAAGGCATCTCTAAAATTGTGGTCCTAAAAGACAAATATGGCCCTATTCAGACCTTTGTAACAACACTAAAGTCAGTGGGTTGAACAGGGTATAAAAAGGGGAATATCTTAAGCCACTGTGCTGAAAATTGGCAAACCTAATACTAAGTTATGTGGGAGAGTGATTTGATTTGGCTGATACCTGTGTCTGAAATCAGATCAGCACCTTTAAAATTTTTGAATGCTGTGTTTTGTGGCAGTACCACCATATAACAAGAAGTCAAAAGTAATACACAGAACTCAAATACGAAGAGCTGAGTTGTTGGTTGGCCAGGGAATTGTAACTGCGCATTACTAGGTCTCTGTGCAGCAGACAAAAACACAGAGACTGGTCCTAGGAGCCAAAAGGAAACCTTGAGCATGAGTGAAAGACCATGTGACTGTCCCAATAAGCACTGCAGAGCTGGCAGCTCAACTACCAAAGGACTGGATGAAATTCTCAGGGCTCAGTCTCCTGGGGAGAAGTATGAAGAGATAATTGTGCATACCAGGATAGTGGAGGCTGGGACAAGGATGTGTATTGCAAAGGGAGGGAAGCTAAGACTGGGGTTAAATATAATACTTGTCCATCAAAAAGTACTGTCTAGGCCGCAACCCACTATTTTGCCTAGCCAGGACTGCCACCCATCCCAGAAAAACATGGAATGCTCCCAGTTTTCCACACAGTTTATTATGTTAGAGATCTGATGGAGCAAACTGGTTTAGATAAAATAAGGTCTTCAGTACTCCTCCTCCTCCTCCTCCTCGAATAGTTTAACCTGACAGTTTGGTCTCCTTGAACCCAATCCTTCAAATATTTATTACCAAACATAATGATTTCACTCATGAATAGTCCCTGGGCTTAGTGGTAACTGTTTGTAAGATCAGGCCCTTAGATACTATAGTAATGAGTGCTGTATATGTACCTAAATAGATCTTAATCAAACTCTGACCCATTTGAGTTTTGAGATTCCCTTGTCACAGCATTGTGACTAATAACTAGAAAAAGATCCGGTCACAGTTACCAGATGAACTGCACTTCTGACCCTTCCTACTCTCTCTGATCTCCTACTCCCTTCCTACTCACTATAGATCTCAGGCCATCACCTCCTCTCTCAGGATGGAATAACATGGTTCTCTGACTCTCAGATGTGCTGCAGGGTTGCAGTCCCCTGAGTATCACCTGTGATCACCTCAGCAGGTCTGACTTACATCCGGACTCTGCAGTTTGGTTCTCCCACAGACAATGATAGTGGCAATCAGTGACCAAACAGCCTCCTTCATGCAAAGCATTTATTTAGAATAAAAGCATTTGAGAGGAAACATCTTAAAAACAATAAACCAGACTCTACACATATCTAGCTCTTCTCTAAGGCTTACTATTCCCTGGAACTGGAAAAGCCCAACAGAGCCCTACAGAGCCTTCTACACTCTCTAGGCAGCTGCTGACAAGTGACCCTCCTTTGGATGAATGAAGACACTTTTTACTTGTTTGTAGCCCACTGTTTGGAGGATCTTTGCCCCTCTCCTCATGTAGTCCAGGTCTTGGGTTTTTTTCTTGATGCCATGTGCCTCCCCCCAAGATGACTCCTCATGTGCCATATACCCGAGGATGCTGTCTCTTGAGAAAAATCAAATACTACTCCTACTACTAGCTGGCAAAGAGTATGAAGTCCAGTACATGGGGGACAATACGGTAATAAGACAAACCCCATCAAAGGAATGATGCACCACACATAACAGCATACTAGAGGGGGATGACTTTCTTATGAACAGGAAAATAGGATCTGGGGAAGGAAAGGGTAAAGGTTAATTAATGGTTAATAAACATTTATAAATAAGCCAATTCCCCATCTCCTAACGTTCTCACACTCACAAACCCCAACTCCCACCCAGGCACCTTCCCAAGGTGGATGGTACAGCTGAGGTTGCATGTCCTGAGATGAAGTGTTACAGTGCAGTGGCATTGACCAAGTTAAATAAAAGCCATCTTACTTCTTGATCCCAAAGTGGGGCAGGGTCCTCTCCTGACTCCAGCCAGCTCACTGGTTCTCCTGGTCTGGAATCCTCTTGGGTTTCATCTGGCTCATGGTAGCTGGTGCAGGGTTGGATCTCTCTCTCTCTGGATGCTGGCCACTGACATGCTGGAACTGCCTGATCCATGTACCAGAGTCTCAGAACAGTGCAAGAACTTCCTTCAGGGGGCACGGGAGTTAGGTAGGACTCCCTGAGCTAAGCTGTCCCTGTTCCAACGTCCAGACAACTGAAACTAAACTCTCTTGTTTTTGTGTAAAGTCAGGTTGTATCTTCCCTGGGACTTCTGCAGCCCTGCCTTGTCACTGGTGCAAAGGACTGCTCGTCCAGATCACCTCAAGCAGAAGCCTCCCTGTTGACTTCAGTGGAGATTTCTAATTCTTTCTGTCCCCAGCTCTGATTCTAAGCATGCTAGGAAATAGAGTCAGAGGCCTTGGGACATCTTAAATGTAGCCCTCCTGATAAGGCCCCTAGAGACTTAGTCCGGAGCTCCAGGAGCTGGCAAATCCAAGTGGGAGTAACAATTAGTTATACATATTCTCTAAGTCCATATATTCTTAGATTCCTACATAGCAGCTTCTATAGTTGTCATAACTTTTTTGCATATCCGCTCTAATTCTGTCGCATACCCTTATACCTAGTTCATAGGTGCAGATCCAGTCCAGGTTGTTACTGTCTGATGGCACTTCAGTGCTCTGTGGAAAAAGTATTTGCTTATCTCAGTCCAGTTTCTAGTGTGAAGCTATTTGCATTATGTAGAAGAAAAAATAACCTGTTCTCTCTAATTGGCAGCAGTGTTGACAGTCTAATCAGAGAAGCTAAAGGAAGAGTGAGCAAGGACTCTGAACTATCTTGCAAGGCTGGTTTGTGACACACCAGGTGCCCAGACTGGGGGACATTTGCACTGAGAGAGGAAGAGTTGTGTTGTGGATGAGACACCAGTCTGGGACTGAGGAGTAGAGCTAGTTAGGAATTTTCCTGAAAAATAAAGTTTTGTTAGAAAATGCTGATTTGTCAAAAAAGGTGTTTTGTGGAAATATCTCAGGTTAGATGAACTTTTGTCAATGATCTGGTTTCTTGATGGGCTGTTGGGGACCTTGGGTTTTCAGGGTGTGTCATTCTGGAGCAGCCCCTCCAGGGGCGTCGTGACTTGGAGTGAAACTAGATTTGGAAATGTTGAGTTTTTCAGTGAACTGGAAATTCTGTTTTGGCCAGCTCTACTCAGGAGATCTGGGTACAATTCTCAGCTCTGCCGCAGATTCCCTTTGCGACCTTGGGCAAGTCACTTATCCTCTCTATTCCTCAAATCCCCATCTGTAAAATGTGAATAACAGTTCCTTTCTCTCACCCTTTGTCCGTCGTGTTTATTTAAATAGAATGGTATTTCCTACTGTGTGTTTGTGGAACATCGAGCACCAGGGGGCATCCATCTCAATCAGGGCCTCTATGGGTATGTCCATGCAGCATTTTGGAGCGAGCCTGGTGAGATGAACCATGACTGCTGACCAAATGACTACAGTGCATAATCTTTGCCTAACAAGCTTGACTCATCATCTCTTTAGGAAATGGAAATGATAGCGAAGGCTGACATTTCATTCTGGAAATGTCTCATCTCTATTATATTGCACCCCTCTCATTTTGAAAATGGTTGCTAATTTAATCATCCCACAGGCAAACTATCTGTTGTAAAATTAATTTGTT
The DNA here is from genome assembly GCF_007399415.2 of Gopherus evgoodei. Taxonomy (NCBI): domain Eukaryota; kingdom Metazoa; phylum Chordata; order Testudines; family Testudinidae; genus Gopherus; species Gopherus evgoodei. The sequence continues at coordinate 89,901,280 of NC_044330.1, forward strand.
AATTAAGCACAAAATCTGCTCATGAAAGACTGGATCATGAACCACCTGCTTTCTAGAATGTTGATATCCCCCTTTCCTAACTGGATAACTAGAAAGGAATAAAGTACTCCAGAATCTCTGCAACACAGGGGCCTTCTCCCCATCTTGGGTAACTGTGACTGTGTCAGTTGGCCCACCGAGCCGCTAGGGGACGGTGGGGAGCTACTGCCTCACTGGCCGGCCTGAGCCACGCTGTCTGTCACTAGGGAATTAGTGGGGAAAGGAGCGCCGGCAAGGGCCTCTGGCGCGCCCCTCGGGCAGGGGAGCGCCGGCAAGGGCCTCTGGCGCGCCCCTCGGGCAGGGGAGCGCCGGCAAGAGCCTCTGGCGCACCCCTCGGGCAGGGGAGCGCCGGCAAGGGCCTCTGGCGCGCCCCTCGGGCAGGGGAGCGCCGGCAAGGGCCTCTGGCGCGCCCCTCGGGCAGGGGAGCGCCGGCAAGAGCCTCTGGCGCACCCCTCGGGCAGGGGAGCGCCGGCAAGAGCCTCTGGCGCGCCCCTCGGGCAGGGGAGCGCCGGCAAGGGCCTCTGGCACGCCCCTTGGGCAGGGGAGCGCCGGCAAGGGCCTCTGGCACGCCCCTTGGGCAGGGGAGCGCCGGCAAGGGCCTCTGGCGCGCCCCTCGGGCAGGGGAGCGCCGGCAAGGGCCTCTAGCGTTGTCAGGATTCTGCTACCTGAGGCAGGTTGGCCAGGGTAGGGGAACACAAGCCGACCCTACTCCACTGCGTTCCAGCCCAGGGCCCTGACAGTGGCGGGGCGAGGGTCCCACCACTGGGTCAGCAGGGGTCCTTCCACAACATGCTGACCAAACAGACTCAGCGCACTGTGCAGTTCTGTCCCTGGGCTACTTCCTATCCAGTCGCTCAAGTGAGTCCCTCCCCCTCTGTGTCAGGTTCCTCCACTTCCTCCAGGTACTCGGCGGCAGGCAGTCCTGGTAGCCACAGTCCTTCCTCCAGGTCAGGTTTCTCCTGGCCCAGGGCCTCCCCTGGCACGGCAGCAGGGTCTGAAGGGAGCAGCCAGCCGGCCAGCTAGCCATCTGCATCTGCATCTGCATCTGCATCTGCCTCCCTCCCTGGTGCTGCTCTATCGGGCTAAGGGCCCTACCCTTTGTACTTCCTGTTCCACCCCTACCCTTCCGGGGGGGGGGTGGAGTAAGTTTGGCCTGGCCCCACCCACTCAGGCTCAGAGAGTGGCTCTTTGCCCTCCGGTTCAGAGGGAAGCCACCCTGGATCCCTACAGTAACCTTGTGAACACAAATGAGGCACTTCTGGGCATAGAGAATACAGGAGAATCTCCTGTGTTCTGTAAAGCGCAGCAGCCGTATCCCTGAAGGAAAATGCAAAGGGACAGCATCTTCTTAGTCATATACTATAGGCTATTCCTTCTCAAGCAGGGCTATCTCTCAAACCTATCAAATCATGAGAGAGAGAGAGATTAGAAATGGCACTCAGCTGTTACAATGATGGGGGTCTTATGCTGGGTTTCCACGTTTTCCCTCCTTTCTTAGGTCTTGTCTACACACAGACTTGCACCGGTTTACACCAGCACACAAGGCTGTGTGAGCACACTTCTTTCAGGACAAGAGTAGGGGCTATTTTGGTTTTGCTTAAACCTGATCCTAATTGAGTTAGACTGAACTGAAATCAACCACTCTTAACATGAATTAAAGGTTTGCATAAGTTTGACTAAATCAGTTTAATTTCAAACCTTTAGTTGTACTGATTCAGTTCTCCATGCAGATAAGCCCTTACTTAGGCAAACTCCCATTGGCTTTAGTGGGAGTTTGCCTGAAAGAACTGAGTACAATCTTAGCATAAGGAGTCATCGGGAACAGCACCCAGGGATGGATGTTCAGCACCAAAAGCACAGGTTTCTGCCAACTGAGCTGAAGAAGTAACTCCAGAGCAGCAGTAGACTCTTGTCCCTGTGTGTGAACTAGGCACCGGAGAGGGACACAACAAACATAGCTAGTGTGTTACTTGGAACAAACTACCAACGGAATGGTGAATTCTCGATCTTCTGATGTCTACAGATCAAGACTAGCCTGCTTTCTGGAAGATATGCTTTAGTCCTGGGCTCAGTGCAGGGGTGGCTGGGGGCAATTCTATGGCCTGTGTTCTACAGGAGGTCAGACTAGATGATTTAATGGTTCCTCCTGGCCTTAAAATCTATGAATCTACCTGAGTAAAACTGGAGTCAGGGCCTTTGGATTTGATTCTATCACAGTAACGCCACAGCAAACTGCCGTGGAATCAGTGCCAGCAGGAGGGGTGAAGATGCCCACAGAATGGGGCACCATGCCTGTGGTTAAGGTATCTCCCCAGCCACACAAAGAAGACCACTGGGGACAGTCTGGGGAGAGGCCGTGGGATTACCTAGATCCAGTGGCTCTAATTCCCCACACAGTGGGCAGTAGCTGTTCTTGCAAACCATAGGCTAGAGTAGCAACCCGAGGCAGATTTTGCATCCCTAGCTATAGGGTATCCAGATACTAAGGACTTAACTGTGTTATGCCACCTCCAGTATGGACTATGGGAAGATAATAAAGCACTGGAAGCAAATGGCTGCATGTGTGCATGCACTCAGTTGTTGTTGTGCTATATACACTACACCTATCTCCCTGCATATTCCAACAGCATCAAGCCTGATGGCTTAAGGGTTGATGTGGGTGAAAATAATTGTACCCATAATGGTAGCTTACAAGGTGTCACAAGGAATAGATAATGATAGTGCTGTAATGAGTGGGAAAAAAATGAAAATATTAAAGCAGTGATGCTAGCAAAGGAGGGTGGCCTAATAAGTGGGGAACAGTACAAAAGGAAGGGAGGGATGGTGCTTTGCAGGAGCTGAAGCTGGAATATCTAACACTCCTAGCTGACCCAGTGCAGTTTCATTGGAATACACAAATTATGAACAAATAGAAAATCGGGAACACACAATCTGTTAGCTCACCTAAAAGGGGCCCTGATGCCATGTTTAGCATTTTAGTTATTCCCAGACCCCAGCCCAAAACAGTATGTCAGCAGCAGGGCCAGCTCCAGGCACCAGCCGAGCAAGCTGGTGCTTGGGGCGACAGATTCCAAGGGGTGGCATTCTGTCTAATCCATTTATTTTTTTTGCGCTTCGCTGCTCCTGCAGGTTTTTTTCTTTTTGATTTGCTGCTCCTGCCACCCTGTAGGGGGCTGCAGCGCGGAGGAGGGGAGCTGCTGGGAGCAGTGCCAGGTCTGCAGCAAGCCGGGCACGGCAGCCCGCGTCCTTCCCTGCCTGCCCACCGGAGCGGCGTGGAGCTCTCCCAGCAGGTGGCGCGGTGGGAGGGGCCGCATGGCAAGTGCCCCACTTAAGGAAGACCTGGCTGCCCCCCTTCTCTCTCCCCCCCCCCCGACTAGCTGGGGTGTGCACTCCGCTGCTCGGGGTCTGCAGGGCCGGGAGTCCCCCTGCTCCCGCCGCCCCACAGGTATTTTTTTCCTTTTTGTTTTTTTGTTTTTTCTTCTCTTCGCCGCTCTGGCTGGGCTGGCCGTTTGTTTCGCACCCCCCACCTCTTTGCTGCTCCGGCCAGCAGGTTTCCCGCCCCCCCCCCAGTTTATTGCTCTGGCCGGCAGGTTTGTTTCGCACCCCCCACCCCTTTGTTGCTCCGGCCCGGCAGGTTTGTTTCATGCCCCCCCTTCATCACTCCAACTTGCCGGCAGGTTTCCCGCCCCCACTTTGTTACTCCGGCCGGCCGGTAGGTTTGTTTTCCCCCCTCTTTGCTACTCCTTTCACCGCGCAGATTTTGTTTTGGTTTTTTTTTTGCTTGGGGCGGCAAAAAAACCAGAGCCAGCCCTGATCAGCAGCCCCCAGTAGTATACAAGGCCCAGTGAAAGAAGGGAAATGACCACTCCTGAAATGAGAGTGATAAGAGCAATCACATGGCTTTGTGCAAACTGTTTCCTTGGGGATTTTGGTTCACTTAGGTTTCACTCTCTGAGATTTGCTTTGAGTTTGAACAGATGCCCAGATTTACCTTATCCAGGAAGGCCTCCCTTCACCTGGGGCTGAAAGTGTGAGGCTTGACAGGCTTCCAATGCAAACCTGTCAGTGCACCCCTGATTTGCTTGAAATGCTCCTGAAGTCTTAGGTTAACCTTTCACTGAACCTGGGGGGAATTTTGAGTTTAAAAAACGTGGGGAGGAGGAGGCAGGTGAGGCTACGTGGTTTAAGGTTTCATAGAGACAGTTTCCCATAGTTGTAACTAAAATCTTTCACAGGTTTTACCTACTCTATAATCTCTATACATACAGATTTTCAGGTTGATTTCTTTTTTTACATCCATTTATGTATGGGATGCATATCTTAGGGATGGAGGGGGTGGTTCAGGTTAAAAGTTTAGGGCCACATTCTGCTTCCATGTACACCCGTGCAATGCTTTTGAAGACAATAGAGTTGCATAGTAGTAGCCAAGTGCAGAATGTGACCATTATTTAAAGTTGTGGCAGCAACATCTTTTTTCTTCTGGGAATTTATGTAAATGAAGATAATTTGATATTATACCCAAGAAACAAAAAATTCAAATGCACTTCTAACTTAAACAAGTGGGCATGAATCATCATGTGCATGTATCTTCAATGCATATTCCATCATGTTGCTTCATTCAGGGTTAACACTCATTTTTAAACAACAGTAAACAATAATATTCACATACAGTCAGTTCCTTTGTGGTGATGGATGCTCAATGAGCAATTGAAGGCCTTTTAATTAACTTGTGGATTTCATGGCCACTGGATATTGAGGAGCCTGAGAATTAGTATAAAAAAATGCAGACAATTATCTAGATAAAGAGAACATTCACCATTACATAAGACTACTTAAAAATTATAATGGATAAAAACTTTTATCCCACAGGGCATAAGCCAATCACTAACTACTTGGAAAAAACTCCCCCTCTGAGTAGATGATTCCATAACTGTTCACTAAAGCATTTCTTACACCATCCTCTGAAGCAGCTGCATTGGCTACTGTCCAGGACACAAATCAGTGTTACGTAGATCACTGGTCTGATTTGATGTGGCATTTCCTGTGTTTATTTGCCAGTTGACTAATAGCCAGCATTGGAAATTTCAGCCCCTGTCCTGATTCTGCAGTGATGTAACATTACTTCCCTAAACTTAATCTATGCTTTAAAATTTGAATTGGGTGATGGGCAGTATCCCCCGCCCCCCTCCCCAAGTTTCACCTTAAGAACAGATCACTTATCCATCAGAGCAAGACAGTCCTGTTCTGTTCTGGTTCCAGTAAATAGAAAGGGTATCTCTGGCCCTGCAGCACAAGTAATATTTCTTTGGTTCTCTTCTAGGCATGACTCTCACATGCACAGTTTCTTAAGCTGTAGATCCGCCCTTTGTCAGAGAGCCCTTGGGGGGATGCATTCTAGACTGTAGCTCTGCCTTTTAAATTTTTAGAGAGAAAACAACCCAGCCTTTTTGATACCATAAAATTATTCACTGGGAACATAGATGCCAACTTAAGTCTCCTGAATCTGATAGCCCATACCACCCTCGTGGCATGGCACAATTAGATCCATTATGAGGTATGCAGATGGGTGGGGAACTGAACCTTGCTTTGAAGGATCTGGCATAGATGATTGCTGCAAATTAGAAGTGCTATTGCTAGTGGTGCAATTTGTCTGCCTTAATGTGATCCTGACAGATGCCTGACAGATCCTGACAGCAACCTCAGCTCCTGTTGAAGTCAGCATTTCTCAGGGTTTGGACCTTTAAGAGGTTCCTGGTAAACGACTTATTTTTATTCGCCCAGGAAGCACCCACTAGGAGATACAGGCAGCAAATGTATTTATCTTGACATGAGATAAGCCAAATTTAGTAATGTTCCTTCAGGCTGAGCCAGGAGGAAGGTCACTATTCATTCACTGAGCTGCACATCTGCCTATGGGCCTAGCAGAGGATTATATCTTGCATAGTAATTGCCTATGTGTTTTCTCACCTTGCAGAGTCAGTGCATGGGTGAAGCCATGAAGCACACATGATAAATGCAACAGTCTAGTGCAGCAGGATCAGGACAGTAATCAGTGCAGAGTGAAGGATTTGCACACTGAGCAATAATGACTTCTCCACAGCATTGGGGCCTCCTGTGACATAGGACCCTGGGCAACTGCCATGTTTGCCACCTCCTAACACCAGCCCTTCACTTGCAAACTGCCCTCCTCCCCATCATGTGACCCCGAGGTTGAGAAACTCTGATGTAGATGAGTTGATGTACCCCCTGGAAGATCTCTGCATACCCCAGTGGTACACACACCCCTGGTTGAGAGCCAGAGGGTGGTGAATTCAGTAAAAGCATGTGGTATTACTGTCTCTGCTGTACCTGTGGCTAAATGGTACTTCAGTCACCAAGGCTCCTAATCCAGCACCACATTCACTTATATTTTCAGAAAATATATGATTTTCTTCAAAATTTCATATCCTCACTTTTTTGGAGCAACTCTAATGAATACTCTTAGTTTTCCCTTCCATGATCACCTTGTCCCCTTTTCACACCTTTTACCTTGCATTCAGCCCTCCATCTGCATGTTTCTCCTCACTGGAGATTGGTTACCTCCACTCTGCTTCAGATAACTTGACAGACTGCCCATTGCTAACAAGTCACTTCAGATTTTTTTTGCTTTCTATTTCTAGAAATGGTTGTAGTAGTGGGCTAAATTCTCTCTGGGTGTAACTCCCAGGTTTTCAGTGAGTGGAGCTGCACCAGGCATGAATTCTTTCTCCTCTCATTTTTCTTAAGGTTTATTCCCTTCCACTCAATGGCTACATATTTTATCTGAGTCACTTTGAATCCATTGCAAAATTTCCTGATCAAGACAAGGAACAGACTATTGCAGAGCAGAGGTTGGGTAACATTCCTTTGCCTTGTTGGTAGGTTAATGCATGGCAAAATCTATCAAAATCTTAGAATCAGTGTTCCCAGAAAAGTTCTACAGTCACCTTGATCTGTTCTCTAGCAGCTGTTCTTCAAGATAACAATGCAGGATGGGAAGAAAAAGCAGACAGTAAGGGCCTTCCATGTTCCATAGCCAGTATGAAAGAGCAGTTCTGCCGATTCCTGACTAAGACTGTTGTTTGCTATTGCTAGTTTGAACATTGCCTCTCATGCTGTATTTTGTATGTTCCAGGCACACTCTTCGCATTTCAACCCCTTGGAAATTCAACTTGTTTGGATCCAGGTTTGGGTTCATCTGATCTTTTATTGGTTTGATTTTTGTTATGGCACCCATTGCTGTAGCATCTGAGCATCTCACAAACATTAAAGAATTTACCCTCACAACACCCCTGGGAGCTGCATGAGTATTATTACCCCACACCTGCCTGCCTCTCTAGCCATTCTAGCTCTCTGCAATAAACCCTATGCAGGGCTCTAAGGTTCCCCATTTGCCACTAGGCCCTTGACTTCAGTCTGCCTCTGTCCACTCTGCTGGTTGGGGTTAGGTGGGGCTCTGGAGGTAGGGTGACCAGATATCCCTATTTTATAGGGACAGTCCCGATTTTGGGATCTTTTTCTTATATAGGCTCCTATTACCTCCTGCCCCGGTCCCGATTTTTCACACTTGCTGTCTGGTCACCCTATCTGGAGGCTCCATTGAGTATGGGAATTGCAGTACCGAACAGCTCTTTTTGCCTCTCCCATTGTGCACACTTATAAGGGCGAGGCACCATCTGTCCCTACATGATTTTCATTTTAGTTCTTTCTAAATCTACATATCCATAGCTGCAGGGATGCCAGAATTCAAAATAGCCTGGTGGAAAATGCAATCCAATATAAATGCAACGAGAAGGGAATAGGGAAAGAGAGATTATAATGGATTAGACAGATTTCTCTCTCTATCGTCTGGCCCATACATAACCATCTTTCTGTGTTTCTGGTTGTGTATAGCTCTTGTCACTGTGGTGTCTAAGCACTGTAAGTATAAACGCTCAGCCTTGTGCATCACAGACCTTTGGTAATTTAATGCCCATTCTTTTTATGTGAAGGTCTGTATGCTAATGGATGGACGCCATAGCTAAATAACACCCACACCGCCCAATGCATCTCCTTGACCTCCTCATCTTTTTAGTGCATTCGGAAACATGCACTGATGTCTTCTATGAATGACTGAGCAATGGTTTATTCAATCCTGGAATGGATTAAAGAAAGGGTCCTTATAGAAATTAGGAAAGTCTAAGATGAATTTTAATAACCAGAGGTGCCTCTTTTAAACCTAATTGCAGCCCCTTAAGATTGCTGGCATTTCAGCTAACCCAAATTACCATAAAACCATTCCTAATCTTTGCCTGCATGAGAGACGGTAGGAAGTGACTCTCCAACAACACATCAATTCTAGACCATGTCTAAAAATGTCAGCTTTAACATATAGTTTTACAAGAGGGGCCTCCTGTCCCCCTACTAGTTAGCCAGATGTTATATTTACTTTTTCCTTTCCATAGTGCCCAGTTATGTTAGGTAGGGGGTTCCCTATTATTTCATGGGCAAAAAGTTGGTCCACTCCCTTGGGCAAGTCACTTAGGCCCAGATCCATGAAGGAATGTAGGCTCCTAATTTCCATTTATTTCAGTATCTAAGTACCTTGGTGGATCTGGGCCTTAGTATCTCTGTGCTCTTCCCCCACCTGTAAAATGTAGGAAAGTGCTATCATCCTCCTCACTGCCATATTAGGAGAATGGATATATTAAAAAATTGTGCGGTCTCAGGTATTATGGTGATGGGACCCAGAAAAGTACCTAGGATAGATAACTTTTTCTGCCCCTAGAATGAATGTTCTCAACATAAATGGTCTCTAGAACCCTTGGGCACCTTTTGTTGTCTGGATCAGACAATGAGATGGTTGATTCAGTGGGTAATTATCTATTTTCCTTTGCTCCAAGACATTTCTCATTGAGGATGCCTTGCCAAACAGAGGAGGGAAGCAGGAGAGACCATAAAGGGACCAAGGGCAAGCTGAAGGTTTGATTCATTTTTTGACCTTGCTGAAATCTTGGGGTACAAAATGCTAACACCACCAAATTGTTTTGCCTTTATTATATACAAATTTAGAGTTAACTCTTGCTCCCATTGATGCAAAAATTCTTATTGGCTTTTTGGGGGAGAAGATTCAAAGCCAGTTACTGCCATAAATATGTTACAGGCATGTCTTTGATTATAAATTTGGAATAGCATGTTCTGGTCCCTTAAAAACAAATGCAGCATTTTGAAATGTTGCTTTAATCCCACCATCATCAACTGAATATACACAGTAATCTTTGATTCTCTTTAAAGATCTAACTACAGCTAAACTGAAATTCCCTGGCTTCACTCCTGTCTGACCCCCTTGCTGTTTTGCCAGTGCAAGGAAGTTCAGCATTTAAAAATAAGCACCACAGAGTCTGTTTTCCTCATGACACCCATTCCTCAGGAGCAGCAATTGCAGGAGCAGACATCTACTCTGTTACCTTGCCATCTGCTGGTTTGATTTAAATCTGCATTCCCTGCACTTAACTACAGGTTTGCTAAGGTAGCAATGAGAGCAACATGTCTATGAAATGTTTAATGTATCCGGAAGTAATTTAGGTACCCGCAAGATGATTTTTTTAATAAAAGTCCTTTCAAAGCTCTTTAACTGATTAGAAAACTGCTGTTAAACTGTGAAATGTGATGTGTGCACTACAGCAAAGAAGGCTGATATTGCGTATTGTCCTGCACACTGTAAAATCTAGGAGCTTGCTCTCTCTGTCTATTTTAATTTGAAATAATCTTTCAGTAGCACTCTCCAGGCCACCCAACATGAAACCAAAACAAATATTAGATACAGTGAAGTCTCATTTAGTCTGACATTAATAAAATTAGCCACTTTATGGATAATGCTTAGAAGCTGCAATGACTAAATTAAATTTTCTCCCATCCTTCCTGTGATCTGCATGTTTTTCCTCAGAAGCACTCCAAACAGAAGTCAGTCAGACTGTGACTGTCATCTATGCTGCTTTTGATAGACCTTGAAGGAACCCCTCCCTTCCTCCCCAGGAAATCTGTCTGGAAATGATTCATTCTCTACCACCTATCTGATTGTCTTTGCTTTACACTTGAACCTTTCTCACTCGGGAACTGTCTATTCTTTGTCATTGTCTTAAGAAGTGCTAAGTAATAAGGATAAATGCAAAGTTTACTACTGTATTGCCAACTCCAAGCATTCAGAAATCATGTCAGCCCTCCAAAAAATCATGAGATCGACTTAAAAATAACAAGACTTTAAAATAATTAATGTGGGGTTCTTTTAACTTGTGTTTGGTTCTTAAGCCTCTGAGATTCATTTTCTGAAACTTTTTTTCATGTGCATTTAGAAATGTAGTTTTTTTTTAAATGAAAGCTGAGTCTCAAGTAATCACAAGACTCCTGGATCTGGGACTTTAAAGAAAACATAAAATAATATGAGACTCAAGGTAAACTCCTGAGAGTTTGTTACTCTCTGTCCACCAAGGATAAAAACAGGTTTTGTATCTGACCACAAAATTAATGCAGTGGAATAAAATCTCTTTATTTCATTTGTTCTAAAGGGCTGTCAGCTCTGTTTTTCTAGGTATTTATATGTAGGACCGGTCAGAAAATTAATATTCCTTGAAGCATTTAGTGTCTTTTTGAAAAAAAAAATCATGTTCACTAGGGACAAGACTTCAAAAAGGTTACTTTTTCTTTTTTTAATCTCCAGAAAAGGATTTTACAAAAAATTCCATTTCTGAAGAACCTAAATGGATTTTTTTGTCTTCCTGGCTGCCCACCTTAAAGGCTCTTGTCAATTGTATTTGAAATTTTCAAATGCCTTCTAGTCTGGTTGTGGGAGAGGCAGAGTGCCTGGCCACTCAATCTCTCATGGCAGCTGTGGTTGAATGGCAGAGAGCTGGGATGCTCTGCTTCCCTTCCAGCCCAGGCTCTCTTCCTCTCTGTCTCGCAGAGCTGGGGAGGGGAGGCAGGAAAGCAGAGTAACAAGAGCCTGCCATGAGATTCTCATGGAAAATTTCATTTTTGCGAAGAGGACATTTTTCACTGGAACATCGTTCCAATGAAAAATGTTCAACCAACCCTACTTCTGTGGCCCTCATCACCATAGGATCTGAGGCCTGCCCAAGGGCATAAAGTGACAACAGTAAACAAAACTCGCCTTCCCCATGTGCAGAAGTAGTTAGGAAGGCAACAGACTTTTCCCTCTTTCTTTTGCCCTCAGCCCTCTCTGTATTTGAAGAAGCCTTGAAAAATCTATTATGGGAAAACATTCAGAGAAATAAATTCAGAATGCACTGAGGATGATAGAGCGGATCAAAATGGGATCATCTGGGGAGAAATGCATCCCCTTTTGCAGAGTAAAAAATCTGAACTGTTTGACCATCTGTAGAGGCCCATGGCCTCTTATCGCCTGCAGGGGTGAGTTCTATATTATAGGAAGGCAGACCCAGATGGGATGGCTCATCTGTGTTCAAGAGCTCACAATCTGATTGGCTCTTTATGATGAGAAGATTCTGAACATACAATTATCCAACACATGGGCCAGAAGGAAATAGCTTTCCCAGGAAAGCTCTGTCTCCCCTATTCACAAGTTCCAGCTGCTGGTTGATGATTTCGTGGTTCCATGGAACATAACTACCAGTGGAAGTCATAGTCTAGGGGTGACCTCTCAGGTAGCTAGTGCCAGTCCCACTGGGAGTTTTGAATATCCAGACAGTGACACTGGATTCTATTTTAAGAGGGGCAGCAGTGCAGACAACAGAGCACCAGCTTGATGTATTCACAGCGGCCTGTGTTGTTCAGCAAGCAGGCTGCAGCATTTTGTCCTAGAGGAAGATTCCTCAGCCTGCTTGGCTTCATTCCCAGATATAATATGTTGCAATCATCGAGTCTGGAGGTCATGAAAACATGGATCACTGTGGTGAGATATGTATCCGATCGCATGGGGCTCAGTCGTCTGCCTAGCCATAAATGGTAATAGGTGTTTTCCATTGCTGTAGCTTTTTGGCCATCTGGTCAATGGACTTTGCCAAAGAAATAACTGTAAAACTCAGTTGGATGTTCCAGAGGCCAAGCCCTTCTGTTGTACTCACTTTAACTCCCCCTGTTCCTACAATAGTCTGAACAGGAAAAGGGCTCTGAAGTAGCTTGGCAGGTTACTGCAGAACTATTAACGGAGCAGAAAACCCACCCCACCCATTCAACGTGGGTTTCTGTGCAGTGGTGCAGAGCTATAACAGGTATGTAAACAGCATGACCCCTTAAAATGTAAGCAGGTGTATATATTAATATGTTCAAAATATTTTCTGCATGAAGAGTAAATCAGAGGTTAGTCTCCTAAATACAAGAGAGCTTTCCAGCTTGGACTTTTAATTTGCAATATCCTAATTTGAAGAGGTCCTCCCAGTTGCATATGTTAGTGTATAAACTCTAAATTCACAATTCAGTCAAAGAAAACAAAACGCAAAAAGAGGTATTGGAATATTTAGGGCTGCACGTAGGGGTCCTTCCACTCAGTTTTTCATCTTAAGAATGTGCAACAGACACTCTACTAGCCAGATGTTTTAAGGACTTTTATGAACATATGTAATGCATTTGGTAATCAAGCCTCCCCTCAGTTTGTCAGCTTGTAGTATTTGGGATTGGCCAGCATCAGAGCCTTTTTTCCTTGCCAGATAACTGGCAGGTGATAGATACTGAAAACCTACTCTGTAATTTTCTTCTGATCACAGGAAAGGGTCATGCAGATGGAATTATTACCTTGCTTCATAAGAGAGAGAGCAAGCATTTATTGCATTTGGGCTGCAGAAAAGGTTGGGGTGTGTGAGAATTCCACTTATACGCCTCTCTCTGTAGTCATAGACTAATATCACTGGCAGACAGTGTTTTTAAAGCTGTCAGCCAGTATGGTATATTGCCTGTTTTATCCATAGCCCTCCAGCCTTTCCATATCAATGCCCAGCAAAGGCTCTTTGCAGCTATAGAAATCTAGCACAATCCTTGGGGGAAAAAACAAGAAACAGAAGTAGGAAGAGTCAGAGAGATGGAAAGACTTCAATGGAATATTTACACCACTGTAAGTGTTCTCAGATTTTAGCCTGACGTTGATGTATTACCTGGGACAGAGTGTGTGATTTCTGTTGTATATATATTTTTCCTTATTCTTAATTCTTGTTCTCATTCCTTGTCCATTTGAAAGTCTGCACATGAAATAGGGAGCGAAATGCTTAGGCCAAATTGGAGATCAGGCTGCTCAGCAGTTCTGAAATTCAAGCCACTTATTTCAGTGATAAATATGGTGTTAGGTCCCTAATCTAAGCACCAACTTTTGAAATTTTTGGCTCCCCTTTTTGTGTCCAAGAAAAATGGCTTAACAAATTGCATCCCAATTCACTGTAAGATGGGGAAAACAAAGGAATCATGAACAGTGACATTGACGTCACAGTTCTCAAAGGGAATTGTTTTACTTCCAACAGCAAGGAATAGAGAAACTTTATGAATCTAAATAAAATGCTCCCAGTACCAAAAGAGCTGGATTCCACAGTGAGGTATATTTAATTGAAATCAGTAAAAGAAGCCTGACTCATGTAATCTCACTTGGTCAGAGGTTTCCAGAACAATAGAGTGAGTTAGGAGGTCTGAAAGGTTAAAAAAGAAAACGATGCGCTTGCTGAGTACTTGGTTTCTCTACCTCCCAACATTCTTCTGTCCTGACTCCTAGCCACACAGAGTTCTATATGAGATCTCAACGAGTGCATCAACAACTGTAAGTGTTGGTAAACATCTGTACCACTTGTAACCAAATTTTCTGCATATTAACAAAACATTTAGTAATGTATTTTATCTTGAATAAAAATCCAGTTTTGTTTCCAGGTAGCATCAGTTGTACTGGCCTTTCATATAGCATAAATAAGTAAGTAAATACATTGACTCTGATTTCCCTCTCACTTATAATAGTGCAAATCAGGAATAATCCCACTGAAGTAAATGGAGATAGCCCAGTTTTACACCAGCATGAGAGGAGAATCAAGCCCTATATAAACATTCCTCTTTGATTGCAGTTTTTAATGGAATTCATTCTGGATGCCCCTTGAAGACACATTTGTGAAATGTGTCCACAGGTGTTTGTTCCTCATTAGCCTGCTCAGCTAGGACAGTGTATAATTGCAGATCAAGTTCCAAAAGAATCTCCTTGTTTTAAATTCATGACCATGTCGGGAAGTTTGCATGGCTGTAGTGCAGTTTTGGACATCCAGTAGTTTTCTGGCTGCATCATAAGAGTGACAGCAGATTGGACGTGATGGGGAAACTGATCTTTGCAATAAATAAAAAGCATGGGTATGGCCTGCATTGTGGATTATAGTACTGTACTGAATGACTCCATTTTCTGTTTTATAAAGCCTAGTTCAAGGTGAAGGAGAATACTAGAAAAGATACATAGGACAAGGCAATTGTTAGGAGAAAAGTGTTTGAAACCGTATATTATAAACGAGGACATTGATTGCTTCTGGGAGTAAGGGGACATTAAAAGATACTGTGAAATTGGCAAAAAGGTTGGGTGAGCCCAGAATGAAGTTTGAAGGAGCAAATGCGGCCTATGGAGTCATCAAATATGTCTCTTTCATCTCCCGCCACACGAACTGAATGGTAAACTGCTGGTAAGGACGAACCTAAACAACAAGCAGTTTCTGTTCACTTACTAAGATACACCCAAGCACAAGTAACCAGGAATATAGGGACATAGGAATTGCTCTACTGGCTGAAACCAGTTGGCCACCTAGTTGAGTATCCTGTCTCTGACCAGCCCTACTGATTCTGAGGCCACGTCCAGACTAGGAATTAAAATCGATTTTAGATACGCAACTTCAGCTACGAGAATAACGTAGCTGAAGTCGAATTTCTAAAATCGAGGTACTCACCAGTCTGGATGGCGCCGCATCGATGTCCGCGGCTCTCCGTGTCGATTCTGGAACTCCGTTCGGATTGATGGAGTTCCGGAATCGATGTAAGCGCGCTCGGGGATCGATACACCGCGTCCAGACTAGACGCGATATATCGATCCCCGAGCAATCGATTTTAACCCGCCGATGCCGCGGGTTAGTCTGGACGAGGGCTTAGGAAAGTATCGAAAACCCTGCAGTAAGCAGTTATGCCACCTGGGTAAATTTCTTCCTAATCCCCAACAATCAGAGTTGCCCTGTGCCTCGATGCGTGGGAGTTCATATCCTTTTAAAACTCTTGTTTGTTATACCCATCTGCATTTATTTTGTGAAATGTATGGGAATAAGATCTGTCAGACTCCTCCTAAGTGTGTTTTGTTTTATGTATAATATGCACCTATCCCATGTTGGCCTGGTTATCAGCATTTTTTAAACAACGGAATTGTTTGGTTTCATTTTAGTAAATTATCACTTTTGATGTAAACTTCATTGGTTTAAGTAGCACTATACAATACAGACCCTTCTTCAGTAGTGTTGTGATGCAGTGCAGTAACCTCTGTGTGCTGGTCAGTACTGTAGCTGTACTTTCAGATTAAAGCAGAGAGGCCCACTTTGCCCCAGGGGGACCTTTGAATGACATTTTGCCTTAGAATGGTACAAAGCCACCTGTGAAGGAGCTCTCTGGTGTGCATCATCTCTTGAAAAGATCTGCTCTACCGCCCGTGCAATGAGGTTGGTGGGAATTGGAGAACAGGACCAGACACTGCCTCTTCCTGACCCACTCTGACGTAGTAGGAGGGAGCAGCACTGTGACCCCAGTTGTGTCGGGAGATACAAATGCGGAGAAAATCCCTTGTGCTCTTCCACCATTTGCAGGTCCATGCAACGTCCAAGCACAATCTGCTAAACTTTAAAAGTAAAATTTTATTACACTAGTCATTGATTCTCAGCTTCACCACAGGATGGCACCATTGCCTTCTTAGTGATGCCCAGCACAGAAAGGAATAGCACATAGACATGGCATTAAGGAGAGTTGTAAAAGAAAAGTATTTACTCTACTACAGCCTCACCATCAGCCATCACTTGTGCATTGTGCACATTCTTCCATCCATTTGCAATTCAACAGAGTCATGCTACTTGTGTGCTTCGTTTGTTCCATGAAGCCAATCTCCTGCAGTCCCTGGCCCACATGCTTCCCTGCGACATTTCCTGAAAGCCAAAGAGGTAGGCATCCTCTAAAGAGGGTGAGAAGAGCATTACTTATTGTTATACGACATCATGCAGGAGTCATTGAGATACCTGATACTAATCTATGCCACTATCGTTCCATGATTATGAAACACACCACCACCGACACAGTACACCCTCCCCACCTCCCCTTACCTCTTCTTCTGCCATGACTCAGATGTGGGAAATGACATAGGAAAGGAGAGAGGAAACATGGATTCCCAAATTGAGACACCATAAAAATAAGTGATTTTAAATGATGATGCCTTTAGGGTAATTATATTTTTGTATGGAGAGATAACAGCAGGTTTGTGTGTGCTGTAGGTAAAACTGGTTCTCAAATGAGGGCTGCCCTTCATAACAATTGGTTGAAGATGTGTTCCATATTCAAAGAACAAGAGGGTTTGGCAACCTCTAACTGTGAGGTATGGTCTCATTTTGGTTTATAACATCACCAGATATCAAAGGCTGACCACAATGAAGTAACTGTTCACAGCAAGGAGTATGCTTTGGTGACATACAAGAAAAAATGATGCCACTTACAATGTGGTATGGGCTTTAAATTCACATCAGATAAAAAATATTTGGAATGAATGCTATACATATTTTTTTATTAATAATTATACAAAATACACTGAAAAACTGAGAGGCTGTGTTTTCACTTAATAAGTGGAAGAGTAATCTAAACCAACTAACTGGTTTTCTAATTGAAAACAGAATGAAATAATAATTCAGTGGAGCAGTTCATCATTACCCTATCTCAGTCTATCTCAGGGATTGGCAACCTTTGGCATGTGGCCAGCCAGGGAAAGCCCCTGGCGGGCCAGGCCAGTTTGTTTACCAGCAGTGTCTGCAGGTTCGTCCGATCGCAGCTTCCACTGGCCACGGTTCACTGTCCCAGGCCAATGGGGGCTACGGGAAGGGTAGCCAGCACATCCCTCGGCCCGTGCCACTTCCCGCAGCCCTCGTTCATCTCCTCCCTCCCCCACAATAATTGGAATCTAGAACTGGCCCTGAATATCAGTTAGGCAGCTAGCTTTTCCCCTCGCTTCAGCATGAATGGAGAATCAGACCCATTGATTGGATGGGATATATGCACATGCTTAACCCTAACAACCATTCTACCCCATATTGATTTTCTGTAGAGAGGTTTTTGAGGCACAAAGCCTGGATTCAGATTTGAACTCCTCCAGGATATGGAGGTATTTGCATTCTGATTTTAGGTCTACTAGAGAGATAGGGGACAGCAGTGAAGTTCTGATCCACCTCCTGATTCAAAACATCTCAAAATTGTTGGCTATTTTGGCATGTGCACATCCTTACTATCTTGTGTAATTACATTTTTGGTTTGTAAATTTTTCCGTTTGGGTTTATTTTGTGAGGAAGAAGAAGAAATGAGCAGGCAACAGAATTATGAATTTTTGCACATGGAGAACTTCACAAATGTAATCCAGATATTCTAAATGAGAAGAGTTATAGCATTGAGGTAATCACCCTGGAGCTTACTGCATCACCCCACGGATCTTTTAGCTCAGGAAAAATCCAGGCCATCTGTCAAGCTCTTCTCCCCTCTCAGAAGTTTGATGATAAGCCAGGTTTCCAGTTGACTGCAGATGTTCTAAAAAGGGATGTCATTTTTGCCAAAAAGGTTAACAAATAGGCTCCCATGAAGAAGTCATTCTCTCCCTGCCTGAGAAGATGTCTCCCTCCTTCAAGTCAAAGGTAGGTGTTTTTAATGAAGCAAGAGGACCCCCTGCCCTATGATTCACTGTTGATTTCACTCTGCAGACTAGGAGAGGAGCTTCTGCCTCAAGCCATCTCTCACCTCTTGAAAACATCACATGTATAAAAAAAATAGAGGGGAAAAGATGAGCTCTAAGAAGAGCAGATGACAGCTTATCAGAGGTTTAAATCCACTGTTGTGCATGTAATAGAAAAACAATTTAGTCCAATGATTCTACAATCTTTTCATTCTGTAGGGCACTTTATACGAGAGGGATCTTCCTAATCTCCTTGTTTCTCAAATGTTTGATGCTGTGAATGACCAGGAAGGGATTTGCAGGCTACACTTGGTCCATAGATCATGGTTTGAGATGCCCCCACATACGTCTGGTAACAACATTACAGTCCCAGTCTGCTGCTTCTGTGTCTTCAGCAACAGTTGCTTGGGCAGTTCTGCTCAGGAATCCTAGGGAAGGCTGCGGACCTTCACCAGCCCCTCCCTTCTCCTCTCCACTCCTGTAGGAGGATGGACACGTGGATCTCAGCAATCAATGCTTCAGCACCGGGCAAGCCAGTCACCATATGCTCTGACTGGGTTACTGTCACAGGCCACGTCTTAAATGCTGGTCTACAGGGCACTTAGGCAGCTGCATGTTCTGACCAGCCACTCAGTGACTTGTGAACATTTGCTGGTACTCAAAGCTCAACAATGGCAGAGGACTCCATCCCTGGGACCTGATTTGAGAAACTTGGAGGGACCTGATTGGTTCCCTCTTTCTATTTAAACCAAGCAGAGGCACCAAAAGTTGTTTGTGGAACTGGATTTGTCCCTGCATAGGACTGCCTTTCCTGCACTACCTGATCCCTCTGCCTGACACTGACCTCCTAGTATTCTGTCCTGGCTTGTCTCTTGGCCCTGATTCCCAGTGTACCCTCTGGCCTGTCTCAGATTCTGGTATCCAGACCTGGCTTGACTCCTGTTCTCACCACAAGGTCAGACTGTCCACATTCCAGTTGTGACAATTACAAGAGCCCCACAAGTAACCTGTCAGCAACAACCATGGAGGTCTCCTCACATCATGAGAGGATGGGATTTGGCTGGCTCCTTTAAGGAGGTGACCATGCTGACAAGGGACCCGGGCTTCCAAAGACATGGGGTTATTCTACGAGAGAGTGAGGGTCACTGATCACTGAAGCCAAGTATAAAGGTAGGGGTATGGCTGAAGCAGAATCCTTTAGCTTCTGCAAGTCCACTGGGCCAATGAATGTGCTGCACATGGACTCCATAAACACTGTTCTTACCCCAGTAACACCTAATGCCATGGAAATCTCTCCAAGAGTGCTGGTTCGTATGAGACCCTCGTGTGCTTGTGTGATCCACTGCTCACACAATAATAGTTCCCTCCAGGGCTTCCCTGTGTTCAGATCATGGGGATTCCATGTGGAAAGAGCCACAGGCACCAGTTTCTCCTCTTCTTCAAGCTTGACAATTTCGTAAGTAAAGAAGCCTGTTCTTGGCCATAATCGATGCCTATTAATCCTCTCTGACATCTTCAGACCTTCCCCTAAGAAAAAGAGGGGAAAGCCTAAAAGAAATCTTTTAAGAAGGTGCTTTCCTCCTCCACGGAGAGGAATGAGAAGAGGTGTCCTTGTCCTCAGCCTCCTCCTGTATGAATCTGGTTTGGACACTAGGGAGGGGATGGCTACTAAGGATGCAGACAATCCCCCTCCTGCATGCAAATTTCAAGTCCCAGCCATGCTCCTATTAGTTTATTCCTGATATGTTAGTTCATGATATTTATTTGGAAGCAATAAACAAACACGTCTATTTCCAACATTTTGTTGGTTCAGCAAAGTTTTTGCAGAATGGAAACCAGGTGCCTTTGGGGCCAGTTTAATGCAAGGTTTGACTCTTGCAGAACTAGTCTGGTTTCTGCACAAAGGCAACTCTGCTTATTGTTTATACTAGTGAATGGCTGAGCAAAGATGTCTCTCTGGCTTTGTGGTTCTGGTATTGTTTAGCATTTATTCTCTCTGCAATTTACTTAGAAGACTTTATTTTTCTAGATGGAGAGATTGCAGATGGGCAAACTGCGAATGCCAATTCATCATTAAACATCCCCGGCTGTAAATGTGCATGTGTGTTTTAATTTGCATGAGAGATTTTGAGCAGCTAAGGGGTGAAATTCACGAAAAGGAGAGAGATTTTTTTCCTTTTAAATTGAATTACTAAATAGTATTTTTATATACTATATTTATCTACCTTTGAATTTTAATGCTGAGATTGAGTGATACTTACCACCTCCCTCTTATTCACAGATAAATGATGTGTGAGGAGATAATAGAACAATGGGATGCAGAATCGCTGGTTTTCTACAGTCCTGATACAGAAATCCAGGCACTAGCACAATTCATTGTAAAGTTCAAGGGCAAATAAAGAATAAAATGAAGTCCCTTCCATATGGTAAAATGTGCAGACAAAAGCCCTATTTCCAGCTCCCCAAATCCACTCTTTGCTTGCTTACAGAATGGAAAAGCCTTTTCGATCAGCCTCGATTTCTCAGCTGTTACTGCTGGTAAAAGGAGGTGGCCAAGCTGAATTACAATTATTCTTACTATGTAGCTGACAGCCCAGTGCCTCTGCACAACAGCTGAGCTCAGCCAGAGTCTGCACTTCAACTACTGATTACTCATCTCCTGCCAACAGACAGGATTCCTCAGGGCCTTACTGCTGTCCTGGGAGTTTCTGGCACCGATATTCTCAGTCTAGAGGCCAGAGGATATGTGTTGGCTGAGAATCACAGGTCATGGCGTGGTCAGACTTCATTGCAAGTGGTGTTCTTAATAAAGAGTGTGCATTAGATCATATATACGATTAACCGGCATTATTACTAATAAAAGACATGGGCCTGAGATTAAACATCATGCATAGCAGTGTGTGTGAGAGAGAGACAAATTAACATACACATCTATAGTATGTATCTGGAGAGTATATTTAGTAGACTAGACTACAGAGGCTATGTGATGAATTGGAATGAGCACTGAAACCAATAGTGCCCAAATTCTGGTCCGTGCCCTGCTACTGACTCTCAGTGTAGCCTTAAAGAAGTGTTTAAATCTCCCTAGGTCTCAGTTTCCCCATCTGTAAAATAGACTGATGATAATATTTGCCTACCTCACAAGGATGCTGTAAGGCTTAAATAATTAATGGGTAAGGAGGGCTTTAAACTAGGTTTGACGGGGACAGGTGAGCAAACCCCACAGGTAAGTGGGGAACAAGACCTAGGAGATGGGTTGGAAACAGGAGGGAGCATGGGCTATAATGGCAGAGAGAAAGGAGGGTCAGGGCAAAGCTGGGAAGCAAGATCAAACCAGTATCTTAGATGCCTATATACAAATGCAAGAAGTATGGGTAATAAGCAGGAAGAACTGGAAGTGCTAATAAATAAATACAACTATGACATTGCTGGCATTACTGAAACTTGGTGGGATAATACACACGACTGGAATGTTGGTGTGGATGGGTATAGTTTGCTCAGGAAGGATAGACAGGGGAAAAAGGGAGGAGGTGTTGCCTTATATATTAAAAATGTACACACTTGGACTGAGGTGGAGATGGACATAGGAGATGGAAGTGTTGAGAGTCTCTGGGTTGGGGTAAAAAACACGGGTGATGTCGTGCTGGGAGTCTACTACAGGCCACCTAATCAGGTGGAAGAGGTGGATGAGGCTTTTTTCAAACAACTAACAAAATCATCCAAAGCCCAAGATTTGGTGGTGATGGGGGACTTCAACTATCCAGATATATGTTGGGAAAATAACACCGTGGGGCACAGACTATCCAATAAGTTCCTGGACTGCATTGCAGACAACTTTTTATTTAAAAAAGTTGAAAAAGCTACTGGGGGGAAGCTGTTCTAGACTTGATTTTAACAAATAGGGAGGAACTCGTTGAGAATTTGAAAATAGAAGGAAGCTTGGGTGAAAGTGATCATGAAATCATAGAGTTTGCAATTCTAAGGAAGGGTAGAAGGGAGTACAGCAAAATAGAGACAATGGATTTCAGGAAGGCGGATTTTGGTAAGCTCAGAGAGCTGATAGGTAAGGTCCCATGAGAATCAAGACTGAGGGGAAAAACAACTGAGGAGAGTTGGCAGTTTTTCAAAGGGATGCTATTAAGGGCCCAAAAGCAAGCTATTCCGATGGTTAGGAAAGATAGAAAATGTGGCAAAAGACTACCTTGGCTTAACCATGAGATCTTGCGTGACCTACAAAATAAAAAGGCGTCATATAAAAAATGGAAGCTAGGTCAGATCACAAAGGATGAATATAGGCAAACAACACAGGAATGCTGGGGCAAGATTAGAAAGGCAAAGGCACAAAATGAGCTCAAACTAGCTATGGGAATAAAGAGAAACAAGAAGACTTT
The DNA here is from genome assembly GCF_007399415.2 of Gopherus evgoodei. Taxonomy (NCBI): domain Eukaryota; kingdom Metazoa; phylum Chordata; order Testudines; family Testudinidae; genus Gopherus; species Gopherus evgoodei. The sequence goes on from NC_044330.1 coordinate 89,923,642, forward strand.
TTATCAATACATTAGAAGCAAGAGGAAGACCAAGGACAGGGTAGGCCCACTGCTCAGTGAGGAGGGGGAAACAGTAACGGGAGACTTGGAAATGGCAGAGATGCTTAATGACTTCTTTGTTTTGGTCTTCACTGAGAAGTCTGAAGGAATGTCTAGTATAGTGAATGCTTACGGGAAGAGGGTAGGTTTTGAAGATAAAATAAGAAAAGAGCAAGTAAAAAATCACATACAAAAGTTAGATGCCTGCAAGTCCCCAGGGCCTGATGAAATGCATCCTAGAATACTCAAGGAGTTAATGGAAGAGGTATCTGAGCCTCTAGCTATTATCTTTGGGAAATCATGGGAGACGGGGGAGATTCCAGAAGACTGGAAGGGGGCAAATATAGTGCCCATCTATAAAAAGGGAAATAAAAACAACCCAGGAAACTACAGACCAGTTAGTTTAACGTCTGTGCCAGGGAAGATAATGGAGCAGGTAATTAAAGAAATCATCTGCAAACACTTGGAAGGTGGTAAGGTGATAGGGAATAGCCAGCATGGATTTGTAAAGAACAAATCGTGTCAAACTAATCTGATAACATTCTTTGATAGGATAACAAGCCTTGTGGATAAGGGAGAAGCGGTGGATGTGATATACCTAGACTTCAGTAAGGCATTTGATACGGTCTCGCATGATATTCTTATAGATAAACTAGGAAAGTACAATTTAGATGGGGCTACTATAAAATAGGTGCATAACTGGCTGGAAAACCGTACTCAGAGAGTAGTTATTAATGGCTCCCAATCCTGCTGGAAAGGTATAACAAGTGGGGTTCCGCAGGGGTCTGTTTTGGGACCGGCTCTGTTCAATATCTTCATCAACGATTTAGATGTTGGCATAGAAAGTATGCTTATTAAGTTTGCGGACGATACCAAACTGGGAGGGATTGCAACTGCTTTGGAGGACGGGGTCAAAATGATCTGGACAAATTGGAGAAATGGTCTGAGGTAAATAGGATGAAGTTCAATAAAGATAAATGCAAAGTGCTCCACTTAGGAAGGAACAATCAGTTTCACACATACAGAATGGGAAGAGACTGTATAGGAAGGAGTATGGCAGAAAGAGATCTAGGGGTCATAGTAGACCACAAGCTTAATATGAGTCAACAGTGTGATACTGTTGCAAAAAAAGCAAATGTGATTCTGGGATGCATTAACAGGTGTGTTGTAAACAAGACACGAGAAGTCATTCTTCCGCTTTACTCTGCGCTGGTTAGGCCTCAACTGGAGTATTGTGTCCAGTTCTGGGCACCGCATTTCAAGAAAGATGTGGAGAAATTGGAGAGGGTCAAGAGAAGAGCAGCAAGAATGATTAAAGGTCTTGAGAACATGACCTATGAAGGAAGGCTGAAGAAATTGGGTTTGTTTAGTTTGGAAAAGAGAAGACTGAGAGGGGACATGATAGCAGTTTTCAGGTATCTAAAAGGGTGTCATCAGGAGGAGGGAGAAAACTTGTTCACCCTAGCCTCCAAAGATAGAACAAGAAGCAACGGGCTTAAACTGCAGCAAGGGAGATTTAGGTTTGACATTAGGAAAAAGTTCCTAACTGTCAGGGTAGTTAAACACTGGAATAGATTGCCTAGGGAAGTTGTGGAATCTCCATCTCTGGAGATATTTAAGAGTAGGTTAGATAAATGTCTATTAGGGATGGTCTAGACAGTATTTGGTCCTGCCATGAGGGCAGGGGACTGGACTCGATGACCTCTCGAGGTCCCTTCCAGTCCTAGAGTCTATGAGTCTATGAGTAAGGCCCTACTTGAAATGTGGGATGATTGTCAAAAAGTTGCGGAGAAGCCATGGGAAATTGCCGAAAAGTAGTAATGGACCTTGTTATCTGTGGCACTAAAGTCCATTATTACTTTTCCATTATTTCTGGTTGGCAGCCACCTGGGGCTGAGAGCAGGAGCACAGGGCTGACAGTGGGATGTGGGCTGGAGCTGAGAGCAGGGGCCACCTGGGGCTGACAGCAGGGGATCAAGACTGACAGCAGCTGCCCTGAGGTGACAGTGTGGGCTCCTGCTCTCAGCCCCATGGTGGCCAGTGTTCCCGCTCTCAGCTCCGTACACTATGGGGCTCCCACTGTCAAAACTGCAGAGAAGCCTAATATTGTGGAATCCACAATTTCTGCAATATCGGAAGTTAAGTAGGGCCTTATTAATGGGCCATATTCAAAGATGAATCTGAGTTAGGCTAGGGGGAGTCTAAGACAGTATAAGTGACCCCTTCTTCCTGTCCCCAGTGTGGATATTACACCTACTTACATGCCCTTAGAGTTACAGTATAGATTTGCTCACACCAATTTACTAACATGTAATCTATAAGTCCCCTTACACCTCACTTCTGAATTTGTCCGGCTGAGTCTAAGCTGATGTAACTCCCAGACCAAGGGGCCAGCAGAGTGGAGTGTATCAAGGAAACAACTAACATGAGAACAGGGAAAGAATATTTAAGTTAAGTATCTAACTGTAAGTTACAACTTCTCCCAGCTTGCCAAACTTATGAGTGGAATTGTATGATGGGGTTGCTTGTGATGGTAGGGGGCATGGCTCAGTAGCCTGGGGGCTCACCCTCAGTTTGTGTCTCATGTTCTTAAAAACTCAGGCTTTGGGATTTCAGATGGCCACCAGCAGGGGCCAGGAAGGGATTCCTTTGCTCTAATGTATTCTGGTGGTGGTTTTTTGCTTCTTTTTGGTTTTTAAATCTCCTTCCTCTGACGCGTCAGGAATGGCTGTGGCTGGAGATGTGACTGCGGATGGAGAAGGCCCGGGCTTTGATGTGACACCGAGCATTCCCTCTCTCTGGTGCTTGGCTGGATAGTTCTTGCTCATGTGCTCAGGGTCCAACTGATCGCCATTTGTGAGGTTGGGAAGGGATTTTCCTCAGTTCAGATTGGCAGTGATCTTGGGGTTTTCTCACCTTCCTCTGCAGCTTGTGAGTGTGGGTCACTTGCCTGGATTATCTGATATCTCATTTAATTATTTCCCTGGTGCCATGGGGGCCTCAAGTACTGGTGCACCTTGGTCCCTCCTGTTCTCTTCCTGTGGTTCCAATCAAGTCTCCTGTGGGCTGTAATACTTTGGTCTAATTTTGGTTGTTGAATGTAGTGTGCAGGTGATGGTGGTGGTCTGTGACATACAGGAACTCAGACTAGATGATCTGGCAGTCCCTTCTGCCCTTAAACTCTGACTCTTTGACATGTAAATTACATCACTCATTCACACATCAGTAAGTGAGTGTCTCATAGATTCATTGACTTGAAGGCCAGAAGGGACCAACATGATCATCTAGTCCAGGGGTTCTCAAATGGGGGGTCAGGACCCCTCAGGATGTCGCGAGTTATTACATGGGGGGTTGAGAGCGGTCAGCTTCCACCTCAAACCCTGCTTTGCCTCCAGCATTTATAATGGTGTTAAATATATTAAAAAGTGTTTTTAATTTATAAGGGGGGGGGTTGCACTCAGAGGCGTGCTATGTGAAAGGGGTCACCAGTACAAAAGTTTGAGAACCACTGATCTAGTCTGACCTCTTGCACATTGCAGGCCACAGAACCTCACCCACCCTGTATTAGGCCTCTAACTGTTGGCTGAATTACTGAAGTCCTCAAACCATGATTTAAAGACTTCAAGTTACAGAGAATTCACCATTTACTCTAGTTCAAATCAGCAAGTGACCTCTGCCCCACGCTGCAGGGGGAGTCAACCCTCCCTCCCCCCAAGATCTCTTTCATTCTGACCTAGGGAAAATTCCTCCCTGACCCCAACTATGGTGATCAGTTGGACCCTGAGCATGTAAGCAAGACCCACCAGCCAGACACTTGTGAAAGAATTCTCTGTATTAACTCAGAGCCCTCCTCCTCTAATATCTCATCTCCAGCCACTGGAGATATTTGCTAATAGTGATTGTGGATCAGACACTGTAGACCCTTGAAGTACAGGAGGGCTTAAATTGAAAGTTTTGGTTCAAGCCCATTTCTACTGCTGACATATAGAAACTGTGATAGAAGCGCGCCATGCAACAACGGTTAAAGTCCTAGACTATATGCTGGCAGGCTGTAACATACCGTTATTTGTCTGAAGTAGCAAAAGGGGCCTTTTGGTTTTGCTGCAGTTTTAGCAATGAGCTGGATAAACTGAAGGACACGCCATTACGTCATTTTCATTTGGAAGCTCTTGATTTCTGTCTTGCAGAAGATATTTTCCTGGAATATTTAATGTGACTGATACAGCAACCTTTGTTGGACTATTTTTGTGATTACATGGATATAAGGATGTGTATTTACTGGAAACATATTTCTTGTAACAATAAATGCATTTCTGTAATAGCCTATTGTCATGATCTCTTAGCTATAAGAAAGATTGTTCAGGCCTCTTCATACAGAATGCATTACCAGTGTTACAGAATGATGACTGATGGTACTTAGCTGGGGAAGCATCTTGCATTTCCAACCTGAATGTGACATGATCCTTTCTGATGGCTTTGATGGCGGATTTTCCTTTCCTATATTTAATATTTCTTCAGGAAAGAATCGTTTAATCCATCTTACTTTCTGCAGGAGTTTTGTGAGCATCTGGGAATCATGTAATCAGTTGGTAATTTCAAATGATGCTGTACTTTAGGAGAGGTTTTTCTATTCATGGAGCTCAAAGAGCTTTCTAGACACTGCATAATACAGTCAATAGGCAATGTCATCGGAGGAACACCTTGCTATCCTGGAAAGTGGATGTTCTGGAAACCCATCCAGTATGACCTGGAGTGATCACATGCAGGTGAGTCAGCTAAAAACATACTGAAAATTTCTGCAGAGTGATATCTGCAGTGATTTCCATAGGATTTGGCAAGCTTTGCAAATCCACCGTTCAGGATTTTGAAGTGAAATGCCATGTTATTAGCTACCACTAAATTGCCATGGAACTTTGCTTGTGCAACCCAGCTGCTGAGGGTGGCAACCTTCAGGACCTGGTGCAAGATCTATCCATTCAATGTGTTTTTTTTCACCCTGTAGGGAATTTGTTTTCAGCTGAGAGGGTGGAGAAGGATTTGTTAGTTGTGGGGGATTTGTGTCAAGGGCCAGTGCACAGTCTAGCATGAGAGGCATTCTTCTTGTTGGTTGACGTTTATTTTAATGCTTCACTCACAATTGGCTACGATGGGGGTGATGGTCCTGCCTTTAACCAGTCACTATGGGCTATGTTGTCTCCTGTGTGGGTTAATCCTGTGAATCATCGAATCATAGAATATTAGGGTTGGAAGAGATCTCAGGTCATCTAGTCCTCAAAGCAGGACCAATACCAACTGAAAGTGAAGGTGACTGGAAACAAAATGAATTTGTGCTCACAGTGTTCTTTCTATTATTTTATCACAGGACAGTGAGGTTTTATCTCCTTTCCCCCAGCCTCTGTGGGAATTTAGCATATGGATACCATGATCATCCCTCAAGATACAACTAGATCTTTGGGGAGTTGCCAAGACCATCTGTACAGAAGCTTTATGTCTTTGAATTTCCTCCAAATCATATGTGACCCTCTCCAGCCTCCATGGTATAATGATTCCAGTTGAGCTGAGCTGTCGTGGCTTCTCCTACTTGATGCTGCCCCATCAGAATATGCATGAGGAGGTACCCTATGTTAATGGTGACCCACACCCCAAAGAGTATTCCTACCCTCTGTTTGTCCCAACCCACTGATCTCAAGGCTTGAACAGTCTCCACAGAGGAGACTTTGCTGCGGTTGGAGGAGGGGTGAAGCAATGCTGTGGAGGCATCCCTCCACTCTTCCCTCCCAGGCAGGTAGGAAGCCTTGTCTCTATAACACCGATATTTAAAATACATTAAGGATGGCACAGTCCCTATAAAAATAAATCTAAAATGCTATGTTGTGAAAGACTGCCAATTCCAAATCAGTTATTAGCTCAGTGGGTTGGGTGCAGAACAGCTTAACTCTGTAGCGCTCATCAGAATAGTTCCTTCAGGTGCAAGCTATTCCTTTGAAGAGCCATGTTAATGGTTTTTGCTATAGGACCAAGACTTTCAAAAATGATAGTGCCCAACTAGAGACACATTAGAGCCTTTATTGTCATAAACAGCTTAATCCCCACTCTTGGAAAACCACAGGGCTCCAAAACAAAAGAGGCAGCCAAAATCACTAGTTACTTTTGAAAGACTCGGCCTAGGTGTTTGAAGGCTTTGAAAGAAGAGCTTAAGGATGAAATTTTCAAAGAAGGAACAGGGATTTAAAAATAAATTTGATGGAAGATGTATCAAAGCACCATGGATTGCTTTGAAAATGTCAACCTAAGTCTTCCTCCTAAAGCAAATTAGCAGTGAAAGTGTTAATTGCACTATCAAAAGTTTGCCTAGAATCCTCATCCAGAGCAGACAGACCTCAGATAATTGTCAGTTTAAATCGGATGCTAATTATAAAATGCATCATGCTTGGCAGACGTTCTTAGGAATAGCAAGGATGTGAGGGTTGAGGTGCACTGACAGAGCTGAGTGGGGACCTTGGATTGGAATAGCTGACAGGGTTGTTGTAAAGGAGGGAGTTCAGATTCATTGTATTGATGTATCGGGTTACATGCCTATGGGGGAAGCTTGAACAGCAGCAAATCACAATATGCTTCCCACTTGCTGATCTTTCCTTCACTTTCAAAAGCATCACAATCACCCCAACATACAATAAAGAACTTCACTAGAGACAAAAGGAACATCTTTACCCAGATTTAATTACACAGCAGAAAGATCCAATGTTTGCTGCTTTGGGTAAAGATAATTCACCTAATTTAGAATAGGAAATTTAATCTGGGGAGCTAAATTTACCTTTCCTTTTTATCTAAATGAATTTATCGATAGGAAGAAAGCAGATGTATTCCCAGTTTCTCAATCACTTACTCTGTCTAAAGTGATTTAGCTGATGGAGCCACAGGGCTTGATTCTCTTCTAACATAAGCTGGTATTAATCAGTAGTAATGCCATCAAGGCCAATGGAATTGTCAGTGTGCAACCACTATAAGCAAAATCCAAATCAGGTCCACAGACACATCAAGGTATTCCTAGAAATGGCTGTTGTTCATGCCATAGTTTGGTTACTCAGGGATGTCTCTGGGGCCAGATCGTGATCTCAATTGCACTGGAGTAATATCATTCCATTGAGATCAGTGAGTTTACTCTTGATGTCAACGTTAACTGACAAAAGAACTTTGCCCAAAGATTCTTTCATCATCACTGACACTGTGGCTACGAAGATGTTTCATTTCTCCAGTAGTGGCTGGATGAAAGAAGAACAATAGACAGAAAGTGCCTTAGGTATCCATGGAATCATTTGAGGTACTATGTGGGATGAATGTTGCTATCATCAGCAAGAGAAATTGTGTCTCTCAGTCAGTGGCAAGTGTCTGGTATCAGGCTGGAGTGAATACTGGGTCTGCTTAATTTTTTACCATTTTTAAAAAGAAATGTATATTGCATATAAAGCTTGTAATGGAGTCCCAAGCAGGTGTGTGCATTTTATTGTACTTTATCTTTTCTGTGCAGTGTGTGTGGTTTCTAGGGCTGTCAAGCAATTAAAAAAAATAATCACAATTAATTATGCAATTAAAATAATTAATTATGATTAATCACACTGTTAAACAATAATAGAATACCATTTATTTAAATATTTGTGGATGTTTTCTACATTTTCAAATATATTGATTTTAATTACAACACAGAATACAAAGTGTACAGTGCTCACTTTATATTTATGATTAAAAGAAATAGTATTTTTCAATTCACCTAATGCAAGTACTATAGTGCAATCTCTTTATCATGAAAGTTAAACTTGCAAATGTAGAATTATGTACAAAAATAACTGCATTCAAAAATAAAACAATGTAAAATTTTAGCACTTGCAAGTCCACTCAGTCCCACTTCAGCCAATTGCTCAAGCAAACAGGTTTGGTTACAATTTGCAGGAAATAAGGCTGCCCAGGTCTTGTTTACAATGTCACCAGAAAGTGAGAGCAGGTGTTCACATGGCACTGTTGTAGCCGGCGCCGCAAGTTATTTATTTGCCAGATGCACTAAAGATTCATACGTCCCTTCATGCTTCAACCACCATTCCAGGGAACATGCGTCCATGCTGATGATGGGTTCCGCTTGATAACGATCCAAAGCAGAGCGAACCGACGTACAGTATCTTCATTTTCTTCCTCTGAATCAGATGCCACCAGCAGAAGGTTGATTTTCCTTTTTGGTGGTTTGGGTTCTGTAGCTTCTGTATTTGAGTGTTGCTCTTTTAAGACTTCTGAAAGCATGCTCCACACCTCGTCCCTCTCAGATTTTGGATGGCACTTCAGATTCTTAAACCTTGGGTCAAGTGCTGTAGCTATTTTTAGAAATCTCACATTGGTACTTTCTTTGCGTTTTGTCAGATCTGCAGTGAAAGTGTTCTTAAAATGAACATGCGCTGGGTCATCATCCAAGACTGCTATAACATGAAACATAAGGCAGAATGCAGGTAAAACAGAGCAGGAGACATACAATTCTCCCCGAAAGAGTTCAGTCACAAATGTAATTAACGCATTATTTTTTTTAACGAGCATCATCAGCATGTCCTCTGGAATAGTGGCTGAAGAATGAAGGGGCATACGAATGTTTAGCATATCTGACATGTAAATACTTGCAACCCAGCTACAAAAGTGCCATGCGAACGCCTGTTCTCACTTTCAGGTGACATTGTAAACAAGAAGTGGACAGCATTATCTCCTGCAAATTTTAACCAAACTTGTTTGTCTCAGTGATTGGCTGAGGTAGGGTTGAGTGGACTTAGAGGCTCTAAAGGTTTACATTGTTTTATTTTTAATACAGTTATTTTTTGTACATAATTCTACATTTATAAGTTCAACTTTCATGATAAAGAGATTTAATACAAATGCTGTAGTGCAGTGAATTGAAAAATACTATTTCTTTTGTTTTTTACAGTGCAAATATTTGTAATATAAAAAATAAATGTTAAGTGAACACTGTACACTTGATAGTCTGTGTTGTAATTGATACCAATATATTTGAAAATGCAGGGCCGGCTCCAGCTTTTTTGCTGCCCCAAGCAAAAAAAATTTGGCTGCCTTCTCCGCCCCCACCCCCCACCCCCCCCCGGCTTTTTTTTGTGGATTTACACATGTTTGCACTTTGCAGTTTTGTTTGGACTGTTTAAAATTTAAAAAAATGAAAACAGAGAATTTGTAGTTAGTGAAATAAAACAATTTCCTACAAGTAAAAAGAACAGGAGTACTTGTGGCACCTTTGAGACTAACACGTTTATTTCAGCATAAGCTTCAGTGGGCTACAGCTCACTTCTTGATTTGATTCCAAATAGTCCATTTCCTATAAGGCACTGAGATATGATGGTCATGGGGCAATACAAAGCCCAAAGACAGAGAGATATAACCCAACCAGCCAATTGACTCATAGTGCCGCTCTCATTGTACTGATCTTGATTTAAATGGGGCTACATGTGGACAATTATGAGGGAGGGGACAGGGTGATCCGCAGCCGGGGTTTGGTTGGCCCATGCACAGGATGCAAGAGGAGGGTGAGACTTCTTGAGCCTTTTCCTTCCCTGCTTCTTCCCCAGCCTGATTCATCCCTTAATGTCTCTATGCCCCAGTTTACCCATCTATAAAATGGGGCTAATAAATGTCTCACCTACATCACATGGCTTGCTGCAACCTTTATGGCTTGCTGCAACCTTGCCAAGGGTTTGGCTGAATCGAACAGTCTGACTGCAACGTAGCTCAACATCTTCTCCAGGGCACAAATCAGCACATGGCAAAATTGCTTAAATCCACACACCAAGCCAGTGGCAGAGTCAGGATTAGAACACAGGAATGGCTGGTGTCCACACCAAGGCTTAATCCAGAGTCATGGTGCCTCCATGTAGAAAAGGGCCAGGAACCAAATTCTGCAAAGCCATTGATTCAATTGGTTTGTTTCCATTTCCGGGGGGTGGGGGGGGGAAGGGGAATTGTAAGAGGCATAGAGAATGACAAATGACAGCCACATTCATATTAGGAAATAACTTGTTGTCATTGGGTACTGTAATGTAGTTTACAGAAGTTATAGAAAAACAAACAAGCAAACCTATTAGGCCATTTTTCTTAGCGCTGCCTGCCTCTGGGCAGATGCAACTGGAAAAAAAATATTGACCAAAGAGACTTTATCTGTGTCCAGTTTGTTTTGTCTATAAAATTAGTTTTTATGTGACTGTGATACCAGTGGGATGTGTGACTGGAGACAGAAGCCAGGATTTATCTCCAGAACGGCACCCCGCAGGTAGCTCTACCTTTATTTGGAGAGACCTCTTCTAGGGGGTGAGAAGATTATTTTATTTCCAGGGCCTAGGACATGCTGAGACTGCCACCAGTGAGGTTATAAACGATCATGTTGGTTTTGTGGTGTAGACACCTGACAGAGATCACCCAGTCTTTACTCAGAGCAGCCAGTGGATTGTAATGGCTCTTAGTTATTTTGGCCTCAAATAACAGAAATGTAAAGTGTTTGGCTGTTGTGAAGTTTCTGATGCATTGGAATAAAAAAATGTTTTGGATTTACCCAGAACCACATCTGTTGGGCTGATTTGGATCAAATGGCTCGACTCTATAACCTTCTGTAATTTAAGGGAATTTGGACTCATGTTTCTGGAGTTGGCCCAGATATTAACAAGCCAATGATGTTGGTTAGGATTCAGGAAACAGCTCACCATTCAAAATGCTTGCTAGGTAACTTTTATTTAGTTTAACCTTAATCAGATCAACTATCAGCAAAACCTCAGATCCCACTTGGATATATGATTCAGTGAAACAGAGACATTAGGGTGAGATTTCTAAAAATTGCTCTAGAAATACAAATTAGAATTTTATGCACAGCTACCCAATTTTTAACTATTCACTTAAATTATCCATGAGAGCTGCCACATGGCTCAGACCAGTGGTTCATGTAGTCCAGTATCCCATCTCTCAGAGTGGCCGGTACCAGATGAGATGGTTTAGCAAAAGGTGCAAGAAACCCCACAGTGAAGAGTTATGGAAAAGTTTACTTAGAGACGTTCCCTGCTTACTCCTTTTTAGATAGTGGTCAGCTTATGCTAGGTACTCAGCTTGAAGATTTATATCCTGTATACACATAAAAAATAGCTTGGTCGTGGATGTTCTGTAACACAGAAAAATTATATGGGGCAAAAAAAGATGAAGATCCAGTGAGCACAATTCTCTTTTCAATTACACTGGTGTAAATCAGGATGAGCTAGCGTAAAAACATCAGAGAAGAATCAGGCTCCTGTGCCTATTGTCAACTCTGGCTTTCTTTTCCTCACTTTTTTGACACAAAAGTCAAAACTGGTTGCACATTATAGGATTGCAGCCATTACCCCACTGCAGCTGAAACCCCATAAGGCTGCTGCAGAAGCCTAACTGCATTTTTTTTTCCAGATTGGGGCTAGATGATTAGTGCTTTCCAGATGATTAGATCATATGAAGTCAATGGGAGCTTTGCCTAAAAAAGCAGAGGGGAATGACTTCAACATTTGTCCCATTAGCTCCCACCTCCCCCATTAATGTAAGCAGAACTGGAATGAATCTATTCTTTTTGTTTAAAATACAGATTAAACTTTAAACTAATAATTGATCATCAGGGTGAAAAACACTGAGGCCAAGTTACCATTAAAGGGGTGAACAAGGCACTAGGACCTAGGAGAAGTCTCATCCACCCTGGCAGGAATTTCTTGCTTGGAGCTCAGACAACAAAGGCAGAGTGAGACTGGTTTTCTTTCTCTCAGCATCTCCACCCTACGAGCTGAAAACCGGTGAGTAGCGCTTTAAAGTGATTTCCATGCAGAAAGTAACAGATGTCACATACAAAGGAAAAAGAGAAACCTCTTTCTTTTTGTACATTACAGCATCTGCAGTTTCCAAAAAAACCTTAAAACCTCTGATGCATGTTTAAAGTTGCTTGCATATTTCATTGTTTTATGCATGACATTAAAATACATATCTCACAATTTGCACTGCTGAAAAAATATGTGCAACTCGCTGTTTATGTAAAAACTGCCTGCATAACCCGCTACTGCTTTGCTATATGTCAGAGTCAATAATGAGATCTTACACAGGTCATGGTGACATTGTAAAATACTGAAAAAGGGACTGGCTCCAGAAAATCTGATGGGTAGGGGAATGATAGCAACAGCTTTTCCTGTGGTTTGTACCTGATCGCTGAGCCATCGGATTTTAATCCCATTTCTGTTTTGTATGAACACACTGCTACCATATGTGAGTTGCATATTAATAGTTTTGCCCAGAGTGACAGCTTTGCAAGGTTTCTCATTTTATAGGGTTGGGTGGGTGGGGAGTGCTTTTGGTACTAAATTCTGTTTAAAGAGAACACAAAAATCACTGATCATTGGGTTTGGTCTCCAACTCAGTGCAATCTCTGTGTTTTGCTCTCTTTCCCTCTGTAATACAGTACAAATCAGAACAATGAAAGGTGTGCTTGCAGTGGAGTGATGTGGATACTTTGACAGGGACAATTTCCACAATTAAATCATTTCCTTAAGGGTAGAGGGAATAAAACAACAAACAAAATGACCCAATTTTTTTTCTTCCTTTTACCAGAAACAAACCTAGGAAGAACTGGTTAATTGACAATTGTTTATTGAACCCTCCTTTCAATTTAAAAATTTTCAGTCATTTCTTCTTGGAAATGTAGGATGGTGTCAGAAATTGATTGATGGACTGGGAGGGGGCTGCTGGGTGGGGGGAGTTTAGTATCTGGTTGCTAGTCTTTATTGAACAGACTGTCACAAAGAAACTGGCTACTCCCATGTGACCATTCTTTCGTAAATACCAGTTTATTCCCATTTCAAACATTCAGATACTCTTGTTCCTTCTGCAAATCTAAAGACTGAAACCTAACTCCTTGGGATCTGCTTGTTCTCTGCTGCCAGGGAAAGTCTCCCAAGGCTCAAGTGGTTTAATTAATTGCCAACCTTTGTTGTTTGGGTGGGATTTTTGGTTTTTGTTAGTAATTTTCATGTCTCTCTTCAGCCCAAGGTCTCAATTCACTACACTTCAAAACTGCACAGAACTTAAATGTGCTAAAACCAGGCTGCTATTTAAAAATACATTTCCCTCCCCGCAATGGGTGGGTCATTTCCAAAAATGCCCCTACCTCCTCCAGCCACAGAATTGATATGAAGTTAGATCAGGGTAGGACATGGGTCACTTTGAAAATAAACTGCTTCTTCTGTTCATTCAAAGAAAAGCCAAGGTCTTGTGGGTATGTAATTTCTGTCTGGATTTGGGGCCTGATCAGTGTAATATCTCTCATGCATTCCTTCCTCCCCATTCTCCTCCACTCAGCTTCAGATCTTTAGGGTTCACCAAACTATGGAACTTGATTTTGGACACTTTGACGAAAGAGATAAGACGTCCAGAAACATGCGAGGCTCACGTATGAATGGATTGCCCAGCCCCACTCACAGTGCTCACTGTAGCTTCTACCGAACCCGGACCTTACAGGCACTGAGTAATGAGAAGAAAGCAAAGAAGGTGCGTTTCTATCGCAATGGGGACCGCTACTTCAAGGGGATTGTGTATGCCGTGTCCTCCGACCGCTTCCGAAGCTTTGATGCTTTGTTGGCTGACCTGACCCGTTCTCTGTCTGATAACATTAACCTGCCTCAGGGAGTTCGCTACATCTACACCATTGATGGGACCAGAAAGATTGGGAGCATGGATGAACTGGAAGAAGGTAATTAGCATGATATGCTGATTGCTTTATGGTGCAGTCAGGAGGGGCTAGGGAGGGGAAATTAATCTGCACCATTCAGATGTGACTCTAAGGTTACATTTCTTTAGCGTTCAGTAGATGATACTGTAATGTCAGCTGTATTGTGTATCTATTGAATGCCTACCCAGAGCTTTGGGGAGGTGACTGTAGGGAGTTTTACAAATACAAAGATGAGGCAATTGGATTTGAAGCGTGTGTATCTGTCTGAAGGGGGTGATCCTGCCTGTCTGCTTGAGAGGTGTGGAGGACAGGGGGGAGTCTGTGGAGGGATGGTTCGGTAAATATATGTGAAGGGATAGGCATGTCTGTAGGGGTGTGTCTGCATAGAGGAGCTGGGTCTGTAGGGGCATATCTGTGCATCGGGGGGACATGCGCCATGTGTGCGGTGGGGAGATGTGCGCTGTGTGTCTCTAGGGGCGTGTCTCTGCACTGAGGAGGATGTGTGCAGTGTGTCTGTGCAGTGGCGACGTGAGCAATGTGTCTGTAGGGGTGTGTCTGTCTGTTGGGAGGATATGTATAGTGTCTGTGAGGGCCTGTCTGCGTGTTGGGGGGATGTGTGCAGTGTCTGTAGGGGTGTGTCTGTGTGTTGGGGCGTGGCTGTGCTTTGGGGGGATGTGAGCAGTGTCTGTAGGGGCGTGGCTGTGCATTGGGTGAGTGTGCATGCATTGGGGGGATGTACGCAGTGTCTGTAGGGGCGCGTCTGTGCGTTGGGATGTGCGCAGTGTCTGTAGGGGTGTGTCTGCGTGTTGGCGTAGATGTGCACAGTGTCTGTAGGGGTCTATCTGTGTGGTGGGGGGGATATGTGCAGTGTCAGTGGGGGCCTGTCTGCATGTTGGGGGGATGTGCGCAGTGTCTGTAGGGGTGTGTCTGCGTGTTGGCGTAGATGTGCGCAGTGTCTGTAGGGGTCTATCTGTGTGGTGGGGGGGATATGTGCAGTGTCAGTGGGGGCCTGTCTGCATGTTGGGGGGATGTGCACAGTGTCTGTAGGGGCGTGTCTGCGTGTTGGCATAGATGTGCGCAGTGTCTGTAGGGGCCTGTCTGTGCGGTGGGGGGGATGTGCACAGTGTCTGTAGGGGGGTCTGTGCAGTGGGGGGGATGTGTGCAGTGTCTGTGGGGGCGTGGCTGTGCATTGGGTGGGTGTACACGTGTTGGTGGGGATGTGCACAGTGTCTGTAGGGGCGTGTCTGTATGTTGGAGGGATGTGCGCAGTGTCTGTAAGGGCGTGTCTGTGCAGTGGGGGGAATGTGCACAGTGTCTGTAGGGGAGTCTGTGCAGTGGGGGAGATGTGTGCAGTGTCTGTGGGGGCGTGGCTGTGCATTGGGTGGGTGTGCGCGTGTTGGTGGGGATGTGCACAGTGTCCGTAGGGGCCTGTCTGTGCAGTGGGGGGTTGTGCATTGGGTGGGTGTGCACACGTTGGGATGTGCACAGTGTCTGTAGGGGTGTGTCTGTGTGGTGGGGGGGATGTGTGCAGTGTCTGTAGGGGCCTGTCTATGTGGTGGGGGGGATGTGCGCAGTGTCTGTAGGGGTGTGTCTGTGCGGTGGGGGGGATGCGTGCAGTGTGTGTGCATTGGGTGGGTGTGTGTGCGTTGGTGGGGAGGTGCACAGTGTCTGTAGGGCGTGTCTGTGTGTTTGGGGGATGTGCACAGTCTCTGTAGGGGCCTGTCTGCATGTTGGGGGGACGTGCACAGTGGCTGTAGGGGTGTGTCTGTGCATTGCAGGGATGTGCACTGTGTCTGTAGGGGCACGTTTGTGCAGTGGGGGGATGTGCACCGTGTCTGTAGGGGCATTTCTGCGCGTTGGGGGGGATGTGTGCAGTGGCTGTAGGGGCATGTCTGTGCAGTGGGAGGGATGTGCAATGTCTGTGGATTGGAGTGTGTGTGGACAGCATTTGTGTAGTATGTGTATCTGTGCAAGAATGTGTACATTTACACTAACAGCTATTTTAGTGGTTTTTTGGTAGGCATTGGTGTCTGTTTGTGTGTAGGTTATCTATGGAATTGTTGAATTGCAGACTATTCCAAACTGTTTCTAAAACTGAGATTCAGCGTGAAATCTGGTCAGCTCAGAACTTGGGCAGGTTGTTCAGTTTGCTCTCAGAAAACCGGAGTTATTTTGGCCCCGTGAGTTACCTCTGACCCAATGGGCTGCCATCTTTAATGATGTCACACTCTGGAGACAAAGCCACTTGAAGTCAAGACAGGAAATAATATCATTACGTGGTCAGAGCTTCATTTCATTCCCAGGAGCAATGCCATGGCGGGGAAGAGAGGGTGTCTGCAGTTGGCACAGTTGTGTATAATGAATGAAGAGGACGCCCGCAGTAATTCTTGTGCTCTCTTCTCAATTAGAAATTTAGACACTTTTTTTTTTTCTTATCTGAATTCACCGTGTTGAAGCTATTTTGATATTGTTAGGAAGCATGTTGGTGGCATTTTCATTCAAACAGACTTCTGGCTCATTTGATGAGACTATAGGACAGTTACGAGGCCCCTTCCTTTTATTAGGAAACAGCAGGTTTGAATGAATAAGACACTGGCCTGCACATTTGAAGGAGGTTGGTTCTGTACTGAGCTTTGCCTTGAGGAAGGCTCTATCCCCCGGCTCCCCCTGCACCTGAATTTTCTCACCTGTAGAATGGCGATATGGATAGCTTGTTTGCCTTTGTAATGCACTTTGTGTTCTATGGATGAAAACATATTAGAATAAGTAATATACTAAGTAGTATTGCTTTGGGAGCTTCACTAGTAAAGATACAGAGATGATAGAATACTACAACTTTACTACAATTAGATTAAGAACAGATTTCAAACACATGGAAGTGTGAGGATTTTTTTAAACTAATGATTATGTCATATATTTAGTGTCAGTCTTTTAGTATGTCCAAAATAGTCTCCAGTGGGATTTGCCAGCCACATTTTTCTAGGTTTCACAGTTTAATGTAACTCTTCCATTTTCAGTAATAGCTTCAGAAAAAGGAAACATCACATTTCCTGTTCCATTGGTTTATCTCTTACGTGTCCTGTTTTTGCAGTGGAGTAGAAGCAAATAGCCCTGCCTTTTTTATTTTTTTTAATCATTTTGCACTGGCTTCACTGTGCTGCAAGCAGGAACGTTACCCAGCTCCTGGAAAAGTGTTTGTTTAACTGATTAGGTTACAGCAGGGGGTGCTGACACTTTGCCTTTGGTGTGTCACACCAAAATGGCAATAAAAAAGATTTAGCCGCTGACGTGAATTTGAAAAACAAGTACTTATTTAAAATGTGGTTGGCAGAGTCGCACTACGAAACCTCAGCCAATGTACACATGTGTCTGAATGGAATGAAAACAAAGAAATCCCCATTCCAATGAATAAAAATGTAAAGTTAATAGCCTAATTACCAACTACTCCATGATAACAACGTTCCCATAGCACTATGGCGAGCCTGCTTGCAGAACACCAAGCGAAAGAGAGAGAGACATGAATGGGTTATAATTTATATTACAGCAGCTGTAGTTGCATTGTAACTGGACTATAATTTTTCATTGCAGTTAACTTCTTGCTTATAAGATTTTATGGTTTTAAGCACATGCAGGAAAAAAACCCAAAATGTCAGTAAAGGGATAAAAATTATTTCAGTCATATAATTAACCTTTTATACTAATGGTAACTACATGTATCAAAAAGAATAATTGGAGTGTAATGAAAGCATAATTACAGTCATTGTTTTATAAAGCATAACCTTCAATACAGCAACTAGAACCTGAAAAAGGTAGTTATCAAAGAGACTGATCTTCATAGACTTTTCAGTTATTCAGTGTTTATAACAAAAGCAATTAGTATTAAGTGTTACTGTTTCTGCACTTTTTATTATAACATCCATATCATGGAAGGCTGTTCTGTAAACAGCGGGTATCAGGGAACTGTAAATACGTTCTTTCTAGGATGCAGGGTCACATTAAGCAATGCTGAACTAACCAAAGTCTGGCAGCAATCCTAGTCTTGTGTCATCTGATGAACAGAAAGAAGGTTGGACATTATAGCCTCAAGTGGAACTTGGAAGCAATTGTAGTGTTGAGTCCCACTAAATGTTTCTTCCAAGTAGAGTAGGCAAGTTATGACACTCCTGTTAAAATACCCCCCCCAATGATATTAGCAACTGCGTCAAATTATTGGATCATGTTCAGTTTGTGATTCACTATAACCCCCAGATCCATTTCTGCAGTACTATTGCCTACCTATTTATTCTCCATTTTCTATTTGTGCATTTGATTTTTCTTTCCTAAGTGTAGTACTTCACTTGTCTTTCTTGAATTTCACCATGTAGATTTCAGACCATTTCTCCAATTTGTTAGGGTCGTTTTGAATTCGAATCCTGTCCTCCATAGTGCTTACAACGTTTCCCAGCTTGGTGTCATCTGCAAATTTTAACAAGCTTACTCTCCATTCCAAGTCATTAATGAAAATGTTGAACAGTACTGGACCCAGACAGACCCCAGAGGACTCCCCTAGATACATCCTCCAAGTCTTAAAGCAAACCATTGATAACTATTCTTTGAGTGAGGTCTTGCAACGAATTATGCACCCACCTTATAGTAGTATCCTTTAAATCAGCGGTTATCCACTGGGGGTATGCATATCTCTGGGCGGTACTCAGAGTTCTTCCCGGGGGCACACCAACTCATTTAGATATTTGCCTAGTTTTACAGCAGGCTACAGAAAAAAGCACTAATGAAGTCAGTACAAACTAAAATCTCATACAATGACTTGTTTATAGTGCTTTATATACTAGACACTGAAATGTAAGTACAATATTTATATTCCAATTGATTTGTTTTATAATTATTTGATAGGGATGAGAAAGCAAGTGTTCAGTAATAGTGTTCTGTGACACATTTGTATTTTTATGTCTGATTTTGTAAGCAAGTAGTTTTTAAGTGAGGTGAAACTTGGGGATACACAGAACAAATCAGACTCCTGAAAGGGATGCAGTAGTCTGGAAAGGTTGAGAGTCACTGCTCTAAACCACATTTTCTTAATTTGCTTAGGAGCATTTAATGTAGGACTGTGTCAAAAACCTTGCTAAAATAAAGATATATCACATCTACTACTTCCTCGCCTATGCACTAGTTCAGTAACTCTGTCAAAGAAGGAAATTAAATTGGTCTGACATGATTTGTTCTTGACAATTCTGTCCTGGCTATTACTTACCTATTATCCCTTAGGTGCTTACATATTGATCGCTTAATAATTTGTTCCAGATGTTGAAGTTAGGCTGATTTGTTTATAATTTCCTGAGTCCCCTTTTTACAGATAGGTGCTATGTTTGCCCTTCTCCAGTAAACTGGGACCTCACCTGTCCTCCCTGAGTTCTTGAAGATAATCACTAACAGTTCCAAAATTGCTTCAGTTAGTTCCTTAAGTACCATAAGGGTGAATTTAGTCAGTCCTGCCAACTTTAATGCATCTAAATTTTCTAAATATTCTTTAACCAATTCTTTCTCTGTTATGGCTTGTTTTTCTTCCCCCTTGTTGTTAATATTAATTGTGTTAAGCATCTGTCGTGATTAACCTTTTTAGTGAAGACAAGCAAAATAGGCATTAGACATGTCAACCTTCTTGATAGAATCAGTTATTAACAGGGCCCTACCACATTCACGGCCACGAAAAATGCATCTTGGACTGTGAAATCTGGTCTCCCCCCCGAAATCTGGTCTTGTATGCTTTTACCCTATACAGATTTCAAGGGAGCAATGAGGGTTTCTCCAATTGGGAATCCTGATCCAAAAGGGAGTTGCAGGGGGGCTGCAAGGTTATTTTAAGAGGTCGCAGTATTGCCGCTCTTACTTCTGCATTGCCTTCAGACTGGGCATCTGGAGAGCGGCAGCTGCTGACTGATGGCCCAGCTCTGTAGACAGCAGCACAGAAGTAAGTGTGGCAATACCATACCATGCCATCCTCACTTCTTTACTGCTGCTGGCAGCGGCTCTACCTTCAGAGCTGGGCTTCCGGCCAACAGCCGCCGATCTGCAGCTGCCCAGCTCTGAAGACAGCACCGCCGCCAGAAGCAGTGCAGAAGTAAGATAGCAGTACCACAACCCCCCACTACAATAACCAACTCCTTTTTGGGTTAGGCCCCCTACAATTACAACACCAGAACATTTCAGATTTAAATAGCTGAAATCATGAAATTTATTATTTTTTAAATCCGGTGACCGTGAAATTGACCAAGATGGACTGTGAATTTGGTAGGGCCCTAGTTATTAGCTCTCCTTCCCCAAGAAATAGAGGACCGACACTTTCCTTTGTCTTTCTCTTGCTCCTAATGCATTTATAGAGCTTCCTGTGCCTCCAGATTTCTTACCATACCAAACCCAAGCTCTTCTGCTTCACCTGGAATGTCTGCCATAATCTTTCCCCAATATGGGCTCATTTTCTGCCTCTCCCCATGTTCTTCCTTGCCCCTAAACCTCCTTCTGTCTCCTTTCCCACTTTTAGCTTTTTGCCTTTTATCATACTGCCACTTCTCCCAAGATGGTCTAATCCCCATTGTGCTGATGCTGTATATTAAAGCAGTGCCTTGAGGCACCAACCAAATTGGATACCCCACTGTGCTTGGCACTGTACAAACACATGGGAAGACACAGTTCCCTCCCAAAGAGTTTACACTCTAGATAGACAGTGGGTGGGGAAAAAGGGAATATTCTGATCCCTTATTTTACAGGTGGGGAACTGAGGTGCAGAGAGATTCAGAGACATGCCCGGGGTTACCCAGGAAGTCTGTGGCAGAGCTGGGGACTGAACCCTAATCTCCTGAATTCCTATCCAGTGCCTTCATTTTTTGCTGAGCCTTCCTTCCCTTGGAAAGTGGTCTATCCTTGTCTGGTTCATGGTTTGGGTTAGGCTGCATTGTATGATGGTAGATAGTTCACCTACTCTAGTAGGTAGACCTAGGCTTCATTGGCGCTACTGGTCAGAAGCTGGTTTCATTTGTATAAAACATCCCTGGGTGACTTTGGCTAGGGTTTGAGATGAAGTTGAATATGTGCACCAGCTGAAAACTTAGCACAAGTTAAACATGATGAGAACTGAGGAGATGGTAAATGCAGATTGTAGGTTGGCTAGGATTTAAGGAGAACAACTTTTAAGAGAAATTAAGTATGTGCCTGCTGCAAAACTTCCCTTCTCTTTTGGGCTTAGCACACTTTCAGTGTTGCCCCGTGTTAGGTATATAATCTTTGAATGCCTATGTTCTAGTCGAATGCACTAGCACATAACGCCTAACATCCAAAGGGTTAATGTTAGTGGTCCATACCACAGAACAACAATTCGAAACCAGGCATGCACCAGCATAAACATTTTAAGAGGCTGAATAGGATTTCTGCCGGTCTGATCTGGTTTCAATACATTGACATTCTTGGGGTATATAGCTGATTTTAGGAAATATATCCAAACCATTTCAGTCCATAATGTCCTGGGAAGATTCCTTACTAAAGCCTGACCAGGTCTTTGAAGTGATGAAAGGAGAGACTCCCTTCCAGAGAATCTGTGCTATGTTTTACAAAGAGCCTAGCGCATGCTAGAACAGAGGGTATATTAGTAGGTGTGTTGAAATGCTCGTGTGGTGTGTGTGCAGTTTACTTAGTGCAGTAAACTTCAGTATTAAACTAACTGAAGGAGGTTCCGGAACCTTTGGAACTAGTGTACATGGCTGGTGTCCTGGAAAAAAATCACTCTAGAATGGGTACTTACATTCTAATAACTAAAATTACTGCTGCATTTCAACTGAATTGTTTTTCACTGTTGCTGACGCAAAATGACAACTGAGTCATATCCCAAAGTTGACATGGTGAGTGCCCTCTGGATGCAAAGCACTTTGGGGTCTTGTGATATGAAAGACAGTATGGGAACATACCATTTATCTTTTATATAATTGCCTTATTTTACAAGCAACATCAATAAGCACCTCTTACTCCTAAACTAAAGACTCTTGTGAGAGAATCTAGAAAAAAAATTCACCCTGAAATTCCATTTTTAAAATGGTGCCTTTTGCAAGTAAATTCTAAGGAACTGGAGAAACCTTCAGGACAACAGAAAATCCCGCCTCGTGCCTCAGATGGCACGAAACCCAGGTGGTAGAATCTGAATGGCCAATCCAGCATAATACAGAGGGAGATGTTGGATGGAATGGGAACTGAGTTACTGCAGAGAATTCCTTCTTGGGTGCTGGCTGGTGACTCTTGCCCACATGCTCAGGGTTTAGCTGATTGCCATATTTGGGGTCGGGAAGGAATTTTCCTCCAGGGCGGATTGGCAGGGACCCTGGAGGTTTTTCGCCTTCCCCTGCAGCGTGGGGCACGGGTCGCTTGCTGGTGATTTCTCTGCAGCTTGAGGTCTTCAAACCAATTTTGAGGATTTCAATAACTCGGTCCTGGGATAGGGGGTGTTATAAAATTGGATGGGTGGGGTTCTGTGGCCTGCCTTGTGCAGGAGGTCAGACTAGATGATCAGATTGGTCCCTTCTGACCTATGAGTCTATGAGTCTATGAGCTCCAGCAAGGGGCTGAGTCCAATTCCCATTGAAGTCATAAATCCCCAAGAAATGTGAAAGTCAAATGCATTATAAAATATATGACCTGTGGGAGCCAAATCGACAACCAGAAGAGCTGGCCTCAGCCCACGAGAGACTATTTATTGGAATAATCCTTGGCAGCTAAATTTTCAAAATGGCCTCAATCCAGCTTCACTTGTGCATGAAAATTTTACAGCAGAATGTATTGGACTCACAAAACTAGCTGGTGCAAATTGAGAAGCTATTTTTTGAAAAGGTGACCTTCCGTCATCATTAGCTGTTGTCAAAGGGAGATTGCCAAGCTACGTTAAGGCTTAACTGATAGCCTCTACAGTTTAAAGCTCACACCTCAAGCCTAGTGTTCCTTTAAAAAAAAAAAAGTTTAGATGCAATGGAAGCTGTGCTTAATTTAAAGCCATAGTGGACTAATTAAATTCGATAGATGGCATAGCTTCTAATGGAAAATACAGTAATTATGACTTAGGCTTGACTTTGAAACTTTAAACCAAATCATTGTCTCTGCCGTCACAAAAGGCGTATATCCTTGGACTGGCTGTGTGCCATGATAGAGAGAAGGCAATCCTGTGTCACTTTGGCACTATGGATTGAACATACATTCTGCAGTGATCTGGTGCCATGAAAGTGAAAGCTTTATTTAATAGCACATTTTTCTTTAAATAGAAAAACAAGTAAAAATGTGCACATGAGATTTTCCTTTGAGATGAGGAGGTTGCAGAGGTCAATGTGACAATTGTTTTTGGGGCTGTGGGGCTGCCATTTGGAATTCAATGTGTGAATACAACAAAATGGCTGCTCATTGTATCTTAATGGATGTGAGCTCCAACTGCATTACTGAACATGCATTCAGATCCTGAATGATAACAGACCCCATCCTGCAAAGACATAGGCACATAAGTATTCATAATGAATTCAATATGACTTAAACTTTAACACGTGTGTGAGCCTTGGCAGGAGTGAGGCCAGGGGGCCGGAGGAAGCTCTCTGCTTCTGTGTTTGACTCTCAGTATTGCTCTGTGCTTCTCTCCCTCATACCATTTGATAAACTGTGTTCCCTCCACCAAACCACAAAGTGGTTATTGCAGTTATATTTCTTTGTGTCTGGGAAGTCCTGTACCAGGGATTCTCAAACTTCATTGCATCGCGACACCCTTCTGACAACAAAAATTACTGCATGATCCCTGGAGGGATTGTGCAGCCTGAGCCCACTTGAGCTCCGTGGTCCTGTGTATCTGGGGGGGGGGGGCAAAGCCCTGTACGGGGTCGGGGGGGGAATTAATCCCAAGAGCTTCAGTCCCAAGCAGAGTACCTGTAACCAGAGCCCCGACACCTAGGGCTGAAACCCTCAGGCTTCGGCCCTGGGCGGTGGGGCTCAGGCTTCAGCTTTGGCCCCAGATCGCCAGTCTGAGCCTGCCCTGGAACCCCATTAAAATGGAGTTGTGACCCACTTTGGGGTCCCAACCCACAGTTTGAGAATGGGTATCCTATACTTTGACCTCTCATTAGCTACTTAATAAATGTGTGGGTGGAGAAATATCCATTGCCCATGAAAGAAGACCTCATTTGGTCTCCTGGACAACCCTTTGATTCTCGAGGTATTACCTCTTTGTGCTTGGAGTGTTCTTATGTTCCCTGAGATGCCTGCCCATTCCTTCTACTGCCCTGTCACGCAAGTCATTTGTTGTTGCTTGTTTGTTGTTCTGTACCAAATAACGAATCCACAGTAATAGAACTCTATTTTAGCAGATTTGATAGATTGCTGCAAAAATGCCTCCAAGTGGCACATGACAAAAGAGAAAGAAGAGTTTAAAAAAGGAATTCCCCTGTGAGGAATTTAATAATAATAATTGGCAACTCTGAAGCCATAAAATATGAGAGGTTCGGACATACATAAAATGAATCCAAGATTTAAAATAACAAACAGAGACCTCCCCTTCCACATTGCATTTAAATTTGTGGCTCCAGAAAGAGAGGCAATGATTTTTAAATACAGACCTACTACTGCACCTCAGTCATTCTCTGCAACACTTCTGCTTCTGTTCTGAATGGTGGTTTCTCCTGAGAGCAAACTGCCAGTCAAAGAAAATTGCTGGCTCGCTTTGTGATGTGAACAAAAATATTCACTAGGGTCTAGGTTGAAAATACAAAACTTATTGCGTTTTCCACATGTGACCATCAGCATAATTTGAAAGGCCAGTGTCTGAAACTACTAGACTATCTAGCCCCACAGCATCCCTGCATTATAATTTAGTAAAGGAATATTACCTTCACTCCTCCAGAGTGTTATAAATATACTAGACAACTACACAGCATAGTGAGACATTTCAAATATTTCTCCTGGAGCAAATATAACAGTTACATTCCAGCAAACAGAACAGTAAGCGCTGATTTATTCTTTTTAAATGTGGAACTTATTCATGAAAAAATGTTCTCTTTAAGGGCTTGTGTATTTATAGGACACAGTGCAAGCATAGATTTTGCTTTTCTGTATCCTTTTTTATTCAAGCACCCCAATAGCATTATGTAAACATTAATAATTTAAGCCTAGCGTGGTAGATATTACTATCCCTGTTTCACAGATATGGAAACTGAGGCATAAGATCAGTTAAGTGACTTGCCGAAGATCACACAGGAGCCCTATGGCAGAAATAGGAATAGAACCCAGATCTTCTGATTTTCAGGCCTGTGATTAAATACAAGACCATCCTTCCTCGCTCTAGAATGTAAATATTATATTTCAGGGATGGGCAACGTTAAGATAGTAGAGGAACCAAAAAATCACTAAACCCTTTGGCAGGCCAGGGAGTGTGGGAGGGTCAAGTCCTGTTCCCAGGGAGTATGACTGGAAGTGGAAGGAGTTGGGTCCTGGCCCTGGGGAGATGATGCAGGGGGAGAATCAGGTACTGTACCTGGGACGGGGTGATGCAAAGGGGGATTGCATGGGGGGAGTCAGGTCTGTAGGATGATGTAACTC